>NW_027513394.1:0-600000 GCF_048772815.1 Callospermophilus lateralis
GGCCCTTGATTGGAATCCTTAGCTTGAGTAATGTTTTGCACCGAGGTCTCAGTTAAATAGAGATACAATGGCATAAGACCCTGTACCTCAGATGATTGAATGTAGAAGAGAACATCCAATGAAAAAGGGATAGTGTGTAGGATTAGAAAGGTAGTCAGTAGGTTTAGGAGGAAGAGAGAGTCTAGGATTTGGACCAAAAGTTCTTTAGCAATAGGTTTCGGTTAGAGAGTGAATATAAATGGCACCATATGTGAAAAGTTGGGGACAATGATGAACTGGGAAAAAATATGTAGAAAAGCAGACATCAATAGAGACATTAGGAAATCAGGCAAAGTATAACATGAGTGATAGGATTAGACATTTTCAACAGGGTTGAGGTTGAATACATAATCTTAAAAAGAAACAAAAATGTAGTCACCAATTGGATTGACATTTGAGAGCATTAGGCAAACTGGACATGGATGTTTTTAGTAATCCATGTTCACATTCCATTGAGGCTTTATTTCAGTCATAACGGTGACCTCTGCATTTTGTGTCCAGAATATTACTGTGATAATATGTATATGTAGATCAGGTGAGATGAGTATTTCTTCCACCTTTTCTGGGAGCAATATTTTGAAAACATATAAATTAGTACTGGGGATACTAATAGGTTTACCCTGTGTTGATGAATATAGAGATGATGCATTAATAGACCATACTGTGAAAAAATTATATGACTGGTTCCAAATTTAAATAATGGATTGTTTTAATATCTGAAAATATAGAGGAAATCATATATTGATATACATACATTCATTCCAACCAGTTATATATCTAATGGTATTATTAGGGTTACCGTTTATCATGAATAGTGTGTGAGTTTTGCTTCAAAAATGATTATGGAATCAAAAATAATGTGTTTAGAAAGAAGTATAGTGAAAAGACCAGTCAAGAAACATGGAGGAATATATGTGTTCCGAAAGAGAAAGTGATTGAAAGTGAACCAAAAATTTATAAATTTGTGAACTTGTGAATGAAAGGATATATTTTATGATGTCCATAAACTGAATAAATAATAACGTACCAAGTTTGAATAATAATGAATTTTAACAAACACATCATATCCAATAGGAATGTATTTGCTTTGATGTTAAACTTGGTCAGTTACTATAGAAATATTAGGATTTATAAGAACCCTTCCCTGAAGTTAGTTTTCAGTACTAGGAAACAAATATGTATGTCAGTGGATGTATATTTCTGAGAATAAACTTGTTAAAAGTTGATTATAAATCCACTATATGAATATGAATGAATTCAGGCGGTGTATAAGAAGACATATATTTCATATTTTGAAAATCTGGAGACTATATATATATATATATATATATATATATATATATATATATATTTATATACACACAAACACACACACATTATAATGTCACAATATATATGTCAATCGAAATTCATCATGAATAATAACTCATCCGCATATCCCAAAATATTCATTTTACTGAACATGGATGTATGTATAATGTTGTTCATCTAGGAAGCTCACCCATGGGTTGAATTTTCTGTACCAACAGCATTTAGGAGGAGTGATCTCTTCTCACAAATAGTATCTGCCAATCAGCCACCTCACAAGAATGTACGTGTGAAACCAGGTAGGATTCTATTTGTGCATATAAAAATACATGTGCTTAATAGGCTACAGAGAAAGGGAGACAGGAATTCATATATTTCTTAACTTTAAAAACACATGGAATATTGTGTAGTGTCCCTCTTTATCCCTTTTGATTAACTTTGGCTTAAAAAAATAATTTTATTGAGAATTTTTGTATATATGTTTGTCAGGAATATTGCTCTGAAGTTCCCTTTACTTGATGTTACTTTGTCTGATTTTGGTATGTGAGTGATACTAGCCTCATGAAATGAGTTTGGAGGAGTTCCATCCTTTTCTGTTTTATGGAATAATTTGAGGAGTATTGTGATGAATGCTTCTTTGAAGGTCTTGTAGAACATGGCTGAGAATCTGTCTGTTCCTGGGCTTTGCTTGATTGGTAGGCTGTTGACAGCAACTTCTACTTCATTGCTTGAAATTGATTTGTTTAAAATGTTCATGTCCTACTAATTCAGTTTGGGTATATCTCTAAAATTTTATTGAAGACATCATGGTATTTTAATTAATTAGAGTATAAATTTTCAAATTATTTTTCAATTATTCTCTGTATTTTAGTTGTGTACTCTGTAAAAGTTCTTTTAATATCCTTAATTTTAGTAATTTGAGGTTTCTTTTTTCTTCATTAGCTTGCTTAAGGATGCGTCAATTTTATTTATTTTTCGAAGATTAAATTTTGTGTTGTGTCAAAAAAAATAACACATGGAAAATTATTTCAACAAATTGAATTGATTTATAACTCCTACCTTACGTCATGCAAAAGGCAAGTCCAACTATACACCATGTCTCTTCTGAAATGCTTGTATTTCTATTCTGTTTGGGTTATTTTTCTCCATTATATTAGTATTAGTAGTCAGAGTCCAGTAGGGTACATGAATGTTTCTGAGAATAATCTTGAGAAAAGATGATTATAAATACACATTCATGAATATGAAAAATTTAGGAAGTGCAAAATAAGACACATATATTTCATATTTTCAAAAATTTGGAGAGTATATCTATATCTATATCTATATCTATATCTATACACACACACACACACACACACACAACACTCACAGACATTAAAAAGTACCAATATAAATGCCAGTCGAAATTCATCAGTAAATATATATCATCCACAGATGCAAAAATATTTATTTTACTGAACATGAGTTTATGTATAATGTTGTTCTATTGGACGCTCTCCTATAGGTTGAATTTTTATTTCCAACAGCATTTAGGAGGAGTGAACTCTTCTCACAATTTGTATCTGCCAAGACAGCCACCTCACAAAAATGTACGTGTGATACCTGGTAGGATTCTATATATGCATATAAATATACATGTGTGAATAGGCTACAGAAAAGAGAAACAAGAATTCACATATTTGTTAAGTTTAAAAACACATGGAGAATATTTCAATTAAAATTTGACTAGATTTCTAACTCCTACCTTATATAATGCAAACGTCAAGTCCAACTATACAACATGTCTCCTCTGAAGTGCTTGTATTTAATTGTGTTGGGTTAATTTTCCCCATTATATTAGGATGAATAGTCTGAGTCTACTAGGTATGGGTGTCAGGGATTCAGTATTTCGAATGGAAAATTGGAAAATGAATCCAATGTGTATGAAAATATATGCTGCACAAATATCCTCCCGCTCTCATCCAGAACAATGCCTTGACATTACCTTCACCCCAAGTAAAACACAGTTAGAGGAGAATAGTTACAAAATCAGTGAATACATATCTGCAATGGAAAATGCTCAGGAGTTCACAAACTTGGAGGTGGTAGAGGAGTTTCCAAAACTAAGGGACAGGGTAAACACTCCAGAAACATGGAGCTCTGCTGGCCTAAAAACTTTTTGAGAAACTGCCTCTGAGCTTCTGCACTTGAAATATATGTAGTTTTCAGGAGATTTGGCTTCCTTTGTAGTGAGACCATCAAAGCTGGGTCTGCATCTATGTGACCTGGAGGACATGGTTTCTTATTTTCCAATGAACAAGATGAAGCAGTGCTGAATCCTCTCTTTGTAGGTAAACTGAGGCCACTGGGGACTAAGTGTCTCCCCGTGTGGACTGTGAAGCCATTTGGTCCGCCTCCACTTTTTGTGGTGTTTTGCTGCTGCACTGTGAGTTTGGTATTTGTTTCACGAAATACTAGGAGCTAAATGGGACACAGTGCTGGAGGGAGTTCTGTCACGTGTGGTGGGTCAGGGTCTGCAAGAGAATGCACCAACTAGGCTTCTATCTCTCACAGCTTGCAACATTGCCCCCTTGGACATATCAACCTGATTCTTAATTTTCCTCTGAAAACTCTCCATTTAACAAGATGCCTTTAATGCTTTCTCTTTTCTAATGTCTACAACAACGGACACAGTGGGATACACAGAAACAGAAACACTCACCGTGTCACATGACTTACTAGAAACTGTCCACTCCAAATCAAACAAACCGACTTTTCTATCTATTCTCAGAACATGAGACAAAACAACAAACCCACACCCACTCTTACAAAGGCACCCTCTTCCCCGAAGTAGGTCTGTGACTATCTGGAGTGTCCTCTGACTGGTGGGCCATACTATGTTCCCCAGAAATGGCCTGTCTTCTCTCAGATCTTGTTTCCTTGACCAACTCTGTGAAGATGTAAGGAAAAAGTGGTTAGCCACTACCTGTTTGTTCAGGAAAGGTCCATCTTCAGAGCTCTCCTGGCATTTGGCCATCATCACATCATTAGGTACCAAGAAAATTGACTCTGTCTTTGGTAAATCCAAACAAGTGAGCACACTGGGACTGGGACTGGGACTGCCTCTGGGTGCCTGGCTTCTTGGATACCAAGTTCAGAGAGTTTCATCACCAAGGAAATGAGGTATGTCACATTTTTTGGAACTGAATGAGGTCACTGCCTTGGCAACCACTTTGTCCTAACAGTTGCTTCCAAGGGTAACATAAGATGGAGGTTGCCCCTACTTCCTGTGACACTTTCATAAGGTAGAATGTATATCAACCATTGGCACCCGGGAACAGCTCTCCACTCAGGCCTGGTTTGGTCCCTCTACTCTACAATAAGAAGAGAGAGGCAGATTCAGACACATCCCTTCATGCTGACCAGGTTGTTTGCCATGGAAGATGACTTTTGCTCTCTCAGGTGCTTCATACCTGCCTACAACTTCTCCAGGTATCATTTGTGCATGGACATTTGAGGTTCTCATCAGGTGGAAGGTCTCCAACTTTCCTGTATTGTAAGAACCACTCTGTCCCTGCTCTTCTGTAAAATGATTCAGGGAACAGTGTATACTTGGGGTTAAAAACAGGTTTGATTGGGGTTACAAATGATTCTGTGCAATGAATAATGGTATTGGGAACCTGCAATATTTACAAGAATATAGAGGTGAAATATAAGTATGAAAACAGAAATCTAGGTATGATTTGAAGCCCAGAAGGGTTTTGCCCTTGATTGGGATACTTAGCTTTGAATTATGTTCTGCAAAGATGTCTCAGATAATTCGATATACAATGGCACAGGACCTTGTACATTGGATGATTGAATTTAGAAGAGAACATGCAGTCAAAAAGGGATATTCAGTAGGATTAGGAAGATAGTCGGTAGGTTTAGGAAGAAGAGTGAGTATAGGATTTGGACCAAAAGTTCTTTAGCAATAGACTTTCGGTTATAGAGTGAATGTAAATGTCAGCACATATGAAGAGTCAGTCACTATGTTGAACTGGGGAAAATATGTAGAAATGCAGATATCAATAGAAACATTACGAAATAAGGCAAGGTATAAAGTGAGTGATAGAATTAGACATTTTCAACAGGGTTGAGTTTGAATAAATAAATTAGGAAAAAACAAATATGTAGTCACCAATAGGATTGACAATTGACAGCATTAGGCAACCTGGATAGGATGTTTTTAGAAATCCATGTTCACCTTCCATTTAGGCTTTGGTACAATCATAAGTGTGACCTTTCCATTTTTTGTCCAGAATATTACTGTGATAATGAGGTGACATGAGTATTTCTTTCACCATTTCTGGGAGCAATATATTGAAGATGTAAAATTAGAATCGGGGGTACAAAGAGGTGTACCCTGTTTCTATGAACATAGAGAAAAAGCATGAATAGACCATACTGTGAATAAATAATATAACTTTTTTGAACTTTAAATATTGAATTGAACTGATATCTGAAAAATTAAAGGAAATCATATATTGATATACAATCATTCATTCCAACCAGTTATATATCTATTGGAAATATTAGTGTTTTGGTTTATCATGAAGAGTGTGTGAGTTTTGCTTCAAAATGATTATGGAAATTCAAAATAATGTTTTTGGAAAGAAGTCTCATGAAAAGACCAGTCAAGAAACCCTGACAATACATGTGTTCTGAAGCAAGAAGTGATTAAATTTGAAACAAATGCCCATTAATTTGGAACATGTGGGTGAAACGTATATCCTATGATGTGCAAAAACTGAAGAAACAATAATGTACCAGTGTCTAATAAAAAATGAATGACAAATTACATATCATGTCCTATAGGAGTCTACTTGCATTGATGTTAGACTGCGTCAGTTACTGTAGAATAATAAGGATTTGTATGCACCATTCACTGAAGTAAGTTTTCAGTAGTAGGAATCAAATATGTATTTCAGTGGATGAATATTTCTGATTATAATCTTGTGAAAAGTGGATTATAAATCCACATACATGAACATGAATGAATTTAGAGAGTGTATATTAGACACATATATTTCATATTTTGAACAATTTGGAGAGCATATCGATATCTATATCTATACATATACACACACACACACACAACACTCACAGACATTAAAAAGTACCAATATAAATGCGAATCGAAATTCATCAGTAAATATATATCATCCACAGATGCAAAAATATTTATTTTACTGAACATGAGTTTATGTATAATGTTGTTCTACTCGGACGCTCTCATATAGGTTGAATTTTCATTTCCAACAGCATTTAGGAGGAGTGAACTCTTCTCACAATTTGTATCTGCCAAGACAG
Organism: Callospermophilus lateralis; assembly: GCF_048772815.1. Classification (NCBI taxonomy): domain Eukaryota; kingdom Metazoa; phylum Chordata; class Mammalia; order Rodentia; family Sciuridae; genus Callospermophilus; species Callospermophilus lateralis. The sequence continues at coordinate 6,682 of NW_027513394.1, forward strand.
CCACCTCACAAAAATGTACGTGTGATACCTGGTAGGATTCTATATATGCATATAAATATACATGGGTGAATAGGCTACAGAAAAGGGAAACAAGAATTCACATATTTGTTAAGTTTAATAACACATGGAGAATATTTCCATTAAAATTTGACTAGATTTATAACTCCTAACTTATAAAATGCAAATGTCAAGTCCAACTATACAACATGTCTCCTCTGAAGTGCTTGTATTTCTATTGTGTTGGGTTAATTTTCTTCATTATAATAGGATGAATAGTCTGAGTCTACTAGATATTGCTTAGTGTCAGGGATTCAGTATTTCGAATGGAAAATTGGAAAATGAATCCAATGAGTATGTAAATATATGCTGCACAAATATCCTCCCGCTCTCATCCAGAAGAATGCCTTGACATTACCTTCACCCCAAGTAAGACACAATTAGAGGAGAAGAGTTACAAAATCAGTGAATACATATCTGGAATGGAAAATGCTCAGGAGTTTACAACCTTGGAGGTGGTAGAGGAGTTTCCAAAACTAAGGGACAGGGTAAACACTCCACAAACATGGAGCTCTGCTGGCCTAAAAACTTTTTGAGAAACTGCCTCTGAGCTTCCGCACTTGAAATATATGTTGTTTTCAGGAGATTTGGCTTCCTTTGTAGTGAGACCATCAAAGCTGGGTCTGCATCTATGTGACTTGGAGGACATGGTTTCTTATTTTCCAATGAACAAGATGAAGCTGTGGTGAATCCTTTCTTTGTAGGTAAATTGAGGTCACTGGGGACTAAGTGTCTCCCCATGTGGACTGTGAAGCCATTTGGTCCTCATTCACTTTTTGTGGTGTTTTTGCTGCTGCACTGTGAGTTTGGTATTTGTTTCACGAAATACTAGGAGCTAAAATGGGACACAGTGCTGGAGGGAGTTCTGTCACGTGTGGTGGGTCAGGGTCTGCAAGAGAATGCACCAACTCGGCTTCTCTCACAGGTTGCCCCATTGCCCCCGTGTCCATATCAACCTGATTCTTAATTTTCCTCTGAAAACTCTCCATATAACAAGATGCCTTTACATATAAGGGTCTGCTGGCTGCACCATGTCAGTTACAAGCCATTTGGAATCCAATGGTAGATCCACATGGCCCTACCACGGATGTTTCATCAAACACCTCCCCACCACTGCTCTAGACCCACTATTCAGCAGGCTCCAACTTACTGGCATCTCTGTTCTACACCATTTTCATGAAACTCAGTAAATCAAGGCACTGTCTGGTATACTCATGATCAGCAACAGGACATCCAATGTTTCACCAGTGCCACCTGGTCATAGGAATTTCAAAAATTTCATGGTATTTATCTAGCCATTTTTCAAGCATGAAGTTGGAGTCACTGCGGGTTTCAATTCATTCAGCAAACATTAAATGGTGAGGAAGCTCATTTCAATGAAATCTCTGGAGAACTCTCACAGGCAAGGCTTCCCAATGAGTGGACAAAAAGTCACATTAGACCAGACCCATTGAGGTCTACAATGTGAGCTCCATGTGTGTTTTGACTCTCAACTATGGCTGCCATTTCTTTAAGAATAAAATCATGTGATATCTTTGCTGAGATTCCCAGGCGTCTGTGGAAATCCACCCGCGGCCTAGGTCTCAGTTTCCAAGAGCGACTTTCATGCGTGGCCACTTAAAATCCCAACAAAATTCATGGCAATCCTTCTCTGAGTTCAGTTCCAAAACCCAGTCTCTAAGGGGAATCACACCAGAGTTCAAGCCCACGTGGACCCTGTCATTTTTTCCAATGCCTCACAAATGACCAAAATTAAAACCAAAACACTCCCACATGGCCCTCATCTTATTCCATATAGTCAATCATCTTAACCTCGGGCTGGAGGTTTCCATGAGGGGCGCAGCCCAAGACAGTGTCCAAAATCAGCTCCTTTGCGCCTCATTTGCCTAAAGTCAGGGTAGCCTGGACACCGTTTCTGTGAACCAGGAATGAACAAATAAGCCTGCTGTTAATACTTCTGTGTTTCTCCAATTTGAGGCCTACTGATTTTAGGTATCGATTCTTTAGGTGATTTAGAGGCATGCGAAAACACAAGTACCTCGGCAGGGCTTTGAAGAACTCATTTGACCCAAAGAATACCTATTCTCATTTGATGGAGTGCAGGACCCTAACAGAGGAAGGCAAGAGACTTCATCCACAATGAATGATATTTTTTGCCATTTTGGTTTTGGAAGCTCACATGGGATCATTCTTAAGATACATCAGGTGCTGAGAATCTAAGTCACAGCCACACACAGGTCCAAGAGGCTGATAAAGACACATCCCTTTCCAAAGCAATTAAGCAAAGAGCCACAGGTGAGGCCCACTCATTTCCATTTGAAAACTGTTTTCTTCAGGCTTCACAAAGGGGTGGCATGAGGCAAAGACCTTCCTGACATTCAGTGATACACAACAATAAGTAAGCAAAAGGCCCAAAGCAGGGTTTCTGCACTGAGACTTTCCTGGTCACACTGATATCTGAGTTTTCTGAGATGCTCGCCATTCTCTTCAGCTATCCAGTACATGGCCATGTCACAGAGCTTGGAGGTGGTACATATTTTGAACACAAATCCATGAGCTTATTCTGGAGAGTGGCCAGAATTCAGGAAGAAATCAACAACTTAGAAAGATAGCAGGAGTTGCACATCGATAAGACAAGCTGCAGTCCATTCATATATTGGGCAGGATGAATTATGGGAAGACTTATACTAGAGAGGACACATCCATTAATGCATTCTCTTTTTTAATATCTACAACAACGGACACAGTGGGATACACAGAAACAGAAACACTCTCCGTGTCAAATGACTTACTAGAAACTGTCCACTCCAAACCAAACAAACCGCCTTTCCTATCGATTCTCAGAACATGAGACAAAACGACAAACCCACACCCACTCCCACAAAGGCACTTCCTTCCCCCAAGTAGGTCTGTGACTATCCGGAGTGTCCTCTGACTGGTGGGCCATACTCTGTTCCCCAGAAATGGCCTGTCTTCTCTCAGATCTTGTTTCCTTGACCAACTCTGTGAAGATGTAAGGAAAATGTGGTTAGCCACTACCTGTTTTCTCAGGAAAGGTCCATTTTCAGAGCTCTCCTGGCATTTGGCCATCCTAACATCATTAGGTACCAAGAAAACTGACTCTGTCCTTGGTAAATCCAAACAAGTGAGCCCACTGGGACTGGGACTGGGACTGCCTCTGGGTGCCTGGCTTCTTGGATACCAAGTTCAGAGTGTTCCATCACCAAGGAAATGAGGTATGTCACATTCGTTGGAACTGAATGAGGTCACTGCCTTGGCAACCACTTTGTCCTAACAGTTGCTTCCAAGGGTAACATTAGATGGAGGTTGCCCCTACTTCCTGTGACACTTTCATAAGGTAGAATGTATATCAACCATTGGCACCCGGGAACAGCTCTCCACTCACGCCTGGTTTGGTCCTTCTTCTCTACAATAAGAAGAGAGAGGCAGATTCAGACACATCCCTTCATCCTGACCAGGTTGTTTGCCATGGAAGATGACTTTTGCTCTCTCAGGTGCTTCATACCTGCCTACAACTTCTCCAGGTATCATTTGTGCATGGACATTTGAGGTTCTCATCAGGTGGAAGGTGCCCAACTTTCCTGTATTGTAAGAACCACTCTGTCCCTGCTCTTCTGTAAAATGATTGAGGGAACAGTGTATACTTGGGGTTAAAAACAGGGTTAATCTGGGTTACGAATGATTCTGTGCGATGAATAATGGTATTGGGAACCTGCAATATATACAAGAATATAGAGGTGAAATATAAGTATGAAAAGAGAAATCTAGGTATGATTTGAAGCCTAGAAGGGTTTTGCCCTTGATTGGGATACTTAGGTTTGAATTATGTTCTGCAAAGATGTCTCAGATAATTCGATATACAATGGCATAGGACCTTGTAAAATGGATGATTGAATTTAGAAGAGAACATCCAGTCAAAAAGGGATATTCAGTAGGATTAGGAAGATAGTCAGTAGGTATAGGAAGAACAGTGAGTATAGGATTTGGACCAAAAGTTCTTTAGCAATAGACTTTCGGTTACAGAGTGAATGTAAATGTCAGCACATATGAAGAGTCAGTCACTATGTTGAACTGGGGAAAATATGTAGAAAAGCAGATATCAATAGAAACATTACGAAATCAGGCAAAGTATAAAGTGAGTGATAGAATTAGACATTTTCAACAGGGTTGAGTTTGAATAAATAAATTAGGAAAAAACAAATATGTAGTCACCAATAGGATTGACAATTGACAGCATTAGGCAACCTGGACATAGATGTTTTTAGAAATCCATGTTCACCTTCCATTTAGGCTTTGGTACAATCATAAGTGTGACCTTTCCATTTTTTGTCCAGAATATAACTGTGATAATGAGGTGACATGAGTATTTCTTTCACCATTTCTGGGAGCAATATATTGAAGATGTAAAATTAGAATTGGGGCTACAAAGAGGTGTACCCTGTTTCTATGAACATAGAGAAAAAGCATGAAAAGACCATACTGTGAATAAATAATATAACTTTTTTGAACATTAAATAATGAATTGAACTGATATCTGAAAGATTAAAGGAAATCATATATTGATGTAGAATCATTCATTCCAATCAGTTATATATCTAATGGAAATATTAGTGTTATGGTTTATCATAAAGAGTGAGTGAGATTTGCTTCAAAATAATTATGGAAATTCAAAATAATGTGTTTGGAAAGAAGTCTCATGAAAAGACCAGTCAAGAAACCCAGACAATACATGTGTTCTGAAGCAAGAACTGATTAAAGTTGAAACAAATGCCTATTAATTTGTGAACATGTGGATGAAATGTATATCCTATGATGTGCAAAAACTCAAGAAACATTAATGTACCAGTGTCAAATACAAATGAATGACAAATTACATATCATGTCCCATTGGAGTCTACTTGCATTGATGTTAGACTGGGTCAGTTACTGTAGAATAATTAGGATTTGTATGCACCATTCACTGAAGTTAGTTTTCAGTAGTAGGAATCAAATATGTATTTCAGGTGGATGAATATTTCTGATTATACTCTTGTGAAAAGTGGATTATAAATCCACATACATGAACATGAATGAATTTAGAGAGTGTATATTAGACACATATATTTCATATTTTAAAAAATTTGGAGAGTATATCTATATCTATATCTATATCTATATATATACACACACACACACACACACACACAACACACACAGAAATTAAAAAGTACCAATATAAATATGAATCGAAATTCATCAGTAAATATATATCATTCACAGATGCAAAAATATTTATTTTACTGAACATGAGTTTATGTATAATGTTGTTTTACTAGGACGCTCTCCTATAGGTTGAATTTTCATTTCCAACAGCATTTAGGAGGAGTGAACTCTTATCACAATTTGTATCTGCCAAGACAAAACCTCACAAAAATGTACGTGTGATACCTGGTAGGATTCTATATATGCATATAAATATACATGTGTGAATAGGCTACAGAAAAGGGAAACAAGAATTCACATATTTGTTAGGTTTAAAAACACGTGGAGAATATTTCCATTAAAATTTGACTAGATTTATAACTCCTACCTTATATAATGCAAATGTCAAGTCCAACTATACAACATGTCTCCTCTGAAGTGATTGTATTTCTATTGTGTTGGGTTAATTTTCCCCATTATAACAGGATGAATAGTCTGAGTCTACTAGGTATGGGTTAGTGTCAGGGATTCAGTATTTTGAAAGGAAAATTGGAAAATGAATCCAATGTGTATGTAAATATATGCTGCACAAATATCCTCCCGCTCTCATCCAGAACAATTCCTTGACATTACCTTCACGCCAAGTAAGACACAATTAGAGGAGAAGAGTTACAAAATCAGTGAATACATATCTGGAATGGAAAATGCTCAGGAGTTCACAACCTTGGAGGTGGTAGAGGAGTTTCCAAAACTAAGGGACAGGGTAACACTCCACAAACATGGAGCTCTGCTGGCCTTAAAACTTTTTGAGAAACATCCTCTGAGCTTCCGCACTTGAACTATATGTTGTTTTCAGGAGATTTGGCTTCCTTTGTAGTGAGACCATCAAAGCTGGGTCTGCATCTATGTGACTTGGAGGACATGGTTTCTTATTTTCCAATGAACAAGATGAAGCAGTGCTGAATCCTCTTTTTGTAGGTAAGCTGAGCCACTGGGGACTAAGTGTCTCCCCGTGTGGACTGTGAACCATTTGTTCCTCCTCCACTTTTTGTGGTGTTTTTGCTGCTGCACTGTGAGTTTGGTATTTGTTTCACGAAATACTAGGAGCTAAACTGGGACACAGTGCTGGAGGGAGTTGTGTCACATGTTTTGGGTCAGTGTGTGCAAGAGAATGCACGAACTAGTCTTCTATCTCTCACAGCTTGCCCCATTTCCCCTTGTCCATATCAACCTGATTCTTAATTTTCCTCTGAAAACTCTCTATATAACAAGATGCCTTTACATATAAGGTTCTGCTGGCTGCACCATGTCAGTTACCAGCCATTTGGAATCTAATGGTAGATCCACAGGGCCCTACCACGGATGTTTTATCAAACACCTCCCCACCACTGCTCTAGAATCACTACTCTGCAGGCTCCAACTTACTGGCATCTCTGTTCTAAACCATTTTCATGAAACTCAGTAAATCAAGGCACTGTCTGGTATACTCATGATCAGCAACAGGACATCCAGTGTTTCTCCAGTGTCACCTGGTCATACGAATTTCAAAAATTTCATGGTATTTATCTCCATTTTTGAAGCATGAAGTTGGAGGCACTGTGGGTTTCAATTCATTCAGCAAACATTAAATGGTGAGGAAGCTCATTTCAATGAAATCTCTGGGGAACTCTTACAGGCAAGGCTTCCCAAAGAGTGGACAAAAGGTCACATTAGGCCAGGCCCATTGAGGTCTAAAATGTGAGGTCCATGTGTGTTTTGACTCTCAACTATGGCTGCCATTTCTTTAAGAATAAAATCATGTGATATCCTTGCTGAGATTTCCAGGCTTCTGTGGAAATCCACCCTGGGCCTATTTCTCAGTTTCCAAGAGCGACTTTCATGCATGGCCTCTTAAAATCCCAACAAAATTCATGGCAATGCTTCTCTGAGTTCTGTTCCAAAACCCAGTCTCTAAGTTGAATCACACCAGAGTTCAAGCCCACGTGGACCCTGTCATTTTTTCCAATGCCGCACAAATGACCAAAATTAAAACCAAAACACTCCCACATGGCCCTCATCTTGTTCCATATAGTCAATCATCTTAACCTCTGCCTGGAGGTTTCCATGAGGGGCGCAGCCCAAGACAGTGTCCAAAATCAGCTCGTTTGCCCCTCATTTGCCTAAAGTCAGGGTAGCCTGGAAACCGTTTCTGTGAACCAGGAGTGAACCAATAAGCCTGCCGTTAGTACTTCTGTGTTTCTCCAATTTGAGGCCTACTGATTTTAGGTATCGATTCTTTAGGTGATTTAGAGTCATGCGAAAACACAAGCACCTCTGCAGGGCTTTGAAGAACTCATTTGACCCAAAGAATCCCTATTCTCATTTGATGGATTGCAGGAACCTAACAGAGGAAGGCAAGAGTGTTCATCCACAATGAATGATATTTTTTGCCATTTTGGTTTTGGAAGCTCACATGGGATCATTTTTAAGATCCATCAGGTGCTGGGAATCTAAGGCACAGCCACACACAGGTCCAAGAGGCTGATAAAGACACATCCCTTTCCAAAGCAATTAAGCAAAGAGCCACAGGTGAGGCCCATTCATTTCCATTTGAAAACTTTTTTCTTCAGGCTTCACAAAGGGGTGGCCTGAGCAAAGACCTTCCTGACATTCAGTACAACACAACAATAAGTAAGCAAAAGGCCCAAAGCAGGGTTTCTGCACTGAGACTTTCCTGGTCACACTGATATCTGAGTTTTCTGAGATGCTCGCCATTCTCTTCAGCTATCCAGTACATGGCCATGTCACAGAGGTTGGAGGTGGTACATATTTTGGACACAAATCCATGAGCCTATTCTGGAGAGTGGCCAGAATTCAGGAAGAAAACAACAACTTGGAAAGATTGCAGGTGTTGCACATCGATAAGACAAGCTGCAGTCCATTCATATATTGGGCAAAATGTATTATGGGAAGATTTATACTAGACAGGACACATCCATTAATGCATTCTTTTTTCTAATGTCTACAACAACGGACACAGTGGGATACACAGAAACAGAAACACTCGCCGTGTCAAATGACTTACTAGAAACTGTCCACTCCAAACCAAACAAACCGCCTTTCCTATCTATTCTCAGAACATGAGACAAAACAACAAACCCAAACCCACTCCCACAAAGGCACCTCCTTCCCCCAAGTAGGTCTGTGACTACTGTGACTATCCGGAGTGTCCTCTGACTGGTGGGCCATACTATGTTCCCCCAAAATGTCCTGTCTTCTCTCAGATCTTGTTTCCTTGACCAACTCTGTGAAGATGTCAGGAAAAAGTGTTTAGCCAGTACCTGTTTTCTCAGGAAAGGTCCATCCTCAGAGCTCTCCTGGCATTTGGCCATCCTCACATCATTAGGTACCAAGAAAACTGACTCTGTCCTTGGTAAATCCAAACAAGTGAGCCCACTGGGACTGGGACTGGGACTCCCTCTGGGTGCCTGGCTTCTTGGATACCAAGTTCAGAGAGTTCCATCACCAAGGAAATGAGGTATGTCACATACTTTGGAACTGACAGAGGTCACTGCCATGGCAACCACTTTGTCCTAACAGTTGCTTCCAAGGGTAACATAATATGGAGGTTGCCCCTACTTCCTGTGACACTTTCATAAGGTAGAATGTATATCAACCATTGGCACCCAGAAACAGCTCTCCACTCACGCCTGGTTTGGTCCCTCTTCTCCAAAATAAGAAGAGAAAGGCAGATTCAGACAAATCCCTTCATCCTGACCAGGTTGGTTGCCATGGAAGATGACTTTTGCTCTCTCAGGTGCTTCATACCTGCCTACAACTTCTCCTGGTATCATTTGTAAATGGACATTTGAGGTTCTCATCAGTTGGAAGGTCCCCAACTTTCCTGTATTGTGAGAACCACTCTCTCCCTGATTTTCTGTAAATTGATTGAGGGAACAGTGTATACTTGGGATTAAAAACAGGTTTGATTTGGGTTACGAATGATTCTGTGGGATGAATAATGGTACTGGGAACCTGCAATATTTACAAGAATATAGTTGTGAAATATAAGTATGAAAACAGAAATCTAGATATGATTTGAATCCCATAATGGTTTTGCCCTTGATTGGGATACTTAGCTTTGAATTATGTTCTGCAAAGATGTCTCAGATAATTCGATATACAATGGCATAGGACCTTGTAAATTGGATGATTGAATTTAGAAGAGAACATCCAGTCAAAAAGGGATATTCAGTAGGATTAGGAAGATAGTAAGTAGGTTTAGGAAGAAGAGTGAGTATAGGATTTGGACCAAAAGTTCTTTAGCAATAGACTTTCGGTTATAGAGTGAATGTAAATGTCAGCACATATGAAGAGTCAGTCACTATGTTGAATTGGGGAAAATACGTAGAAAAGCAGATATCAATAGAAACATTGTGAAATCAGGCAAAGTATAAAGTGAGTGATAGAATTAGACATTTTAAACAGGAGTGAGTTTGAATATATAAATTAGGAAAAAAGAAATATGTAGTCACCAATAGGATTGACAATTGACAGCATTAGGCAACCTGGACATGGATGTTTTTAGAAATCCATGTTCACTTTCCATTTAGGCTTTGGTACAATCATAAGTGTGACCTTTCCATTTTTTTTCCAGAATATTACTGTGATAATGAGGTGACATGAGTATTTCTTTCACCATTTCTGGGAGCAATATATTGAAGATGTAAAATTAGAATCGGGGGTACAAAGAGGTGTACCCTGTTTCTATGATCATAGAGAAAAAGCATGAATAGACCATACTGTGAATAAATAATATAACTTTTTTGAACTTTAAATAATCCATTGAACTGATATCTGATAAATTAAAGGAAAACGTATATTGATATACAATCATTCATTCCAACCAGTTATATATCTAATGGAAATATTAGTGCTTTGGTTTATCATGAAGAGTGTGTGAGTTTTGCTTCAAAATGATTATGGAAATTCAAAATAATGTGTTTGGAAAGAAGTCTCATGAAAAGACCAGTCAAAAAACCCAGACAATACATGTGTTCTGAAGCAAGAAGTGACTAAGTTGAAACAAATGCCTATTAATTTGTGAACCTGAGGATGAAATGTATATCCTATGATGTGCAAAAACTGAAGAAACAATAATGTACCAGTGTCGAATACAAATGAATGACAAATTACATATCATGTCCCATAGGAGTCTACTTCCATTGATGTTATACTGGGTCAGTTACTGTAGAATAATTAGGATTTGTATGCACCATTCACTGAAGTTAGTTTTCAGTACTAGGAAACAAATATGTATTTCAGGTGGATGAATATTTCTGATTATAATCTTGTGAAAAGTGGATTATAAATCCACATACATGAACATGAATGAATTTAGAGAGTGTATATTAGACACATATATTTCATATTTTGAAAAATTTGGAGAGTATATCTATATCTATACAGACACACACACACACACACACACACACACACACACACAACAGTCACAGACATTAAAAAGTACCAATATAAATGCCAATCGAAATTCATCAGTAAATATATATCATCCACAGATGCAAAAATATTTATTTTACTGAACATGAGTTTATGTATAATGTTGTTTTACTAGGACGCTCTCCTATTGGTTGAATTTTCATCTCCAACAGCATTTAGGAGGAGTGAACTCTTCTCACAATTTGTATCTGCCAAGACAGCCACCTCACAAAAATGTACGTGTGATACCTGGTAGGATTCTATATATGCATATAAATATACATGTGTGAATAGGCTACTGAAAAGGGAAACAAGAATTCACATATTTGTTAAGTTTAAAAACACATGGAGAATATTTCCATTAAAATTTGACTAGATTTATAACTCCTAACTTATATAATGCAAATGTCAAGTCCAACTATACAACATGTCTCCTCTGAAGTGCTTGTATTTCTATGTGTTGGGTTAATTTTCCCCATTATATTAGGATGAATAGTCGGAGTCTACTAGGTATGGGTTAGTGTCAGGTATTCAGTACTTCAAATGGAAAATTGGAAAATGAATCCAATGTGTATGTAAATATATGCTTCACAAATATCCTCCCGCTCTCATCCAGAAGAATGCCTTGACATTACCTTCACCTCAAGTAAGACACAATTAGAGGAGTAGAGTTACAAAATCAGTGAATATATATCTGGAATGGAAAATGCTCAGGAGTTCACAACCTTGGAGGTGGTAGAGGAGTTTCCAAAACTAAGGGACAGGGTAAAAACTCCACAAACATGGAGCTCTGCTGGCCTAAAAACTTTTTGAGAAACTTCCCCTGAGCTTCCACACTTGAAATATATGTTGTTTTCAGGAGATTTGGCTTCTTTGTAGTAAGACTATCAAAGCTGGGTCTGCATCTATGTGACTTGGAGGAAATGGTTTCTTATTTTCCAATGAACAAGATGAAGCAGTGCTGAATCCTCTCTTTGTAGGTAAGCTAAGGCCACTGGGGACTAAGTGTCTCCCCGTGTGGACTGTGAACCATTTGTTCTTCCTGCACTTTTTGTGGTGTTTTTGCTGCTGCACTGTGAGTTTGGTATTTGTTTCACGAAATACTAGGAGCTAAACTGGGACACAGTGCTGGAGGGAGTTCTTTCACGTGTGGTGGTTCAGGGTCTGCAAGAGAATGCACCAACTAGGCTTCTATCTCTCACAGCTTGCCCCATTGCCCCCTTGTCCATATCAACCTGATTCTTAATTTTCCTCTGAAAACTCTCCATATAACAAGATGCCCTTACATATAAGGTTCTGCTGGCTGCACCATGTCAGTTACAAGACATTTGGAATCCAATGGTAGATCCACATGGCCCTACCACGGATGTTTCATCAAACACCTCCCCACCACTGCTCTAGACCCACTACTCAGCAGGCTCCAAATTACTGGCATCTCTGTTCTACACCATTTTTATGTAACTCAGTAAATCAAGGCACTGTCTGGTATACTCATGATCAGCAACAGGACATCCAATGTTTCTCCAGTGCCACCTGGTCATAGAAATTTCAAAAATTTCATGGTATTTATCTAGCCATTTTTTAAGCATGAAGTTGGAGGCACTGTGGGTTTCAATTCATTCAGCAAACATTAAATGGTGAGGAAGCTCATTTCAATGTAATCTCTGGAGAACTCTCACAGGCAAGGCTTCAAAAAGAGTGGACAAAAGGACACATTAGGCCAGGCCCATTGAGGTGTACAATGTGAGGTCCATGTGTGTTTTGACTCTCAACTATGGCTGCCATTTCTTTAAGAATAAAATCATGTGATATCCTTGCTGAGATTCTTAGGCTTCTGTGGATATCCACTCGGGGCCTAGGTCTCAGTTTCCAAGAGCGACTTTCATTTGTGGCCTCTTAAAATCCCAACAAAATTCATGCCAATGCTTCTCTGAGTTCAGTTCCAAAACCCAGTCTCTAAGGGGAATCACACCAGAGTTCAAGCCCACCAGGACCCAATCATTTTTTCCAATGCCACACAAATGACCAAAATTAAAACCAAAACACTCCCACATGGCCCTCATCTTATTCCATACAGTCAATCATCTTAACCTCTGGCTCGAGGTTTCCATGAGGGTCGCAGCCCAAGACAGTGTCCAAAATCAGCTCCCTTGCCCATCATTTGCCTAAAATCAGGGTAGCCTGGACACCATTTCTGTGAACCAGGAGTGAACAAATAAGCCTCCCGTTAATTCTTCTGTGTTTCTCCAATTTGAGGCCTACTGATTTTAGGTATCGATTCTTTAGGTGATTTAGAGTCATGCGAAAACACAAGCACCACTGCAGGGCTTTGAAAAACTCATTTGACCCAAAGAATCCCTATTCTCATTTGATGGAGTGCAGGAACCTAACAGAGGAAGGCAAGAGAATTCATCCACAATGAATGATATTTTTTGACATTTTGGTTTTTTAAGCTCACATGGGATCATTCTTAAGATCCATCAGGTGCTGGGAATCTAAGGCACAGCCACACACAGGTCCAAGAGGCTGATAAAGACACATCCCTTTCCAAAGCAATTAAGCAAAGAGCCACAGGTGAGGCCCATGCATTTCCATTTGAAAACTGTTTTCTTCAGGCTTCACAAAGGGGTGGCCTGAGGCAAAGACCTTCCTGACATTGAGTGCAACACAACAATATGTAAGCAAAAGGTCCAAAGCAGTGTTTCTGCACTGAGACTTTCCTGGTCACACTGATATCCGAGTTTTCTGAGATGCTCGCCATTCTCTTCAGCTATCCAGTACATGGCCAAGTCACAGAGCTTGGAGGTGGTACATATTTTGGACACAAAACCATGAGCCTATTCTGGAGAGTGGCCAGAATTCAGGAAGAAAACAGCAACTTAGAAAGATAGCAGGTGTTGTACATCGATAAGACAAGCTGCAGTTCATTCATATATTGGGCAGGATGAATTATGGGAAGATTTATACTAGACAGGACACATCCATTAATGCATTCTCTTTTTAATGTCTACAACAACGGACACATTGGGATACACTGAAACAGAAACACTCGCCTTGTCAAACAACTTACTAGAAACTGGCCACTCCAAACCAAACAAACCGCCTTTCCTACCTATTCTCAGAACATGAGACAAATTAACAAACCCACACCCACTCCCACAAAGGCACCTCCTTCCCCCAAGTAGGTCTGTGACTATCCGGAGTTTCCTCTGACTGGGGTCCATACTATGTTCCCCCGAAATGGCCTGTCTTCTCTCAGATCTTGTTTCCTTGTTCAACTCTGTGTAGTTGTCAGGAAAAAGTGGTGAGCCACTACCTGCTTTCTCAGGAAAGGTCCCTCTTCAGAGTTCTCCTGGCATTAGGCCATCCTCACATCATTAGGTACCAAGAAAACTGACTCTGTCCTTGGTAAATCCAAACAAGTAAGCCCACTGGGACTGGGACTGGGAATGCCTCTGGGTGCCTGGCTTCTTGGATACCAAGTTCAGAGAGTTCCATCAACAAGGAAATGAGGTATGTCACATTCTTTGGAACTGAATGAGGTCACTGCCTTGGAAACCACTTTTCCTAACAGTTGTTTCCAAGGGTAACATAAGATGGAGGTTGCCCCTACTTCCTGTGACACTTTCATAAGGTAGAATGTATATCAACTATTGGCACCCGGGATCAGCTCTCCACTCACGCCTGGTTTGGTCCATCTTTTCTACAATAAGAAGAGAGAGGCAGATTCAGACACATCCCTTCATCCTGACCAGGATGTTTGCCAGGGAAGATGACTTTTGCTCTCTCAGGTGCTTCATACCTGCCTACAACTTATCCAGGTATCATTTGTGCATGGACATTTGAGGTTCTCATCAGGTGGAAGGTCCCCAACTTTCCTGTATTGTAAGAACCACTCTGTCACTTTTCTTCTGTAAGATGATTGAGAGAACAGTGTATACTTGGGGTTAAAAACATGTTGGTTTGGGTTACGAATGATTCTGTGCGATGAATAATGGTATTGGGAACCTGCAATATTTACAAGAATATAGAGGTGAAATATAAGTATGAAGACAGAAATCTTGGTATGATTTGAAGCCCAGAAGGGTTTTGCCCTTGATTGGGATACTTAGCTTTGAATTATGTTCTGCAAATTTGTCTCAGATAATTCGATATAAAATGGCATAGGACCTTGTACATTGGATGATTGACTTTAGAAGAGAACATCCAGTCAAAAAGGGATATTCAGTAGGATTAGGAAGATAGTCAGTAGGTTTAGGAAGAAGAGTGAGTATAGGATTTGGACCAAAAGTTCTTTAGCAATAGGCTTTCGGTTACAGAGTGAATGTAAATGTCAGCACATATGAAGAGTCAGTCACTATGTTGAACTGGGGAAAATATGTAGAAAAGCAGATATCAATAGAAACATTACGAAATCAGGCAAAGTATAAAGTGAGTGATAGAATTAGACATTTTCAACAGGGATGAGTTTGAATATATAAATTAGGAAAAAACAAATATGTAGTCACCAATAGGATTGACAATTGACAGCATTAGGCAACCTGGATAGGATGTTTTTAGAAATCCATGTTCACTTTCCATTTAGGTTTGGTACAATCATAAGTGTGACCTTTCCATTTTTGTCCAGAATATAACTGTGTTAATGAGGTGACATGAGTATTTCTTTCACCATTTCTGGGAGCAATATATTGAAGATGTAAAATTAGAATCGGGGGTACAAAGAGGTGTACCCTGTTTCTATGATCATAGAGAAAAAGCATGAATAGACCATACTGTGAATAAATAATATAACTTTTTTGAACTTTAAATATTGAATTGAACTGATATCAGAGAATTTAAAAGAAATCGTATATTGATATACAATCATTCATTCCAACCAGTTATATATCTAATGGAAATATTAGTGTTTTGGTTTATCATGAAGTGTGTGAGTTTTGCTTCAAAATGATTATGGAAATTCAAAATAATGTGTTTGGAAAGAAGTCTCATGAAAAGACCAGTCAAGAAACCCTGACAATACATGTGTTCTGAAGCAAGAAGTGATTAAAGATGAAACAAATGCCTATTAATTTGTGAACTTGTGGATGAAATGTATATCCTATGATGTGCAAAAACTGAAGAAACAATAATGTAGCAGTGTCGAATACAAATGAATGACAAATTACATATCATGTCCCATAGGAGTCTACTTGCATTGATGTTAGACTCGGTCAGTTACTGTAGAATAATTAGGATTTGTATGCACCATTCACTGAAGTTAGTTTTCAGTACTAGGAAACCAGTATGTATTTCAAGTGGATGAATATTTCTGATTATAATCTTGTGAAAAGTTGATTATAAATTCACATACATGAACATGAAGGTATTTAGAGAGTGTATATTAGACACATATATTTCATATTTTGAAAAATTTAGAGAGTATATCTATATCTATATATATACACACACACACACACACACACACACACACAACACTCACAGACATTAAAAATACCAATATAAATGCCATTCGAAATTCATCAGTAAATATATATCATCCACAGATGCGAAAATATTTATTTTACTGAACATGAGTTTATGTATAATGTTGTTATACTAGGACGCTCTCCTATAGGTTGAATTTTCATTTCCAACAGCATTTAGGAGGAGTGAACTCTTCTTACAATTTGTATCTGCAAGGCAGCCACCTCACAAAAATGTACGTGTGATACCTGGTAGGATTCTATATATGCATATAAATATACATGTGTGAATAGGCTACTGAAAAGGAATACAAGAATTCACATATTTGTTAAGTTTAAAAACACATGGAGAATATTTCCATTAAAATTTGACTAGATTTATAACTCCTACCTTATATAATGCAAATGTCAAGTCCAACTATACAACATGTCTCCTCTGAAGTGCTTTTATTTCTATGTGTTGGGTTAATTTTCCCCATTATATTAAGATGAATAGTCGGAGTCTACTAGGTATGGGTTAGTGTCAGGGATTCAGTACTTTGAATATAAAATTAGAAAATGAATCCAATGTGTATGTAAATATATGCTGCACAAATATCCTCCCGCTCTCATCCGGAACAATTCCTTGACATTACCTTCACCCCAAGTAAGACACAATTAGAGGAGAAGAGTTACAAAATCAGTGAATACATATCTGGAATGGAAAATGCTCAGGATTTCACAACCTTGGAGGTGGTAGAGGAGTTTCCAAAACTAAGAGATAGGGTAAACACTCCACAAACATGGAGCTCTGCTGGCCTAAAAACTTTTTGAGAAACATCCTCTGAGCTTCCGCACTTGAACTATATGTTGTTTTCAGGAGATTTGGCTTCCTTTGTAGTGAGACCATCAAACATGGGTCTGAATCTCTGTGACCTGGAGGACATGGTTTCTTATTTTCCAATCAACAAGATGAAGCAGTGCTGAATCCTCTCTTTGTAAGTAAACTGAGGCCACTGGGGACTAAGTGTCTCCCCGTGTGGACTGTGAACCATTTGGTCCTCCTCCATTTTTTGTGGTGTTTTTGCTGCTGCACTGTGAGTTTGGTATTTGTTTCACAAAATACTAGGAGCTAAACTGGGACACAGTGCTGGAGGGAGTTCTTTCACGTGTGGTGGGTCAGGGTCTGCAAGAGAATGCACCAACTAGGCTTCTATCTCTCACAGCTTGCCCCATTGCCCCCTTGTCCATATCAACCTGATTCTTAATTTTCCTCTGAAAACTCTCCATATAACAAGATGCCTTTACATATAAGGGTCTGCTGGCTGCACCATGTCAGTTACAAGCCATTTGGAATCCAATGATAGATCCACATGGCCCTGCCATGGATGTTTTATCAAACACCTCCCCACCACTGCTCTAGACCCACTACTCAGCATGCTCCAACTGACTGACATCTCTGTTCTACACAATTTTTATGAAACTCAGTAAATCAAGGCACTGTCTAGTATAATCATGATCAGCAACAGGACATCCAATGTTTCTCCAGTGCCACCTGGTCATAGGAATTTCAAAAATTTTATGGTATTTATCTAGCAATTTTTCAAGCATGAAGTTGGAGGCACTGTGGGTTTCAATTCATTCAGCAAACATTAAATGGTGAGGAAGCTCATTTCAATGAAATCTCTGGAGAACTCTCACAGGCAAGGCTTCCCAAAGAGTGGACAAAAGGTCACATTAGGCCAGGCCCATTGAGGTCTACAATGTGAGGTCCATGTGTGTTTTGACTCTCAACTATGGCTGCCATTTCTTTAAGAATAAAATCATGTGATATCCTGGCTGAGATTCTTAGGCCTCTGTGGATATCCACTCGGGGCCTAGGTCTCAGTTTCCAAGTGCGACTTTCATGCGTGGCCTCTTAAAATCCCAACAAAATTCACGCCAATGCTTCTCTGAGTTCAGTTCCAAAACCCAGTCTCTAAGGGGAATCACACCAGAGTTCAAGCCCAAATGGACCCAGTCATTTTTTCCAATGCCACACAAATGACCAAAATTAAAACCAAAACACTCCCACATGGCCCTCATCTTATTCCATATAGTCAATCATCTTAACCTGTGGCTCGAGGTTTCTATGAGGGGCGCAGCCCAAGACAGTGTCCAAAATCAGCTCGTTTGCCCCTCATTTGCCTAAAGTCAGGGTAGCCTGGACACCGTTTCTGTGAACCAGGAGTGAACCAATAAGCCTGCCATTAATACTTCTGTGTTTCTCCAATGTGAGGCCTACTGATTTTAGGTATCGATTCTTTAGGTGATTTAGAGTCATGCGAAAACACAAGCACCTCTGCAGGGCTTTGAAGAACTCATTTGACATAAAGAATCCCTATTCTCATTTGATGGAGTGCAGGAGCCTAACAAAGGAAGGCAAGAGAATTCATGCACAATGAATGATATTTTTTGCCATTTTGGTTTTGGAAGCTCACATGGGATCATTCTTAGGATCCATCAGGTGCTGGGAATCTAAGTCACAGCCAAACACAGGTCCAAGAGGCTGATAAAGACACATCCCTTTCCAAAGCAATTAAGCAAAGAGCCACAGGTGAGGCCCATTCATTTCCATTTGAAAACTTTTTTCTTCAGGCTTCACAAAGGGGTGGCCTGAGGCAAAGACCTTCCTGACATTCATTGCAACACAACAATAAGTAAGCAAAAGGCCCAAAGCAGGGTTTCTGCACTGAGACTTTCCTGGTCACACTGATATCTGAGTTTTCTGAGATGCTCGCCATTCTATTCAGCTATCCAGTACATGGCCATGTCACAGAGCTTGGAGGTGGTACATATTTTGGACACAAATCCATGAGCCTAATCTGGAGAGTGGCCAGAATTCAGGAAGAAAACAGCAACTTAGAACAATAGCAGGTGTTGCACATTGATAAGACAAGCTGCAGTCCATTCATATATTGGGCAGGATGAATTATGGGAAGATTTATACTAGACAGGACACATCCATTAATGCATTCTTTTTTCTAATGTCTACAACAACGGACACAAGGGGATACACAGAAACAGAAACACTCGCCGTGTCAAATGACTTACTAGAAACTGTCCACTCCAAACCAAACAAACCGCCATTCCTATCTATTCTCAGAACATGAGACAAGACAACAAACCCACCCCCACCCCCACAAAGGCTCCTCCTTCCCCCAAGTAGGTCTGTGACTATCCGGAGTGTCATCTTACTGGTGGGCCATACTATGTTCCCCCGAAATGGCCTGTCTTCTCTCAGATCTTGTTTCCTTGACCAACTCTGTGAAGATGTCAGGAAAAAGTGGTTAGCCACTCCCTTTTTTCTCAGGAAAGGTCCATCTTCAGAGCTCTCCTGGCATTTGGCCATCCTCACATCATTAGGTACCAAGAAAACTCACGCTGTCCTTGGTAAATCCAAACAAGTGAGCCCACTGGGACTGAGACTTGGACTGCTTCTGGGTGCCTGGCTTCCTGGATACCAAGTTCAGAGAGTTCCATCACCAAGGAAATGAGGTATGTCACATTCTTTGAAACTGAATGAGGTCACTGCCTTGGAAACCACTTTGTCCTAACAGTTGCTTCCAAGGGTAACATAAGATGGAGGTTGCCCCTACATCCTGTGACACTTTCATAAGATAGAATGTATATCAACCATTGGCATCTGGGATCAGCTCTCCACTCAGGCCTGGTTTGGTCTATCTTTTCTACAATAAGAAGAGAGAGGCAGATTCAGACACATCCCTTCATCCTGACCATGTTGTTTGCCAAGGAAGATGACTTTTGCTCTCTCAGGTGCTTCATACCTGCCTACAACTTATCCAGGTATCATTTGTGCATGGACATTTGAGGTTCTCATCAGGTGTAAGGTCCCCAACTTTCCTGTATTGTAAGAACCACTCTGTCACTGCTCTTCTGTAAGATGATTGAGGGAACAGTGTATACTTGGGGTTAAAAACATGTTGGTTTGGGTTACGAACGATTCTGTGTGATGAATAATGGTATTGGGAACCTGCAATATTTACAAGAATATAGAGGTGAAATATAAGTATGAAAACAGAAACCTTGGTATGATTTGAAGCCCAGAAGGGTTTTGCCCTTGATTGGGATACTTAGCTTTGAATTATGTTCTGCAAAGATGTCTCAGATAATTCGATATAAAATGGCATAGGACCTTGTACATTGGATGATTGAATTTAGAAGAGAACATCCAGTCAAAGAGGGATATTCAGTAGGATTAGGAAGATAGTCGGTAGGTTTAGGAAGAAGAGTGAGTATAGGATTTGGACCAAAAGTTCTTTAGCAATAGGCTTTCGGTTACAGAGTGAATGTAAATGTCAGCACATATGAAGAGTCAGTCACTATGTTGAACTGGGGAAAATATGTAGAAAAGCAGATATCAATAGAAACATTACGAAAACAGGCAAAGTATAAAGTGAGTGATAGAATTAGACATTTTCAACAGGGTTGAGTTTGAATATATAAATTAGGAAAAAACAAATATGTAGTCACCAATAGGATTGACAATTGACAGCATTAGGCAACCTGGACATGGATGTTTTTAGAAATCCATGTTCACTTTCCATTGAGGCTTTGGTACAATCATAAGTGTGACCTTTCCATTTTTGTCCAGAATATAACTGTGTTAATGAGGTGACATGAGTATTTCTTTCACCATTTCTGGGAGCAATATATTGAAGATGTAAAATTAGAATCGGGGGTACAAAGAGGTGTACCCTGTTTCTATGATCATAGAGAAAAAGCATGAATAGACCATACTGTGAATAAATAATATAACTTTTTTGAACTTTAAATATTAAATTGAACTGATATCTGAGAATTTAAAAGAAATCGTATATTGATATACAATCATTCATTCCAACCAGTTATATATCTAATGGAAATATTAGTGTTTTGGTTTATCATGAAGTGTGTGAGTTTTGCTTCAAAATGATTATGGAAATTCAAAATAATGTGTTTGGAAAGAAGTCTCATGAAAAGACCAGTCAAGAAACCCTGACAATACATGTGTTCTGAAGCAAGAAGTGATTAAAGTTGAAACAAATGCCTATTAATTTGTGAACTTGTGGATGAAATGTATATCCTATGATGTGCAAAAACTGAAGAAACAATAATGTAGCAGTGTCGAATACAAATGAATGACAAATTACATATCATGTCCCATAGGAGTCGTCTACTTGCATTGATGTTAGACTCGGTCAGTTACTGTAGAATAATTAGTATTTGTATGCACCATTCCCTGAAGTTAGTTTTCAGTACTAGGAACCAAATATGTATTTCAAGTGGATGAATATTTCTGATTATAATCTTGTGAAAAGTTGATTATAAATTCACATACATGAACATGAATGTATTTAGAGAGTGTATATTAGACACATATATTTCAAATTTTGAAAAATTTAGAGAGTATATCTATATCTATATATCTATATATCTATATATCTATCTATATATATATATATATATATATATATATATATATATATATATATACACACACACACACCCACACACACACACACACACACAACACTCACAGACATTAAAAATACCAGTATAAATGCCAATCGAAATTCATCAGTAAATATATATCATCCACAGATGCGAAAATATTTATTTTACTGAACATGAGTTTATGTATAATGTTGTTCTACTAGGACGCTCTCCTATAGGTTGAATTTTCATTTCCAACAGCATTTAGGAGGAGTGAACTCTTCTCACAATTTGTATCTGCAAGACAGCCACCTCACAAAAATGTACGTGTCATACCTGGTAGGATTCTATATATGCATATAAATATACATGTGTGAATGGGCTACTGAAAAGGGATACAAGAATTCACATATTTGTTAAGTTAAAAAACACATGGAGAATATTTACATTAAAATTTGACTAGATTTATAACTCCTACCTTATATAATGCAAATGTCAAGTCCAACTATACAACATGTCTCCTCTGAAGTGCTTGTATTTCTATGTGTTGGGTTAATTTTCCCCATTATATTAGGATGAATAGTCGGAGTCTACTAGGTATGGGTTAGTGTCAGGGATTCAGTACTTCGAATATAAAATTAGAAAATGAATCCAATGTGTATGTAAATATATGCTGCACAAATATCCTCCCGCTCTCATCCAGAACAATTCCTTGACATTACCTTCACCCCAAGTAAGACACAATTAGAGGAGAAGAGTTACAAAATCAGTGAATACATATCTGGAATGGAAAATGCTCAGGAGTTCACAACCTTGGAGGTGGTAGAGGAGTTTCCAAAACTAAGGGACAGGGTAAACACTCCACAAACATGGAGCTCTGCTGGCCTAAAAACTTTTTGAGAACCTGCCTCTGAGCTTCCGCACTTGAAATATATGTTGTTTTCAGGAGATTTTCCTTTCTTTGTAGTGAGACCATCAAACCTGGGTCTGAATCTCTGTAACCTGGAGGACATGGTTTCTTATTTTCCAATCAACAAGATGAAGCAGTGCTGAATCCTCTCTTTGTAAGTAAACTGAGGCTACTGGGGACTAAGTGTCTCCCCGTGTGGACTGTGAAACATTTGGTCCTCCTCCACTTTTTGTGGTCTTTTTGCTGCTGCACTGTGAGTTTGGTATTTGTTTCACGAAATACTAGGAGCTAAACTGGGACACAGTGCTGGAGGGAGTTCTTTCACGTGTTTTGGGTCAGGGTCTGCAAGAGAATGCACCAACTAGGCTTCTATCTCTCACAGCTTGCCGCATTGCCCCCTTGTCCATATCAACCTGATTCTTAATTTTCCTCTGAAAACTCTCCATATAACAAGATGCCTTTACATATAAGCGTCTGCTGGCCGCACCATGTCAGTTGCAAGCCATTTGGAATCCAATGGTAGATCCACATGGCCCTACCATGGATGTTTTATCAAACACCTCCCCACCACTGCTCTAGACCCACTACTCAGCATGCTCCAACTTACTGATATCTCTGTTCTACACAATTTTTATGAAACTCAGTAAATCAAGGCACTGTCTAGTATAATCATGATCAGCAACAGGACATCCAATGTTTCTCCAGTGCCACCTGGTCATAGGAATTTCAAAAATTTTATGGTATTTATCTAGCCATTTTTCAAGCATGAAGTTGGAGGAACTGTGGGTTTCAATTCATTCAGCAAACATTAAATGGTGAGGAAGCTCATTTCAATGAAATCTCTGGAGAACTCTCACAGGCAAGGCTTTTCAAAGAGTGGACAAAAGGTCACATTAGGCCAGGCCCATTGAGGTCTACAATGTGAGGTCCATGTGTGTTTTGACTCTCAACTATGGCTGCCATTTCTTTAAGAATAAAATCATGTGATATCCTTGCTGAGATTCTTAGGCCTCTCTGGATATCCACTTGGGGCCTAGGTTTCAGTTTCCAATAGCGACTTTCATGCGTGGCCTCTTAAAATCCCAACAAAATTCATGCCAATGCTTCTCTGAGTTCAGTTCCAAAACCCAGTCTCTAAGGGGAATCACACCAGCGTTCAAGCCCAAATGGACCCAGTCATTTTTTCCAATGCCTCACAAATGACCAAAATTAAAACCAAAACTATCCCACATGGCCCTCATCTTATTCCATACAGTCAATCATCTTAACCTGTGGCTCGAGGTTTCTATGAGGGGCGCAGCCCAAGACAGTGTCCAAAATCAGCTCGTTTGCCCCTCATTTGCGTACAGTCGGGGTAGCCTGGACACCGTTTCTGTGAACCAGGAGTGAACCAATAAGTCTGCCATTAATACTTCTGTGTTTCTCCAATGTGAGGCCTACTGATTTTAGGTATCGATTCTTTAGGTGATTTAGAGTCATGCGAAAACACAAGCACCTCTGCAGGGCTTTGAAGAACTCATTTGACCGAAAGAATCCCTATTCTCATTTGATGGAGTGCAGGAACCTAACAGAGGAAGGCAAGAGAGTTCATGCACAATGAATGATATTTTTTGCCATTTTGGTTTTGGAAGCTCACATGGGATCATTCTTAAGATCCATCAGGTGCTGGGAATCTAAGTCACAGCCACACACAGGTCCAAGAGGCTGATAAAGACACATCACTTTCCAAAGCAATTAAGCAAAGAGCCACAGGTGAGGCCCATTCATTTCCATTTGAAAACTCTTTTCTTCAGGCTTCACAAAGGGGTGGCCTGAGGCAAGGACCTTCCTGACATTCATTGCAACAAAACTGTAAGTAAGCAAAAGGCCCAAAGCAGTGTTTCTGCACTGAGACTTTCCTGGTCACACTGATATCTGAGTTTTCTGAGATGCTCGCCATTCTCTTCAGCTATCCAGTACATGGCCATGTCACAGAGCTTGGAGGTGGTACATATTTTGGACACAATTCCATGAGCCTTTTCTGGAGAGTGGCCAGAATTCAGGAAGAAAACAGCAACTTAGAAAGATGCAAGTGTTGCACATCGATAAGACAAGCTGCAGTTCATTCATATATTGGGCAGGATGAATTATGGGAAGATTTATACTAGACAGGACACATCCATTAATGCATTCTTTTTACTAATGTCTACAACAACGGACACAGGGGTATACACAGAAACAGAAACACTCCCCGTGTCAAATGATTACTAGAAACTGTCCACTCCAAACCAAAGAAACCGCCATTCCTATCTATTCTCAGAACATGAGACAAGACAACAAACCCACCCCCACCCCCTCAAAAGCACCTCTTTCCCCCAAGTAGGTCTGTGACTATCCGGAGTGTCCTCTGACTGGTGGGCCATACTATGTTCCCCCGAAATGGCCTGTCTTCTCTCAGATCTTGTTTCCTTGACCAACTCTGTGAAGATGTCAGGAAAAAGTGGTTAGCCACTACCTTTTTTCTCATGAAAGTTCCATCTTCAGAGCTTTCCTGGCATTTGGCCATCCTCACATCATTAGGTACCAAGAAAACTGACTCTGTCCTTGGTAAATCCAAACAAGTGAGCCCACTGGGACTGGGACTTGGACTGCTTCTGGGTGCCTGGCTTCTTGGATACCAAGTTCAGACAGTTCCATCACCAAGGAAATGAGGTATGTCACATTCTTTGGAACTGAGGACACTGCCTTGGCAACCACTTTGTCCTAACAGTTGCTTCCAAGCGTAACATAAGATGGAGGTTGCCCCTACTTCCTGTGACACTTTCATAAGGTAGAATGTATATCAACCATTGGCATCCGGGAACAGCTCTCCACTCAGGCCTGGTTTTGTCCATCTTCTCTACAATAAGAAGACAGAGGCAGATTCAGACACATCCCTTAATCCTGACCAGGTTGTTTGCAATGGAAGATGACTTTTGCTCTCTCAGGAGCTTCATACCTGCCTACAACTTCTCCAGGTATCATTTGTGCATGGACATTTGAGGTTCTCATCAGGTGGAAGGTCCCCAAATTTCCTGTATTGTGAGAACCACTCTCTCCCTGCTTTTCTGTAAATTGATTGAGGGAACAGTGTATACTTGGGGTTAAAAACAGGTTTGATTTGTGTTACGAATGATTCTGTGCGATGAGTAATGGTATTGGGAACCTGCAATATTTACAAGAATATAGTTGTGAAATATAAGTATGAAAAGAGAAATCTAGATATGATTTGAAGCCCAGAATCCTTTTGCCCTTGATTGGGATACTTAGCATTGAATTATGTTCTGCAAAGTTGTCTCAGATAATTCGATATACAATGGCATAGGACATTGTAAATTGGATGATTGAATTTAGAAGAGAACATCCAGTCAAAAAGGGATATTCAGTAGGATTAGGAAGATAGTCGATAGGTTTAGGAAGAAGAGTGAGTATAGGATTTGGACCAAAAGTTCTTTAGCAATAGACTTTCGGTTATAGAGTGAATGTAAATGTCAGCACATATGAAGAGTCAGTCACTATGTTGAACTGGGGAAAATATGTAGAAACGCAGATATCAATAGAAACATTACGAAATCAGGCAAAGTATAAAGTGAGTGATGGAATTAGACATTTTCAACAGGGGTGATTTTGAATATATAAATTCGGAAAAAACAAATATGTAGTCACCAATAGGATTGACAATTGACAGCATTAGGCAACCTGGACATGGATGTTTTTAGAAATCCATGTTCACTTTCCATTTAGGCTTTGGTACAATCATAAGTGTGACCTTTCATTTTTTGTCCAGAATATAACTGTGATAATGAGGTGACATGAGTATTTCTTTCACCATTTCTGGGAGCAATATATTGAAGTTGTAAAATTAGAATCGGGGGTACAAAGTGGTGTACCCTGTTTCTATGAACATAGAGAAAAAGCATGAATAGACCGTACTGTGAATAAATAATATAACTTTTTTGAACTTTAAATAATGCATTGAACTGATATCTGATAAATTAAAGGAAATCGTATATTGATATACAATCATTCATTCCAACCAGTTATATATCTAATGGAAATATTAGTGTTTTGGTTTATCATGAAGAGTGTGTGAGTTTTGCTTCAAAATGATTATGGAAATTCAAAATAATGTGTTTGGAAAGAAGTCTCATGAAAAGATCAGTCAAGAAACCCTGACAATACATGTGTTCCGAAGCAAGAAGTGACTAAGTTGAAACAAATGCCTATTAATTTGTGAACTTGAGGATTAAATGTATATCCTATGATGTGCAAAAACTGAAGAAACAATAATGTAGCAGTGTTGAATACAAATGAATGACAAATTACATATCATATCCCATAGGAGTCTACTTGCATTGATGTTAGACTGGGTCAGTTACTGTAGAATAATTAGGATTTGTATGCACCATTCCCTGAAGTTAGTTTTCAGTACTAGGAATCAAATATGTATTTCAGGTGGATGAATATTTCTGATTATAATCTTGTGAAAAGTGGATTATAAATCCACATACATGAACATGAATGAATTTAGAGAGTGTATATTAGACACATATATTTCATATTTTGAAAAATTTGGAGAGTATATCTATATCTATATCTATACACACACACACACACACACACACACACACACACAACAGTCACAGACATTAAAAAGTATCAATATAAATGCCAATCGAAATTCATCAGTAAATATATATCATCCACAGATGCAAAAATATTTATTTTACTGAACATGAGTTTATGTATAATGTTGTTTTACTAGGACGCTCTCCTATTGGTTGAATTTTCACTTCCAACAGCATTTAGGAGGAGTGAACTCTTCTCACAATTTGTATCTGCTAAGACAGCCACCTCACAAAAATGTACGTGTGATACCTGGTAGGATTCTATATATGCATATAAATATACATGTGTGAATAGGCTACTGAAAAGGGAAACAAGAATTCACATATTTGTTAAGTTTAAAAACACATGAAGAATATTTCCATTAAAATTTGACTAGATTTATAACTCCTAACTTATATAATGCAAATGTCAAGTCCAACTATACAACATGTCTCCTCTGAAGTGCTTGTATTTCTATGTGTTGGGTTAATTTTCCCCATTATATTAGGATGAATAGTCGGAGTCTACTAGGTATGGGTTAGTGTCAGGGATTCAGTACTTCAAATGGAAAATTGGAAAATGAATCCAATGTGTATGTAAATATATGCTTCACAAATATCCTCCCGCTCTCATCCAGAAGAACGCCTTGACATTACCTTCACCCCAAGTAAGACACAATTAGAGGAGAAGAGTTACAAAATCAGTGAATACATATCTGGAATGGAAAATGCTCAGGAGTTCACAACCTTGGAGGTGGTAGAGGAGTTTCCAAAACTAAGGGACAGGGTAAAAACTCCACAAACATGGAGCTCTGCTGGCCTAAAAACTTTTTGAGAAACTTCCCCTGAGCTTCCACACTTGAAATATATGTTGTTTTCAGGAGATTTGGCTTCCTTTGTAGTGAGACTATCAAAGCTGGGTCTGCATCTATGTGACTTGGAGGAAATGGTTTCTTATTTTCCAATGAACAAGATGAAGCAGTGCTGAATCCTCTCTTTGTAGGTAAGCTGAGGCCACTGGGGACTAAGTGTCTCCCCGTGTGGACTGTGAACCATTTGTTCCTCCTCCACTTTTTGTGGTGTTTTTGCTGCTGCACTGTGAGTTTGGTATTTGTTTCACGAAAAACTAGGAGCGAAACTGGGACACAGTGCTGGAGGGAGTTCTTTCACGTGTGGTGGTTCAGGGTCTGCAAGAGAATGCACCAACTAGGCTTCTATCTCTCACAGCTTGCCCCATTGCCCCCTTGTCCATATCAACCTGATTCTTAATTTTCCTCTGAAAACTCTCCATATAACAAGATGCCCTTACATATAAGGTTCTGCTGGCTGCACCATGTCAGTTACAAGACATTTGGAATCCAATGGTAGATCCACATGGCCATACCACGGATGTTTCATCAAACACCTCCCCACCACTGCTCTAGACCCACTACTCAGCAGGCTCCAAATTACTGGCATCTCTGTTCTACACCATTTTTATGTAACTCAGTAAATCAAGGCACTGTCTGGTATACTCATGATCAGCAAGAGGACATCCAATGTTTCTCCAGTGCCACCTGGTCATAGGAATTTCAAAAATTTCATGGTATTTATCTAGCCATTTTTTAAGCATGAAGTTGGAGGCACTGTGGGTTTCAATTCATTCAGCAAACATTAAATGGTGAGGAAGCTCATTTCAATGAAATCTCTGGGGAACTCTCACAGGCAAGGCTTCCCAAAGAGTGGACAAAAGGTCACATTAGGCCAGGCCCATTGAGGTCTACAATGTGAGGTCCATGTGTGTTTTGACTCTCAACTATGGCTGCCATTTCTTTAAGAATAAAATCATGTGATATCCTTGCTGAGATTCTTAGGCCTCTGTGGATATCCACTCGGGGCCTAGGTCTCAGTTTCCAAGAGCGACTTTCATGTGTGGCCTCTTAAAATCCCAACAAAATTCATGCCAATGCTTCTCTGAGTTCAGTTCCAAAACCCAGTCTCTAAGGGGAATCACACCAGAGTTCAATCCCACCAGGACCCAATCATTTTTTCCAATGCCACACAAATGACCAAAATTAAAACCAAAACACTCCCACATGGCCCTCATCTTATTCCATATAGTCAATCATCTTAACCTCTGGCTCGAGGTTTCCATGAGGGTCGCAGCCCAAGACAGTGTCCAAAATCAGCTCCCTTGCCCATCATTTGCCTAAAATCAGGGTAGCCTGGACACCATTTCTGTGAACCAGGAGTGAACAAATAAGCCTCCCGTTAATTCTTCTGTGTTTCTCCAATTTGAGGCCTACTGATTTTAGGTATCGATTCTTTAGGTGATTTAGAGTCATGCGAAAACACAAGCACCACTGCAGGGCTTTGAAAAACTCATTTGACCCAAAGAATCCCTATTCTCATTTGATGGAGTGCAGGAACCTAACAGAGGAAGGCAAGAGAATTCATCCACAATGAATGATATTTTTTGACATTTTGGTTTTTTAAGCTCACATGGGATCATTCTTAGGATCCATCAGGTGCTGGGAATCTAAGGCACAGCCACACACAGGTCCAAGAGGCTGATAAAGACACATCCCTTTCCAAAGCAATTAAGCAAAGAGCCACAGGTGAGGCCCATGCATTTCCATTTGAAAACTGTTTTCTTCAGGCTTCACAAAGGGGTGGCCTGATGCAAAGACCTTCCTGACATTGAGTGCAACACAACAATATGTAAGCAAAAGGTCCAAAGCAGTGTTTCTGCACTGAGACTTTCCTGGTCACACTGATATCCGAGTTTTCTGAGATGCTCGCCATTCTCTTCAGCTATCCAGTACATGGCCAAGTCACAGAGCTTGGAGGTGGTACATATTTTGGACACAAAACCATGAGCCTATTCTGGAGAGTGGCCAGAATTCAGGAAGAAAACAGCAACTTAGAAAGATAGCAGGTGTTGTACATCGATAAGACAAGCTGCAGTTCATTCATATATTGGGCAGGATGAATTATGGGAAGATTTATACTAGACAGGACACATCCATTAATGCATTCTCTTTTTAATGTCTACAACAACGGACACATTGGGATACACTGAAACAGAAACACTCGCCTTGTCAAACAACTTACTAGAAACTGGCCACTCCAAACCAAACAAACCGCCTTTCCTACCTATTCTCAGAACATGAGACAAATTAACAAACCCACACCCACTCCCACAAAGGCACCTCCTTCCCCCAAGTAGGTCTGTGACTATCCGGAGTTTCCTCTGACTGGGGGCCATACTATGTTCCCCCGAAATGGCCTGTCTTCTCTCAGATCTTGTTTCCTTGTTCAACTCTGTGTAGTTGTCAGGAAAAAGTGGTGAGCCACTACCTGCTTTCTCAGGAAAGGTCCCTCTTCAGAGTTCTCCTGGCATTAGGCCATCCTCACATCATTAGGTACCAAGAAAACTGACTCTGTCCTTGGTAAATCCAAACAAGTAAGCCCACTGGGACTGGGACTGGGAATGCCTCTGGGTGCCTGGCTTCTTGGATACCAAGTTCAGAGAGTTCCATCAACAAGGAAATGAGGTATGTCACATTCTTTGGAACTGAATGAGGTCACTGCCTTGGAAACCACTTTTCCTAACAGTTGTTTCCAAGGGTAACATAAGATGGAGGTTGCCCCTACTTCCTGTGACACTTTCATAAGGTAGAATGTATATCAACCATTGGCACCCGGGATCAGCTCTCCACTCACGCCTGGTTTGGTCCATCGTTTCTACAATTAGAAGAGAGAGGCAGATTCAGACACATCCCTTCATCCTGACCAGGTTGTTTGCCAAGGAAGATGACTTTTGCTCTCTCAGGTGCTTCATACCTGCCTACAACTTATCCAGGTATCATTTGTGCATGGACATTTGAGGTTCTCATCAGGTGGAAGATCCCCAACTTTCCTGTATTGTAAGAACCACTCTGTCACTGCTCTTCTGTAAGATGATTGAGGGAACAGTGTATACTTGGGGTTAAAAACATGTTGGTTTGGGTTACGAATGATTCTGTGCGATGAATAATGGTATTGGGAACCTGCAATATTTACAAGAATATAGAGGTGAAATATAAGTATGAAGACAGAAATCTTGGTATGATTTGAAGCACAGAAGGGTTTTGCCCTTGATTGCGATACTTAGTTTTGAATTATGTTCTGCAAAGTTGTCTCAGATAATTCGATATAAAATGGCATAGGACCTTGTACATTGGATGATTGACTTTAGAAGAGAACATCGAGTCAAAAAGGGATATTCAGTAGGATTAGGAAGATAGTCGGTAGGTTTAGGAAGAAGAGTGAGTATAGGATTTGGACCAAAAGTTCTTTAGCAATAGGCTTTCGGTTACAGAGTGAATGTAAATGTCAGCACATATGAAGAGTCAGTCACTATGTTGAACTGGGGAAAATATGTAGAAAAGCAGATATCAATAGAAACATTACGAAATCAGGCAAAGTATAAAGTGAGTGATAGAATTAGACATTTTCAACAGGGTTGAGTTTGAATATATAAATTAGGAAAAAACAAATATGTAGTCACCAATAGGATTGACAATTGACAGCATTGGGCAACCTGGACATGGATGTTTTTAGAAATCCATGTTCACTTTCCATTTAGGCTTTGGTACAATCATAAGTGTGACCTTTCCATTTTTGTCCAGAATATAACTGTGATAATGAGGTGACATGAGTATTTCTTTCACCATTTCTGGGAGCAATATATTGAAGATGTAAAATTAGAATCGGGGGTACAAAGAGGTGTACCCTGTTTCTATGATCATAGAGAAAAAGCATGAATAGACCATACTGTGAATAAATAATATATTTTTTTGAACTTTAAATATTAAATTGAGCTGATATCTGAGAATTTAAAAGAAATCGTATATTGATATACAATCATTCATTCCAACCAGTTATATATCTAATGGAAATATTAGTGTTTTGGTTTATCATGAAGTGTGTGAGTTTTGCTTCAAAATGATTATGGAAATTCAAAATAATGTGTTTGGATAGAAGTCTCATGAAAAGACCAGTCAAGAAACCCTGACAATACATGTGTTCTGAAGCAAGAAGTGATAAAAGTTGAAACAAATGCCTATTAATTTGTGAACTTGTGGATTAAATGTATATCCTATGATGTGCAAAAACTGAAGAAAAAATAATGTAGCAGTGTCGAAACAAATGAATGACTAATTACATATCATGTCCCATAGGAGTCGTCTACTTGCATTGATGTTAGACTCGGTCAGTTACTGTAGAATAATTAGGATTTGTATGCACCATTCCCTGAAGTTAGTTTTCAGTACTAGGAAACAAATATGTATTTCAGGTGGATGAATATTTCTGATTATAATCTTGTGAAAAGTTGATTATAAATTCACATACATGAACATGAATGTATTTAGAGAGTGTATATTAGACTCATATATTTCATATTTTTAAAAATTTAGAGAGTATATCTATATCTATATCTATATATATATATACACACACACACACTCCCACCCACACACACACACACACACACAACACTCACAGACATTAAAAATACCAATATAAATGCCAATCGAAATTCATCAGTAAATATATATCATCCACAGATGCAAAAATATTTATTTTACTGAACATGAGTTTATGTATAATGTTGTTCTACTAGGACGCTCTCCTATAGGTTGAATTTTCATTTCCAACAGCATTTAGGAGGAGTTAACTCTTCTTACAATTTGTACCTGCAAGACAGCCACCTCACAAAAATGTACGTGTGATACCTGGTCGGATTCTATATATGCATATAAATATATATGAGTGAATAGGCTACTGAAAAGGGATACAAGAATTCACATATTTGTTAAGTTTAAAAACACATGGAGAATATTTCCATTAAAATTTGACTAGATTTATAACTCCTACCTTATATAATGCAAATGTCAAGTCCAACTATACAACATGTCTCCTCTGAAGTGCTTGTATTTCTATGTGTTGGGTTAATTTTCCCCATTACATTAGGATGAATAGTCGGAGTCTACTAGGTATGGGTTAGTGTCAGGGATTCAGTACTTCGAATATAAAATTAGAAAATGAATCCAATGTGTATGTAAATATATGCTGCACAAATATCCTCCCGCTCTCATCCAGAAAAATCCTTGACATTACCTTCACCCCAAGTAAGACACAATTAGAGG
Source organism: Callospermophilus lateralis (assembly GCF_048772815.1). NCBI lineage: Eukaryota > Metazoa > Chordata > Mammalia > Rodentia > Sciuridae > Callospermophilus > Callospermophilus lateralis. Next base: position 40,043 of record NW_027513394.1, read on the forward strand.
AGAAGAGTTACAAAATCAGTGAATACATATCTGGAATGGAAAATGCTCAGGAGTTCACAAGCTTGGAGGTGGTAGAGGAGTTTCCAAAACTAAGGGACAGGGTAAACACTTCACAAACATGGAACTCTGCTGGCCTAAAAACTTTTTGAGAAACTTCCAAGAGCTTCCACACTTGAAATATATGTTGTTTTCAGGAGATTTGGCTTCCTTTGTAGTGAGACCATCAAACCTGAGTCTGAATCTCTGTGACCTGGAGGACATGGTTTCTTATTTTCCAATCAACAAGATGAAGCAGTGCTGAATCCTCTCTTTGTAAGTAAACTGAGGCCACTGGGGACTAAGTGTCTCCCCGTGTGGACTGTGAACCATTTGTTCCTCCTCCACTTTTTGTGGTGTTTTTGCTGCTGCACTGTGAGTTTGGTATTTGCTTCACGAAATACTAGGAGCTAAACTGGGACACAGTGCTGGAGGGAGTTCTGTCACATGTGGTGGGTCAGTGTCTGCAAGAGAATGCACCAACTAGGCTTCTATCTCTCACAGCTTGCCCCATTTCCCCTTGTCCATATCAATCTGATTCTTAATTTTCCTCTGAAAACTCTCCATATAACAAGATGCCTTTACATATAAGCGTCTGCTGGCCGCACCATGTCAGTTGCCAGCTATTTGGAATCTAATGGTAGATCCACATGGCCCTACCACGCATGATTTATCAAACACCTCCCCACCACTGCTCTAGAATCACTACTCAGCAGGCTCCAACTTACTGGCATCTCTCTTCTACACTATTTTCATGAAACTCAGTAAATCAAGGCACTGTGTGGTATACTCATGATCAGCAAGAGGACATCCAATGTTTCTCCAGTGCCACCTGGTCATAGAAATTTCAAAAATTTCATGGTATTTATCTATCCATTTTTGAAGCATGAAGTTGGAGGCACTGTGGGTTTCAATTCATTTAGCAAACATTAAATGGTGAGGAAGCTCATTTCAATGAAATCTCTGGGGAACTCTCACAGGCAAGGCTTCCCAAAGAGTGTACAAAAGGTCACATTAGGCCAGGCCCATTGAGGTCTACAATGTGAGGTCCATGTTTGTTTTGACTCTCAACTATGGCTGCCATTTCTTTAAGAATAAAATCATGTGATATCCTTGCTGAGATTCCCAGGCCTCTGTGGAAATCCACCCGGGGCCTAGGTCTCAGTTTCCAAGAGCGACTTTCATGCGTGGCCTCTTAAAATCCCAACAAAATTCATGGCAATGCTTCTCTGAGTTCTGTTCCAAAACCCAGTCTCTAAGTTGAATCACACCAGAGTTCAAGCCCACGTGGACCCTGTCATTTTTTCCAATGCCACACAAATGACCAAAATTAAAACCAAAACACTCCCACATGGCCCTCATCTTGTTCCATATAGTCAATCATCTTAACCTCTGCCTGGACGTTTCCATGAGGGGCGCAGCCCAAGACAGTGTCCAAATCAGCTCATTTGCCCCTCATTTGCCTAAAGACAGGGTGGCCTGGACACCGTTTCTGTGAACCAGGAATGATCAAATGAGCCTGCAGTTACTTCTTCTGTGTTTCTCCAATTTGAGGCCTACTGATTTCAGGAATCGATTCTTTATGTGATTTAAAGTTATTCGAAAACCCAAGCACCTCTGCAGAGATTTGAAGAACTCATTTGCCCCAAAGAATCCCTATTCTCACTTGATGGAGTTCAGGAACCTAACAGAGGAAGGCAAGAGACTTCATCCACAATGAATGATTTTTTGCCCTTATGGTTTTGGATGCACGTATGGGATCATTCTTTAGATTCATCAGGTGCTGAGAATCTAAGTCACAGCCACACACATGGCCAAGAGGCTGATTCAGACACATCATTTCTCAAAGCAATGAAGCCAGAAGCCACAGGTGATGCCCATTCATTTGTATTTGAAAACTGTTTTCTTCAGGTTTAACAAAGGTGTGGCCTGGGGCAAAGACCTTCCTGACATTAAGTGCAACACAACAATAAGTAAGCAAATTGCCCAAAGCAGGGTTTCTCCACTGAGACTTTCCTGGTCACACTGATATCTGAGTTTTCTGAAATGCTCGCCATTCTCTTCAACTATCCATTACATGGACATGTCACAGAGCTTTCAGGTGGTACATATTTTGGACACAAAGCCATGAGCCTATTCTGGAGAGTGGCCAGAATTCAGGAAGAAAACAGCAACTTAGAAAGATAGCAGGTGTTGCACATCGATAAGACAAGCTGCAGTCCATTCATATTTTGGGCAGTATGAATTATGGGAAGATTTATACTAGACAGGACACATCCATTAATGCATTCTCTTTTTAATGTTTACAACAAGGGACACATTGTTTTACACCGAAACAGAAACACTCGCCTTGTCAAACAACTTACTAGAAACTGTCCACTCCAAACCAAACAAACAGCCTTTCCTACCTATTCTCAGAACATGAGACAAAACAACAAACCCACACCCACTCCCACAAAGGCACCTCCTTCCCCCAAGTAGGTCTGTGACTATCCGGAGTTTCCTCTGACTGGGGGCCATACTATGTTCCCCCGAAATGGCCTGTCTTCTCTCAGATCTTGTTTCCTTGTTCAACTCTGTGTAGTTGTCAGGAAAAAGTGGTGAGCCACTACCTGCTTTCTCAGGAAAGGTCCCTATTCAGAGTTCTCCTGGCATTAGGCCATCCTCACATCAGTAGGTACCAAGAAAACTGACTCTGTCCTTGGTAAATCCAAACAAGTGAGCCCACTGGGACTAGGACTGGGACTACCTCTGGGTGCCTGGCTTCTTGGATACAAATTTCAGAGACTTCCATTACGAAGGAAATGAGGTATGTCACTTTTTTGAACTGAATGAGGTCACTGCCTTGGCAACCACTTTGTCCTAACTGTTGCTTCCAAGGGTCCCATGAGATGGAGGCTTCCCCTACTTCCTGTGACACTTTCACAAGGGAGAATGGTATATCAACCATAGGAACCCAGAAACAGCTCTCCACACAGGCCTGGTTTGTTCCATCTTTTCTAAAATAAGAAGAGAGAGGCTGATTCAGACACATCCCTTTATCCTGACCAAGTTATTTGCCATGGAAACTGACTTTTGCTCTCTCAGGTCCTTCATACCTGCCTACAACTTCTCCAGGTATCATTTCTGCATGGACCTTTGAGGTTCTCAGCAGGTGGAAGATCCCATACTTTCCTGTATTGTAAGAACCACTCTGTCCCTGCTCTTCTGTAAAATGTGATTGAGGGAATAGTGTATGCTTAGGGTTAATAACAGGTTTGATTTGGGTTATGAATCATTCTGTGTGATGAATAATGGTATTGGAACCTGCGATATTTACAAGAATATTGAGGTGAAATAAAAGTATGAAAACAGAAATCTAGGTATGATTAGAAGCCCAGAAGGGTTTTCCCCTTGATTGGGATACTTAGCTTTGAATTATGTTCTGCAACGATGTCTCAGATAATTCGATATACAATGGAATAGGACCTTGTACCTATGATTATTGAATTTAGAAGAGAACATCGAGCCAAAAAGTGATAGTCGTTAGGATTAGGAAGATAGTCGATAGCTTTAGGAAGAAGAGTGAGTATAGGATTTGGACCAAAAGTTCTTTAGCAATAGACTTTCGGTTATGGAGTGAATGTAAATGTCAGTACATATGAAGAGTCATTCACTATGATGAACTGGGGAAAATATGTAGAAAAGCAGATATCAATAGAAACATTACGAAATCAGGCACAGTATAAAGTGAGTGATAGAATTAGTCATTTTCAACAGGGTTGAGTTTGAATATATAAATTAGAAAGAAACAAATATGTAGTCACCAACAGGATTGACAATTGATAGCATTAGGCAACCTGGACATGGATGTTTTTAGTAATCTATGTTCACTTTCCATTTAGGCTTTGGTACAATCATAAGTGTGACCTTTCCATTTTTTGTGCAGAATATTACTGTGATAATATGGTGACATGAGTATTTCTTTCACCATTTCTGGGAGCAACATATTGAAGATTTAAAATTAGAATTGGGGGTACAAAGAGGTGTACCCTGTGTCTATGAACATAGAAATAAAGCATGAATAGACCATACTGTGACTAAATAATATAACTTTTTTGAACTTTAAATAATGAATTGAATTGATATCTGAAAAATTACAAGAAATCGTATATTGATATAGAATCATTCATTCCAACCAGTTATATATCTAATGGAAATACTAGTGTTTTGGCTTATCATGAAGAGTGTGTGAGTTCTGCTTCAAAAGTGATTATGGAAATCGAAAATAATGTGTTTGGAAAGAAGTCTCATGAAAAGACCAGTCAAGAAACCCTGACAATACATGTGTTCTGAAGCAAGAAGTGATTAAAGTTGAAACAAATGCCTATAAATTTGTGAACTTGTGGATGAAGGGTATAACTTAAAATGTGCAAAAACTGAAGAAATAATAATGTACCAGTGTTGAATACATATGAACGTCAAATTACATATCCTGTCCCATAGGAATCTACTTGCATTGATGTTAGACTGGGTCAGTTTCTGTAGAATAATTAGGATTTGTATGCACCATTCACTGAATTTAGTTTTCAGTACTAGGAAACAAATATGTATTTCAGGTGGATGAATATTTCTGATTATAATCTTGTGAAAAGATTTTTATACATCCACATACACGAACATGAATGAATTTAGAGGGTTTACATTAGACACATATATTTTATATTTTGAAACATCTGCAGAGTGTACAGATATATTATACACACACACACACACACACACACACACACACACACAAAACACTCACATACATTTAATAGTAGCAATATATATGCCAATCGAAATTCATCAGTAAATATATATCATCCACAGATGCAAAAATATTTATTTTACTGAACATGTATTTATGTATAATGTTCTTCTACTAGGAAGCTCCCCTATAGGTTGAATTTTCAGTTCCAACAGCGTTTAGGAGGAGTGAACTCTTCTCACAGTTTGTATATGCCAAGTCAACCACCTCAAAAATGTACGTGTGATACCTGGTAGGATTCTATATGTGCATATAAATATACAAGTGTGAATAGGCTAAAGAGAAAGGGAAACAAGAATTCTCATATTTTTTAAGTTTAAAAACTCATGGAGAACTTCTTCGATTAAAAATTGACTAGATTTATAACTTTTACCTTATATAATTCAAAAGGCAAGTCCAACTATACAACATGCCTCCAATGAACTGCTTGTATTTTTATCGGTTTGACTTATTTTTCTCTACCATATTAGGATGAGTTGTCTGAGTCTAGTAGGTATGGGTTAGTGTCAGGGATTCAATATGTCAAAATGAAAATTGGAAAATGAATCCAATTTGTATGCATATATATGCTGCACAAATATCCTCCCACTCTCATCCAGAACTATGCCTTGACATTACCTTCACCCCAAGTAAGACACAATTAGAGGAGAAGAGTTAGAAAATCAGTGAACACATATCTGGAATGGAAAATGCTCAGGATTTCACAAACTTGGAGGTTGTAGAGGAGTTTCCAAAAGCAAGGGACAGGGTAAACGCTCCACAAACATGGAGCTCTGCTGGCCTAAAATCTTTTTGAGAAACTGCCTCTGAGATAGGGCACTTGAAATATATGTTGTTGTCAGGAGATTTGGCTTTCTTTGTAGTGAGACCATCAAAGCTGGGTTTGCATCTATGAGACCTGGAAGACATTGTTTCTGATTTTTCAATGAACATGAGGCAGCAGTGCTGTTATTTTTCCTTTTAGGTAAACTGTGGCCTCTGGTGTCTAAGTGTCTCCCCGTTGAACTGTGAATCCATTTGGCCCTCCTACACTTTTTGTGGGGTTTTTGCTGCTTCACTGGTAGTTTGGTATTTGCTTCATAAAATAGAAGGAGTTCAACTGGGACACAGTGCTGGAGGGAGTTCTGTCACGTGTGGTGGGTCAGGGTCTGCAGGAAAATGCACCAACCAATCTTCTATCCCTCAAAGCTTGCCCCATTGCATCCTTGTCCATAGCAACCTGATTCTGAACATTGCCCTGAATCCTCTCCATATAACAAGATCCCTTTACTTATGAGGGTCTGCTGGCTGCACCATGTAAGCCACAAGCCATTTGTAAGCCAATGGAAGATCCAAATTGCTCCAACACAGAAGTTTTATCACACTCCTGCCCACCACAACTCTAGGCCCATTTCTCAGGAGGCTGCAACTTACTGGGACCTCTGTTCTACACCATTTTCATAAAACCCAGTCAAGCAAGGCACTGTCAGGTACATCCATGATCAGCAGCAGGACATCCAAAGGTTCTCTAGTGCAACCTAGTCATGGGAATTTCAAAAATTTTACGGTATTTATCTAGACATTTTTCAAGGATGAAGTTGGAGGCACTGTGGGTTTCAATGTATTCAGGAACCATTAAATGGAGAGGAAGATTATTTCAATGAAAGCTCTGGAGAACCCTCACAGGCAAGGCTTCTCAAAGAGTGGACAAAAGATCACATTAAGCCAGGCCCATTGAGGTCTACAATTTGAGGTCCATGTGTGTTTTTACCCTCAAATATGGCTGCCAAGTCTTTCGAATGAAATCTTGTCATACCTTGGCTGAGATTCCCAGTGCTCTGTGCAAAGCCACTCTATCGCTAGATCTCAGTTTCCAAGGGTGACTCTCATACATGGCCTCTTTAATCCCAACACAATACATGGCAATACTTTTCTGAGGTCAGTTTCTGAACTCAGTCTCTAAGGGGAATCACACCAAAGTTCAAGCCCAGGTAGACCCAGTTATGTCTTCCAACTGCCACACAAATATCCACAATTAAATCCAAAACACTCCCACATGTCACTCATCTTTTCTATATACACACTCATCATAACCTCTCGCTGGAGGTTTCCATGAGGGGTGAGGCCCAAGACAGTGTCCAAAACAACCACCCTTGCCCCTCATTTGCCTAAAATCAGGGTGGCCTGGACATCCTTCCAGTGAACCAGGAGTGATCAAATTGGCCGGCCATTAAGATGGCACTGCTTCTCCAATTTGAGGCCTATGACTGTGGGGTTTAGAGTCTTTATGTGATTTGGAGTCATGAGAAAAATCAAGCACTTATGGGCTATCCTCTTCAGGGTTTTGAGGAACACATTTGAACCAAATGATCACTATTCTCACTTGATGAAGGTCAGGAACCTTACAGAGGAATGCGAGAGACTTCATCCAAAATGAATGCTCTTTTGTCCATTTTGGTTTCGGATGCACACATGGGATCTTTCTTTAGATCCATCAGGTGCTAAGAATCTAAGCCACAGCCTCACACAGGGCCAAAAAGCTGATTGAGACACATCCCTTTCCAAAGCAATTAAGCAAAGAGCCACAGGTGATGCCCTTTTATTTCTGTTTGAAAACTATTTCTTTTGGCTCTACAAAGGTGTGGCCTGAGGCAAAAACATTCCGGACATTTAGGGCAACAGAACAATTGGTAAGCAAAAGGCCCAAAGCAGGGTTTCTCCATTAGAATTTTCTGGTCACACTCATATCTGAGTTTTCTGAGATGCTCCCATTCCTTTCAGCTATCCAGTACATGGCCAAGTCTCAGAGCTTGGAGGTGGTACATATTTTGGACACAAAACAATGAGCCTATTCTGGAAATTGGCCAGATTTCAGGAAGAAAACAGGAACTTAGCAAGATTGTAGGAGTTGCCCACCCATAAGTCAAGCCACAGTCCATTCATAAATTGGGCAAGATGAATCTTGGGAAGCTTTCTACTAGTCAGGACACATACAATGATTCATTCTCTTTTCTAATGTCTAAAACCACGGAGACAGTGGGATACACAGACATAGAGACACTGGCCTTGTCAAACGACTTACCAGAAACAGTTCACTCCAAAACAAACAAACCGCCTTTCCTACCTATTCTCAGAACATGAGACAAAACTTCAAACCCACACCCACACACACAAAGGCAGCTCCTTCCCCCAAGTAGGTCTGTGACTATCAGGAGTGTCGTCTGACTGGTGGGCCATACTATGTTCTGATGAAATCGCCTGTCCTGTGTCAGATATGGTCTCATTGGCCCAATCTGTGAAGTTGTCACTAGCCAGCTGTGAGCCACTACCTGCTTTCTCAGGAAAGGCCTCTCTTCAGAGCTTTCCTGACATTTGTTCATCCTCACATCAGTAGGTACTAAGAAAGACTGACTCTGTCCTTGTTAAATTCAAACAAGTGAGACCACTGGGACTGGGAATGGGATTGGCTCTGCGTGCCTGGGTTCCCGGATCCCAAGTTCAGAGAGTTTCATCACCAAGGAAGTGAGGTGAGATTACTTTCTTCAGGAATTTAATGAGGTCACTGCCTTGGCAACCACTTTGTCCTAACAGTTGCTTCCAATAGTCCTATGAGATGGAGGCAGCCCTTACTTCCTGTGACACTTTCACAAGTTAGAATGGTATATCAACCATAGGCACCCAGGAACAGCTCTCCACACATGCCTGGTATGGTCCATCTTCTCTACATTAAGAAGAGAGAGGCTTATTCAGACAAAACCCTTCATCCTGGAAAGGTTGTTTGCGATGGAAGATGACTTTTCCTCTCTCAGGTCCTTCATAGCTGCCTAATCTTCTCCAGGGATCAAATCTGCATGGACCTTTGAGGTTGTCAGCAGGAGGCAGATCCCCTACATTCCTGTATTGTAAGACAAACTCTGTCCCTGCTCTTCTGTAAAGTTAGATTGAGGGAAGAGTGTATGGTTAGGGTTATTAACATGTTCGATTTGGATTATGAATCATTCTGCAGGATGATTAATAGTATTGGGAACCTGCGATATTTATAAGATTATAGAGGTGAAATATAAGTATGAAAACAGAAATGTTGGTAAGATTTGAAGCCCAGAAGGGCATTAGGCGCTTGATTGGGATACTTAGCTTTTAATTATGTTCTACACAGATGTCTCAGATAAATTGATAATCAATGGCATAGGACCTTATACCTTGGATGTTTGATTTTAGAAGAGAACATCCACTCAAATTGAGATAGTCGGTGGGATTAGGAAGATATTCAGTAGGTTTATAAAAAAGAGTGAGTATAAAATTTGGACAAAAAGTTCTGTAGCAATAGGGTTTCGGTTATAGAGTGAATATAAATGTCAGCACATGTGAAGAGTCAGTCACAATGATTAACTGGGGAAAATATGTAGGAAGGAAAATATCAATAGAGACATTACGAAATGAGGCAATTATATAGTGAGTGATAGGTTTAGACATTTTCAACAGGGTTGAGATTGAATACATAATCTTAGGAAGAAACAAATATGTAGTCACCAATAGGAATGACATTTGAAAGCATTAGGCAACCTGGACATGGATGTTTTTAGTAAGCCATGTTCACTTTCCATTTAGGATTTGGTACAATCATAAGTGTGACCTTTGCATTCTGTGCCCAGAAAATTATTGTGATCAAATATATATGTAGATCATATGATATGTGTATTTCTTCCACCATTTCTGGGAGCAATATTTGAGGACACATAAATTAGTATTGTGGGTACCAAGTGGTGTACCCTGTGTCTATGAATATAGAGATAATGCATGAATAGACCATAGTGTGAATAAATAATATAACTTTTTTCACTTTAAATAATGGGTTGAATTGATATCTTAAAACATATAGGAAATCATATATTGACATACAATCATTCACTCCAACCAGTTACATATATAATGGTAATCTTAGGGTTATTGTTTATCATGAAGTGTGTGTGAGTTTTGTTTCAAAAGCGTTTATGGAAATCGAAAATAATGTGTTTGGAAAGAAGTCTCATGAAAAGACCAGTCAAGAAATATGGAGGAATCCATGTGTTCTGATGCAGGAATTGATTGAAAGTGAAACAAATGCCTATAACTTTCCTAAATTGTGGATGAAATATATATCCTGTGATGTGCATAAACTGATGAAATAGTAATGTACCAGTTTTGAATAAAAATGAAGGTCAAAGTACACATCATGTCCCATAGGAATCTACTTGCATTGATGTTAAACTGGGTCAGTTACTGTAGAAATATTAGGATTGCATGCATTATTCACTGTAGTTAGTTTTATTTTTTTTTCATTTTTATTTATGGTTGTTCAAAGCATTACATAGTTGTTGTTATATCATATTTCACACTTTGATTCAAGTGCGTTATAAACTCCCATTTTTACCCCGTGTACAGATTACAGAATCCCATCAGTTACACATCTATTGATTCACATATTGCCATACTAGTGTCTATTGAATTCTGCTGCCTTTCCTATCCTCTACTATCCCCCCTCCCCTCCCCGCCCCTCCGCTCTTCTCTCTCTACCCCCTCTACTGTAATAAATTTGTCCCCCTTGTATTATTTTTCCCTTTCCCCTCACTTTCTCTTGTATGTAATTTTGTATAACCCTGAGGGTCTCCTTCCAATTCCATGCAATTTTCCTTCTCTCTCCCTTTCCTTTCCACCTCTCATCCCGGTTTAATGTTAATCATCTTGTCATGCTCTTCATCTCTCCTCTGTTCTTCGTTACTCTCCGTATATCAAAGATGACATTTGGCATTTGTTTTTTAAGGATTAGCTTCACTTAGCATAATCTGCTCTAATGCCATCCATTTCCCTCCAAATTCTATGATTTTTTTAATTTTTCAATGCAGAGTAATACTCTATTGTGTATAAATGCCACAGTATTTTATCCATTCTTTCATTGAAGGGCATCTAAGTTGGTTTCACAGTCTTGCTGTTGTGAATTGTTCTGCTATGAACATCGATCTAGCAGTGTCCCTGTAGCATGCTCTTTTTAGGTCTTTAGTGAATAGACTGAGTAGGGGAATAGCTGGGTCAAATGGTGGTTCCATTCCCAGCTTTCCAAGAAATCTACATACTGCTTTCGAAATTGGCTGCACCAATTTGCAGTCCCACCAGCAATGTAGAAGTGTACCTGTTTCCCCACATCCTTGCCAGAACTTGTTGTTGTTTGACTTCATAATGACTGCCAATCTTACTGGAGTGAGATGGTATCTTAGGGTGGTTTCGATTTGCATTTCTCTGACTGCTGAAGATGGTGAGCATTTTTTCATGTACTTGTTGATTGATTGTAAGTCCTCATCTGAGAAGTGTCTGTTGTGGTCCTCAGCCCATTTGTTGATTGGGTTATTTGTTATCTTATTGTCTAATTTTTTGAGTTTTTTGTATACTCTGGATATTAGGGCTCTATCTGAAGTGTGAGGAGTAAAGATTTCTTCCCAGGATGTAGGCTCCCTATTTACCTCTCTTATTGTTTCTTTTGCTGAGTAAAAACTTTTTAGTTTGAGTAAGTCCCATTTGTTGATTCTAGTTATTATCTCTTGTGCTATGGGTGTCCTATTGAGGAATTTGGAGCCTGACCCCACAGTATGTACATCGTAAGCAAATTTTTCTTTTATCAGACACTGTGTCTCTGATTTGATATCAAGCTCCTTGATCCATTTTGAGTTAACTTTTGTGCATGGCAAGAGAAAGGGATTCAGTTTCAATTTGTTACATATGGATTTCCAGTTTTCCCAACACCATTTGTTGAAGATGCTATCCTTCCTCCATTGCATGCTTTTAGCCCCTTTATCAAATATCAGATAGTTGTAGTTTTGTGGATTGGTTTATGTGTCCTCTATTCAGTACCATTGGTCCACAAGCCTGTTTTGGTACCAGTACCATGCTATTGTTGTTACTATTGCTCTGTAGTATAGTTTGAAGTCTGGTATCGCTCTACCGCCTGATTCACACTTCCTGCCTAGCATTGTTTTTGCTATTCTAGGACTTTTGTTTTTCCATATGTATTTCATGATTGCTTTATTTATTTCTACAAGAAATGCCTTTGGGATTTTGATTGGCATTGCATTAAACCTATAGAGAAATTTTGGTAATATTGCCATTTTGATGATGTTAGTTCTGCCTTTCCATGAACAGGGTATATTTTTACATCTTCTAAGATCTTCTTATATTTCTCTCTTTAGGGTTCTGTAGTTTTCATTGTATAAGACTTTCACCTCTTTTGTTAGGTTGATTCCCATCTTTTTTTTTTTTAGGATATTGTGAATGGAGTGGTTGTTCTCATTTCCATTTCAGAGGATTTGTCCCTGATGTAGAGGAATGCCTTTGATTTATGCGTGTTGATTTTATATCCTGCCACTTTGCTGCATTCATTTATTAGCTCTATTAGTTTCTTTGTAGACCCTTTTGGGTCTGCTAGGTATAGAATCATGTCATCTGCAATAGTAATAATTTAAGTTGTTCTTTTCCTATTTTTATGCCTTTAATTTCTTTCGTCTGTCTAATTGCTCTGGCCAGTATTTCGAGAACTGTATTGAACAGAAGTGGTGAGAGAGGGCATCCCATTCTTGTTCCAGATTTTAGAGGGAATGCCTTCAATTTTTCTAGATTCAGAATGATGCTAGCTTGAGGATTAGCATGGATTGTTTTTACAATATTGAGGTATGATCCTGTTATTCCTTGTTTTTCTAGAGTTTTGAAGATAAAGGGATGCTGTACTTTGTCGAATGCTTTTTGTGCATCTATCGAGATGATAATATGGTTCTTATTTTTAAGTCTATTGATGTGGTGAATAACATTTATTGATTTTCGTATATTGAACAAGCCTTGCATTCCATGGATGAATCCTACTTGATCATGGTGCACAATTTTTTTAATATGTTTTTGTATCTGATTCGCCAGAATTTAATTAGGGATTTTTGCATTTATTTTTCTTAGGGATATTGGTCTGTAGTTTTATTTGTTTGAAGTGTTTATGTCTGGTGTAGAAATCAGGGTGATATTGGCCTGGTAGAATGAATTTGGAAGATCTCCCTCTTTTTCAATTTCCTGAAATAGCTTGAAAAGTATTGGTATTAGTTCATATTTAAAGGGTTTGTAAAACTCTGCTGTATAACCATACTGTCCTGGTCTTTTCTTAGTTGGTAATCTTCGGATGGTTTCTTCTATTTCCTCAATTGATACTGGAGTATCAATATCCTCCTGACTCAATCTGGACAGATCATATGACTTAAGAAATTTTTCAATGCCTTCACTATCTTCTATTATATTGGAGTAAACGAATCAAATTAATTTCTGATTATCTTCTGTATTTCAGAAATATCTGCTGTGATTGCCAGGGGGTGACAAATAACTTGTGTAGATTGATACAGCAGGAGTGGAAGCCGTTTATTGTAGCATCTGAGCGATATTTATACATTTTATATAGCTTATCTAATTAGCATAAAATAGATACAGCAGTCAACCAATAAGGAATCTCCACACTTAATGGCTTGCTTTTGTTACTTCACAAACCACTCCCTATTGTATTTGGCCAGGCGCCATCCAGACTTGTTTACAGACCCTAACATTTCTCTGGCAAAACACCAGGTGCCATCCTGACTTGTTTATAGACCTAAACATGTGATGTTGCCTTTTTCATCCCATATGCTAGTAATTTGAGTAATCTCTCTTGTTCTCTTCATTAGCATGGCGAAGGGTCTGTCGATTTTATTTATTTTTTCAAAGAACCAACTTTTAGTTTTCTCAATTTTTTCAATTGTTTCTTTTGTTTTGATTTCATTAATTTCAGCTTTGATTTTAATTAAATCTTACCTTCTACTTATTTTGCTGTTGTTTTCCTCTTCTTTTTCTAGGATTCTGAGATGAAGTATGAGATCATTTTTTTTTCTTTTTTTAAGGAATGAAATCCAAGCAATGAATTTTCCTCTTAGAACGGATTTCAATGTGTCCCATAGATTCTGATATGTTGTGCCTATGTTTTCTTTTATCTCTAAGAATTTTTTAATTTCCTCCTTGATGTCTTCTATAACCCATTGATCATTCAGTAACCTATTGTTCATTCTGCAAGTGATGCATGATTTTTCCTTCCTTCGTTTATCATTGATTTTTAGTTTATATTCCATTATGATCAGATAAGATGCATGGTATTATCTCTACTCCTTTATATTGTCTAAGAATTGCCCTGTGACATAATATATGATCTATTTTTGAGAAGGATCCATGTGCTGCTGAGGAAAAATGTAACTGCTTGATGTTGTGGAGTATATTCTATATATATCAATTAAGTCTAGGTTATTAATTGTGTTATTGAGTTCAATAGTTTCCTATTTCAACTTTTGTTTGGAAGACCTGTCCAGTGGTGAGAGAGGTGTGTTGAAGTCTCCCATGATTATTGTATGGTGGTCTATTAGACTCTTGATCTTGAGAAAAGTTTGTTTGATGGACATAGTTGAACCATTGTTTGGGGCAAATATATATTTATAATGGTTATGTCTTGTTGGTGTATGGTTCTCTTGAGCAGTATGTAGTGTCCCTCTTTATCTCTTTTGATTAACTTTGGCTTGAAATCTATTTTATTTGATATGAGTATGGACACTCCTGCTTGTTTCCGAAGTCCATATATGTGATATGATTTTTCCCAACCTTTCACCTTCAGTCTATGTATGTCTTTTCCTATCAAATGCATCTCCTGTAGGCAGCATATTATTGGGTCTTGTTTTGTGATCCATTCTACTTGCCTGTGTCTCTTAATTGGTGAGTTTAAGCCATTAACATTTACGGTTATTATTGAGATAATGGTTGTTCTTCCAGCCCTATTTGTTTATTTATGTTATTAAACATGGATTGTTTTCTTCTTTGATTATTTCCCCCTTTTACTGTACTACCTCCCACTGTTGGTTTTTATTGTTATTTTCCATTTCCTCTTCCTGTAATATTTTGCCCATGATGTTTTGAAGAGATGGTTTTCTAGCTACAATTTATTTTAACTTTTTTTTTTAACATGGAAGGTTATGATTTTATCTTCCATCCTGAAGCTTAATTTCGCTGGATACACAATTCTTGGTTGGAATCCATTTTCTTTCAGTGTTTGAAAAATGTTAATCCAGGATCTTCTAGCTTTCAGAGTCTGTGTTGAAAGATCAGCTGTTATCCTGATTGGTTTACCCCTAAATGTAATCTGCTTTTTTTCTCTTGTAGCATTTAAAATTCTCTCCGTATTGTGTACGTTGGGCATCTTCATTATAATGTGTCTAGGTGTGGATCTCTTATGATTTTGCACATTCGGTGACCTATAGGCCTCTAGGACTTGGGAGTCAGTCTGATTCTTCAAGTCTGGAAAGTTTTCTCTTATTATTTCATTGAATACATTGCTCATTGCTTTGGTTTGGACCTCTATACCTTTCTGTATTCCAATGACTCTTAAGTTTGGTCTCTTTATGTTATCCCGTGTTTCTTGGATATTCTGTTCATGGTTTCTTAACAGTCTTGCTGAGCTGTCTATGTTCTTTTCAAGTTGGAATACTTTGTCTTCATTGTCTGATGTTCTGTCTTCTAAGTGTTCTACTCTGCTGGTAGTATTCTCAATTGAGTTTTTAAGTTGGTTTATTGCTTTCTGCATTTCTAGGATTTCTGTTTGTTATTTTTTACAACCTCTATCTCCCTGTATAGCTGATCTTTTGCTTCTTGGATTTGTTTATGTAATTCATTGTCGAAGTGATCTTTCATTGTCTGATTTTGCTGTCTAATGTCTTCCTTGAGACTCCAGATCATCTGAAGCATGTATATCCTGAGTTCTTTATCTGACATTCCATCTGCTGCAGCTATTACCTCTTCTAAAGTTGTGTTGACCTGCATTGCTTGTGGTCCTTTTTTCATTGTCTTATCATACTGCTCGCTTTTCTTTCTGCTTGGTGAAACTGTTGTGATTTTGAAATTTTCCTCCTATATATTTATATTGCTCTTGTATAGTTGCAAAGTCTCCCTTGCATGGGCGCGGGGGCGCTGTGCTGCTCCTCCAATTAGGGTGATCTAACTACCTTGCTGACGGGCCACTGGGCTTGTTTTCCTGATCGGTTGCAGGTCTGCCTACCATGCAGGCACGGGAGGCGGCTCTGCTCTGCCCCTCTTCCAATTGGTGTGACGTGTCAACCAGGCCCGTGGACCCCTGGGGTGTTCTACCGATCGGTCGCAGGTCTGCCTACCTTGTAGGTGCTGGCGGCGGCTCTGCTCTGCCCCTAATCCAATTGGGGTGACGTGACTACCATGCAGGTGAGTTGCTGGGCCTGTTCCGCCAGTTTGTCGCAGGTTTGCCTACCTTGTGGGCACGGGCAACGGATCTGCTCTGCTCCTATTCCAAATGGGGTGAAGTGTCTGCCGCGCCGGCAGGGCGATGGGCTTCTTCTGCCAATCGGGTGCAGGTGTGCCAACCTTGCGGGCGCGGGTGATGGCTCTGCTCTGCCCCTACTCCATTAGGGGGGTCGTGACTACCATGCCGGCAGGTTGCTGGGCCTGTTGTGGGTGCGGGCGAAGGCTCTGCTCTGCCCCTACTAATATTGGGGTGACCTGACTACCATGCCGGTGGGCCACTGGGATTGTACTAGGTTAGGGAGAAGGCTCTGCTATGCAACTACTCCAATTTTGGTGATGTGACTACCACGCCTGCGGGTCACTGGGCCTGTTCTTGGCAAGGGCGGCGGCTCTGCTCTGCCTCTATTCCAATTGGGGTGACGTGACTACCATGCAGGTGTGTCGCTGGGCCTGTTCCGGGCGTGGACGGCGGCTCTGCTCTGCCCCTCTGGCTTGATGACAAAGTGAGAGAGACCTGGGTGTTTGTGACTCACTTTCTTTACCAGGAGACCAACTGTTTCTGTCACTGCTGGTATCATTGAAGTTATCTCCTCTGCTGCTTTCTGATGACATCAGATCTCTGCCATGTTGGTATCTCATGCAAAAGGCAGCATTTCGTTCCCTTTGCTGGGTGACTAAAGCAATGGGTGAGTCCTGACCGGCACTCACAAGCCCCGTCTCAATCCTGTTGCCACTGCCTATGAAGGCTCAGTTGATATTTACCTCCATAGTATTCAGCAAGACCCGGACCGAGAAGCAGTTTCCGCGGGTTCTTTAGCCCAGGGCCAGATCAGTTCCGGGAGGCGGAATTCGGCCGCTCTGGGCTCGGTGTATGTTCTAATAGAAGCAGGCTCCAAGACGCAGTTTCTGCGGGTTCTTTAGCACTGAGCCTGAGTAATTTGTCTGCAAGACAAAGGTGAATGGCATCCTGAAATTACCTGTTCTATAGCTGAATAAGCTGCGATCAGTCGAAAACAGGGATAGTGACGTCACCTCTCCAAGATGGTGGCCGCTGGGTTCCTCTGTGGTCTGACTGGTGTGGAGAAACGAGTTGGACTGCATGCTTCCCCGTCTCAAACACAGAATTCAGCACTGAGCACAGTGATTGCATACCTGGCAGGAGCCCACAGTATCTGCACCGCTGTATATTTGCGTTGCTATCTCGTCGTTTCCCAGCACGCGCCACAGACTCTAGCCACGGAGCGATTTCCTGAATAAGCCGCATGACCTTCTGTGAGGACAAATCACTCGCGTTTGAGCCCCCGTAGCTGATCCTCGTGAGATGGAAATATGTACACTAGGTTTTGGAGAGCCACAATTTTGCTGGAAATTCCTAAAAAGATAGGTTTTAGCCATTCTAACTCATCATTCTCCCGCACAGTGACGCGGTACATGGGGGTGATGCACTCCCTTCGCAGCCATCATATGATCCCCTGAAGTTAGTTTTCAGTACTAGGAAACAAATAAGTATTTCAGGTGGATGAATATTTCTGAGAAAAATCTTTTGAGAAGTTGATTATAAATCCACATACATGAATATGAATGAATTAAGGGAGTGTATAATAAGAAAAATATACTTCATATTTTGAAAAATCTGCAGAGTGAAAAAAAAAATATATATATATATATATATATATATATATATATATATATATATATACACACAGAGACATTAAAAAGTAGCATTATGTATGCCAATCGAAATTCACCATGAAATATATATCATCCACATATCCAAAAATATTCATTTTAATGAACATGGATTTATGTCGTTCAACTTAGAAGCTCACCCGTATCTTGAATTTGAAGTTCCAACAGCATTTAGTAGGAGTGATCTCTTCTCACAATTTGTATCTGCCAAGCCAGCCACCTCACAAAATGTACGAGTTATACCAGGTAGAATTCGATATGTGCATATAAAAATACATGTGATGAATATGCTACAGAGAAAGGGAGACAGTTATTCACATATTTGTTAACTTTTAAAACACATGGAGAACTATTTCAATTAAAATTCGCTAGATTTATAACACCTACCATTTATCATACGAAAGGCAAGTCCAACTATACACCATGCCTCGTGTGAACCTCTTGTATTTCTATTCTGTTTGGGTTATTTTTCTCCATAATATTAGGATTAGAAGTCAAAGTCTATTAGGGTATGTGTTAGTGTCAGGGATTCAGTATTTCGAATGGAAAATTTGAAAATGTATCCAATGTGTATGCAAATATGTGCTACACAAAAAACTTCCCACTCTCATTCAGAACAATGCCTTGACATTACCTTCGCCCCACATAAGACACAATTAGAGGAGAGGAGTTAGAAAATTTGTGAATACATATGTGGAATGGAAAATGCTCAGGAGTTCACAAATTTGGAGGTGGTAGAGGAGTTTCCAAAAGTAAGGGACAGGGTAACCACTCCACAAACATGAAGTTCTGCCAGGCTGACATCTGGAGAAACTGCCTCTAAGGTTGGACAATGAAATATATGCTGTTGTCAGGAGCATTAGCTTCATTTGGAGTGAGACCATCAAAGCTGGGTCTTCATCTATGTGACATGGATGACATTGTTTCTTATTTTCCAATGAACATGAGGCAGCAGTGCTGAATTTTCTATTTGTATGTAACTTGTGGCCACTGGGGTCTAAGTGTCTCCCCGTGTGGACTGTAAATTCATTTGGTCATCCTCCACTATTTGTGGTGTTTCTTGCTGCTGCACTGGGAGTTTGGAATTTGCTTCATAAAATACAAGGAGTTCAACAGGGACACAGTGCTGAAGTGAGTTCTGTCAATTGTGGTGGGTCGGGTTCTGCAGGAGAATGCACCAACCAGGCTTCTATCCCACATTGCTTGCCCCATTGACCATAGCAAGCTGATTCTGAACATTGCCCTGAAACCTCTCTATATAACAATATGCTTTTACATATAAGAGTCTACTGGCTGCAAAATGTCACTCACAATCCATTTGCAAGCCAATGGCAGATCCACATGGCCCACCACAGATATTTTATCACACACCTGCCAACCACTGCTCTAGGACAACTACTCAACAGGATCCAACTTACTGGCATCTCTGTTCTACACCATTTTCATAAAACCAAGTCAATCAAGGCACTGTCTTACATACTCATGATCAGCAACAGGACATCCAAATGTTCTCCAGTGCCACCCGGTCATGGGAATTTCAAAAATTTTTATGGTATTTATGTAGCCAATTTTCAAGGAAGAAGTTGGAGGCACTGTGGGTTTCAATTTATTCAGGAACCATTAAATGGTGAGTAAGTTCATTTCAATGAAACCTCTGGAGAATTCTCACAGGCAAGGCTTCCCAAAGAGTGGCCAAAATTTCAGATTAAGCCAGGCCCATTGAGGTCTACAATGTGAGGTCCATGTGTGTTTTGACTCTCAAAAATGGCTGCCAAGTCTTTAAGAATAAAATCATGTGATATCCTGGCTGAGATTCCCTGTGATCTGTGGAAAGTCAACTTGGGCCTAGATGTCATTTTCCAAGGGCAACTCTAATGCATGGCCATCTAAAATCCCAACACAATTCATGGCAATACTTCTCTGAGATCAGTACCACAACTCAGTCTCTAAGGGGAATCACACCAGTGTTCAAACCCAGATGGACCCAGTCATCTCTTCAAACCACCATTCAAATGTCCACAATTAAAACCAAAACACTCCCACATGGCCCAAATCTTCTTCCATATAGACACTCATCATAACCTGTGGCTGGAGGTTTTCTATGAGGGGAACAGCCCAAGTCAGTGTCCAAAATAAGCTTCCTGCCCCTCATTTGCCTAAAATCAGGGTGGCGTGGACACCCTTCCTGTAAACCAGGAGTGATCAAATAGGCCTTCCTGTAATACTGCTTGGCTTCTCCAACTTGAGGCCTACTGACTTTGAGGTTTAGATTCTTTAAGTGAATTGGAGTCATGAGAAAAACAAGCACCTATTTGCTAGCCTCTGATGGGTTTTGAAGAACTAATTTGACCCAAAGGATCCCTGTTCTTACTTGATGGATGTCAGGAACCTACCAGAGGAAGGCAAGAGAGTTAATCAACAATATCTGATCTTTTTGCCATTTTTGTTTTCGATGCATGCATGGGATGTATCTTTAGATCCATCAGGTGCTGAGAATCTAAGCCACAGCCTCACACAGGGCCAAGAGACTGATTCAGACATATCCCTTTTCAAAGCAATTAAGCATGGATCCATAGGTGATGCCCATTCATTTCCATTTGAAAACTGTTTTCTTCAGGCTTCACAAAGTGGTGGCTTGAGGCAAAGATCTTCCTGACATTCAGGGCAACAGAACAATAGGTAAGCAAAAGGACCAAAGCAGGGTTTCTCCACTGAGAATTTCCTGGTCAACTGATATCTGAGATTTCTGAGATGCTAGCCATTGCCTTCAACTATCTAGTACATGGCCATGTCACAGATATTGGAGGTGGTACATATCTTGGACACAAAACCATGATACTATTCTGGAGTGTTGCTAGAATTGAAGGAGAAAACAGGAAATTATGAAGCTGGTAGGTGTTGCCCATCCATAAGGCAAGCCTGAGTCCACTCATATATTGGGCACAATGAATGCTGGCAAGCTTTCTAGTAGACAGGAAACATCCATTGATGCATTCACTCTTCTAATGTCTACAATCATGAACACAGTGGGATACACAGACACTCGCCTTGTCAAAGGACTTACTAAAAATAGTCCACTCCAAACCAAACAAACTGCCTTTCCTACCTATTCTGAGAACATGAGAAAAAACCACAAAATCACACCCACACCCACAAAGGCACCTCCTTCCCCCAAGTAGGTCTGTGACTCTCCGGAGTGTCCTCTGACTGGTGGGCCATACTATGTTTCCCCAAAATGACATCTCCTGTCTCAGTTCTGGTCTGCTTGGCCAACTCTGTGAAGTTGCCAAGAGCCAGTGGTGAGACACTGCTTGCTTTCTGAGGAAAAGCCCCTGTTCAAAGGTTTCCTGGCATTTGGCCATCCTCACATCTGTAGGTTCCAAGAAAGACTGACTCTGTCCTTGGTAAATCCAAACATGTGAGACCACTGGGACTGGGACAGGGACTGTCTCTGGGTGCCTGGCTTCCTGGATCCCAAGTTCAGAGAGTTTCTTCACCAAGGAAGTGAGGTGAGGTCACTTCCTTCAAAATCTGAATTATGTCACTGCCTTGGCAACCACTTTGCCCTAACAGTTGCTTCCAAAAGTCCCATGAGGTGTAGGCTGCCCCTGTTTTCCTGTAACACTTTCACGAGTTAGAATGTTATATCAATCATAAGCACCCCGGAACAGCTCTCCACACAGAACTGGTTTGGTCCATCTTGTATACATTAAGAAGAGAGAGTGATTCAGACACAACCCTTCAACCCGACCAGGATGATTGCCATGGAAGATGACTTTTGCTTTCTGAGGTATTTCATAGCTGCCTTTATCTTCACCAGGGATCATTTCTGCATGAACATTTGAGGTTCTCAGCAGGTGAAGATACCCTACATTCCTGTATTTTAAAACCAACTCTGTCCCTGCTCTTCGGTAAAGTTAGTGTATGGTTAGGGTTAATTATATGTTTGATTTGGGTTAGGAATCATTCTGCAGGATGAATAAAGTGATTGGGTACCTGCGATATTTATAAGAATATATAAGTGAAATATATGTATGAAAACGGAAATCTAAGAAAGATTTGAAGCCCAGAAGGGCATTGGGCCCTTGATTGGGATACATAGTGTTGAATTACATTCTGTACAATTGTCTCAGTTAAATCGATATACAATGGCTTAGGACCTTGTACCTTGGATGATTGAATGTAGAAGAGAACATCCAGTCAAAAAGGGATAGTCGGTAGGATTAGAAAGATAGTCGGTAGGTTTAGGAAGAAGAGTGAGAATATGATTTGGAATAAAAAGCTTCTTTAGCAATAGGGTTTCGTTTAGAGAGTGAATGTAAATGTCAGTACATGTGAAGAGTCATTCACAATGATGAACTGGGGAAATTATGTAGAAAAGCAGGTATCAATAGAGACATAACGAAATCAGGCAAAGTATAAATGAGTGATAGGATTAGAAATTTTCAACAGGGTTGAGTTTGAATATATACTCATAGGAAAAAACAAATATGTTGTCACGAATGGGATTGACGTTTGAGAGCATTAGGCAACCTGGACACAGATGTTATTACTTATCCATGTTCACTTTCCTTTTAGGCTTTGATACAATCATAAGTGTGACCTTTACTTTTTTTTGTTCAGAATATTACGGTGGTAAAATGTATATGTAGATCAGGTAACATGAGTATTTCTTTCACCATGTCTGGGAGCAATATTTTGAAGACATATACATTAGTATTAGGGGTACAAAGAGGTGTACCCTGTGTCTATGAATATAGAGATAATGCATGAATAGACGATAATATGAATAAATAATGTATCTGGTTCCACTTTAAATAATGGATTGAATTGAAATCTGAAAATATATAAGAAATCTTATATTGATATATAATCATTCATTCCAACCAGTTATATATCTAATGGTAATATTAGGATTATGGTTTATCATGAAGGGTGTTTGAGTTTTGCTTTATAAGTGATGATGTTAAACAAAAGTAATGTGTTTGGAAAGAAGTCTCATGAAAAGACCAGTCAAGAAACATAGAAGAATCATGTGTTCTGAATCAGGAATTGATTGATCGTGAAACAAAGGCCTATAAATTTTCTAACTTTTGAATGAAATATATATCCTATGATGTGCATAAACTGAAGACATCGAAACGTATAAGTGTTGAATAAAAATGAAAATCAAAATACACATCATGTCCCCTAAGAATATACTTCCATTGATGTTAAACTAGCTCAGTAACTGTAGAAATATTAGGTTTTGTTTACACCTTTCACTGAATTTAGTTTTCAGTACTAGAAAACAAATATGTATTTCAGGTGGATGATTATTTCTGAGAATAATCTTGTGGAAAGTTGATTATAAATACACATATATGAATATGAATGAATTTAGGGAGTGTATAATAAGACACATATATTTCATATTTCAAAAAATCTGGAGAGTGTATATATATATATATATATATATACACTCTCATTACATACACACTCACATGCACAGATATAAAAAAAGTAGCAATACAGGAGATCCATCATGAAGGCAGTCATGTAAAAATCAAGTCTCTGACCTCTTCAGCTGCGCGGGCATCGGGAGTCGTAAACTGTCTAAATGCTGTTTGCTCAGAATCACTAGGCAATGTTGACCTGATGTGGATCTGGGGCGAACATTCTGGGCCCCTCAGAGCACACACCGAGCCTGGATCGGCTGCATTCAACCTCCAGTTTGCCTGGTTCTCGTGACTCAGCATTAAGATCCCCCTGAAATTACTGTTCGGCCCTTCTGAACTTTCAGAGGTAAAAGCCAACCAAGCCTTCAAAGGCAGTGGCCACAGGATTGAAACGGCGCTTGGGAGAGACAGTCAGGACCCACCTGTTGCGTTGGTTACCTTGCAAAGGGAACAAACGGTCACCATTTGCATGGGATACCACCATAGCATAGAAATGACGTCACGGGCAGAGAAGATAACTTCATTGAAACCAGCGTGACAGGTGTGTAATCCCCTAGCCATCTCTCTCAACACAGCGGGGAAACCTTAAGGGCCCCTCCCAGCTCTGCCGTAAGGGCCTCTCCCAGCTCTCCCGTGAGCGCGATACCCAGACCTAGGGAATCAGGATTGGCTCGGGACTAACGGCGTGGAATTCCCGGCTCCTGATCCCACAAGTGCTGACAATTGAGGTCTCTTACACCATGTACCGGGGGCGTGGCTCCCAGAGGGCAAGAAAATTCGCTGGGGATCCTCAGCCCCAAGCTCTACAAACTTAGGGTCTGAGGGAGGCAAACAGGGAGAGTGTGCCAAGGGGTTCATGAAAACAGGGCTGCCAGGAGTAGAGTTCTGGCTTGTAACCACTATTGTGGTGAGCGTCACAGGTGAGCAGGGCATGGCTTGAGGAAGCACAAGAGAAGGCCCTAGGCACTCAGGATTGGAGATCCGCCAAGTCTGGGAGGAAGAGCTGCTGCACAGTGATTGGTCCCCACTTATTCAGAGAAGAAGCTTGGCCCAGTGCACACAGCTCCACCTACTGAAAGAGAAGTTAATTGAACTCTATGACTGAATGTGTTATTATTATTTTTTTAATTTATATATTTTTTTCTATTTCTTTCATTTTCATTTTTGATGTTGTTGTTCTTTAACTTTTTTTAATGTTTTTATTTTTTTATTTTTTATTTTATCATTATTAATATTAATATTATTTTAAATTTTAATTTTCATTTTTTAATTATAATTATTATTTAAATTTTTTTCTTTCTTTATTTTCTATTTTTTTCTTTTGTCTTTTCATTTCTTTTCAATTTTCTTATTCCCCCTTCCTTGAATTCTACCTGCCTACTCTCATTCTCTTTAGTGACTTCTTCCCTTCCCTTCTAATATCATTCCTCCCAAGCATCAAATAAATTTATAAGAGTAAGCAGTAACTCAGCAGTCAAACAAAACAAGAAGTAACATGAGCAGCATAAAAAAGCAAGGAAGAAAAGGAGTACAAACAATGATGGACAGCCTAAATATTCAGAAGGACCTAGAGTCATCAGAAAAATGTCATATAAAGAACTCAAGGAATACCTTAGACAGATGGAATGGAACCTTAAAGAGGATAAGAGTCATCAAAACCAAACAGTGAAAGAACACATTGAAAATGAATTACATAAACAGATATAAAAAGAAATTAAGCATCTTTATTAGGAGATAGAGATTATAAAAAAAATCAAACAATAATTCTAGAAATGAAGGAAATGATAAACCAAATTAAAAACTCAATTGAGAGTTTCACTAACAGAGTGGAGCAAGTAGAAGACAGAATGTCAGATAA
This sequence comes from Callospermophilus lateralis, assembly GCF_048772815.1. Taxonomy (NCBI): domain Eukaryota; kingdom Metazoa; phylum Chordata; class Mammalia; order Rodentia; family Sciuridae; genus Callospermophilus; species Callospermophilus lateralis. Next base: position 65,175 of record NW_027513394.1, read on the forward strand.
TGAAGACAAAATATATCATCTTGAAAAAAGTCTAACCAACAAAGAAATGCTGGTAAAAAGTCATGAGAAAAACATCCAAGAGATAGGGGATAACATAAAAAAAAAAAAAAAAACTTATGAGTCATCTGGATAGAGGAAGGTACAGAGATTCAAACCAAGGGAATGAGTAATCTCCTGAATGAAATAATTACAGAAAACTTTCCAGAAATAAAAATGGAAACGGATAAAAAAAAAATTGTAGATGCTTACAGGACACCGAGCACACAAAATCACAGTAGACCAATGCCAAGACACATTGTTATGAAGATATCCAATATACAGAACAAAGAGAAAATATTAAAAGCTACAAGAGAAAGGAGCCAGATTACAATCAGGGGTAAACCAAAAATGTTAACAACAGATTTTTTATCACAGACGCTGAAAGTGAGAAGATCCTGGAACAACGTATTTCAAACACTTAAAAACAATGGATGCCAACCAAGAAATCTTTATTCAGCAAAATTAAGCTTCAGGTAAGACAACGAAATAAAAATATTTCGTGATAAACAAAAGCTAAAAGAATTTGCAGCCAGAAAACCAGCATTGCAAAGCATCTTAAGGAAAACACTACACGAAGAAAAAATGAATATCAACAACGAAAACCATCAGTGCGAAGTGCCTTATTAATGACAGAGGGCGGGGGAAAAGCTATTCATGGATAAACAAACTAGATTAAAAAAAAAGATAAATAATCAAAGACGGGTGGCAATACAAACCATATATCAATACTAACTCTAAACATTAATGGCTTAAACTCTCCAAAAAAGTGACATAGGCTTGTAAAGTGGATTAAAAAAAACAAATCCAACAATATGTTGCTTTCAGGAGACACATCTGAATGGAAAAGACATACACAGGCTGAAGGTGAAAGGTTGGGAAAATTTATACCATGCACACGGTCCTTGTAAGCAAGCAGGGGTGGCCATCCTCATATGGAATAAAATCGACTTCAAGACTAATTTAATCAAAAGGGATAAGGAAGGACATTATATACTGTTAAAAGGAACCATTCACCAACAAGACATAACAATTATCAATATTTACGCAGCAAATAATGGTGCTGCGACATTTATAAAACAAATTCTCCTCAAGTTCAAAAATCAAATAGACCACAACACAATAATTATGGGAGACTTCAACTCACCTCTCTCACCATTGGACAGATCCACCAAACAAAAGTTGAATAAAGAAAATATAGAATTCAATATCACAATCAATACCCTAGACTTAACTGACATATATAGAATATATCAACCATCATCAAGTGGATATACTTTTTTCTCACCAGCACATGGATCCTTCTCAAAAATAGACCATATATTATGCCATAGGGCAACACTCAGTAAATATAAAGGGGTGGAGATAATACCGTGAATTTTTTTCTGATCACAATGGAATGAAACTGGAAACCAACGGTAAAAGAAGGAAGGAAAAATCCTACATCACATGGAAAATGAACAATATGTTACTGAATGATCAATGGGTTACAGAAGACATAAAGGAGGAAATCAAAAAATTCTTAGAGATAAATGAAAATACAGACATAACATATCAGATTCAATGGGACACAATGAAACAAGATTCAAGAGGCAAATTCATCGCCTGGAGGTCATTCCTCAAAAAAAGAAAAAAAACAAAAACAACAAATAAATGAGCTCTCACTTCATCTCAAAGCCCTAGAAAAGGAAGAGCAAAACAACAGCAAATGTAGCAGAAGGCAAGAAATAATTAAAATCAGAGCGTAAATCACGAAATTGAAACAAAGAAACTATTAAAAAATTAACAAAACTAAAAGTTGGTTCTTCGAAAAAATAAATAAGATGGACAGACCCTTAGCCATGCTAACGAGGAGAAGAAGAGAGAGAACTCAAATTAGTAACATACGGGATGAAAAAGGCAATATCACAACAGATGCTACATAAATACAGAAGACAATTAGAAATTATTTTGAAAACCTATATTCCAATAAAATAGAAAATAGTGAAGACATCGATACATTTGTTAAGTCATATGATTTGCCTAGACTGAGTCAGGAGGATACACACAATTTGAACAGACCAATATCAATTGATGAAATAGAAGAAGCAATCAAACAACTACCAACCAAGAAAAGCCCAGGACCGGATGGGTATACAGCGGAGTTTTACAAAACCTTTAAAGAAGAATTAATACCAATACTTTTCAAGTTATTCAGGAAATAGAAAAACAGGGAGCTCTGCCAAATTCATTCTATGAGACCAACATCACCCTGATTCTGAAACCAGACTAAGACAACTCAATGAAAGAAAACTACAGACCAATATCTCTGATGAACCTAGATGCAAAAATTTTCATTAAATTTCTGGTGATTTGGATACAAAGGCACATCAAAAAATTGTGCACCATGATCAACTAGGATTCATCCCTGGGATGCAAGGAGGGTTCAATATATGGAAATCAATAAATGTTATTCACAACATCAATAGACTTAAAAATAAGAACCATAAGATCATCTTGATAGATGCAGAAAAACCATTAGACAAAGTAGAGCATTCCTTTATGTTCAAAACATTAGAAAAACTAGGGATAACAGGAACATACCTCGACATTGTAAAAGCTATCTATGTTAAGCCTCAGGCTAGCATCATTCTGAATGGAGAAAAATTGAAGGCATTCCCTCTAAAATCTGGAACAAGACAGGGATGTCCTCTATCACCACTTCTATTTAATATAGTTCTGGAAAAACTGGCCAGAGCAATTAGACAGATGAAAGACATTAAAGGCATAAAAATAGGAAAAAAAGAACTTAAATTATCACTATTTGAAGATGACATGATTCTATACATAGAAGACCCGAAAGGGTCTACAGAAAAAACTACTAGAACTAATAAATGAATTCAGCAATGTGGCAGGAAATGAAATCAACATGCATAAATCAAAGGCATTTCTGTATATCAGCGACAAAACTTCTGAAATGAAAATGAGGAAAAACACTGCATTCACAATATCCTCATAAAAAATTAAATACTTGGAAATCACCCTAACAAAAGAGGTGAAAGATTTATACAATGCAAACTACAGAACCCTAAAAAGAGAAGTAGAATAAGATCTTAGAAGATGGAAAAATATACCCTGTTCATGGATATGCAGAACTAACATCATCAAAATGGCGATATTACTAAAAAGTTCTCTATAGTTTTAATGAAATGCCAATCTAAATCCCAAAGGAACTTTTTCTAGAAATAGATAAACCAATCATGAAATTCATATGGAAAAATAAACGACCCAGAATAGCAAAAGCAATTCTAAGCAGGAAGTGTGAATCAGGCGGTATAGCGATACCAGATTTCAAACTATATTACAGAGCAATAATAACAAAAACAGCATGGTACTGGTACCAAAACAGGCGGGTGGACCAATGGTACAGAATGGAGGACACAGAGACTAATCCAAAAAGCTACAACTATCTTATATTTGATAAAGGAGCTAAAATCATGCAATGGAGAAAGGATAGCATCTTCAACCAATCGTGTTGGGAAAACTGGAAATCCATATGCAACAAAACGAAACTGAATCCCTTTCTCTCGCCATGCACAAAAGTTAACTCAAAGTGGATCAAGGAGCTAGATTCAAATCAGAGACTCTGCATCTGATAGAAGAAAAAGTTGGTTCCGATCTACATATTGTATGGTCAGGCTCCAAATTCCTTAATAGGACACCCATAGCACAAGAGTTAATAAGAAGAATCAACAAATGGGAGTTACTTAAACTGAAAATTTTTTTCTCAGAAAGAGAAACAATAAGAGAGGTAAATATGGAGCCTAGATCATGGGAACAAATTTTTACTCCTCACCCTTCAGATGGAGCCCTAATATCCAGAGTATACAAAGTATACAAAGAACTCAAATAATTAGACAATAAGATAACAAATAACCCAATGGGCCAAGGACCTGAACAGACACTTCTCAGAGGAGGACATAGAATCAATCAACAAGTGCATGAAAAAATGCTCTCCATTTCTTGCAGTCAGAGAAATGCAAATCAAAACCACCCTAAAATACCATCTCAATCCAGTGAGATTGGCAGCCATTATGAAGTCAAACAACAACAAGTGCTGGCAACGATGTGGGGAAAAGGGTACTCTTGTACATTGCTGATGGGACTGAAACTGGTGCAGCCAATTTGGAAAGCAGTATGGAGATTCCTGGGAAAGCCGGGAATGGAAGCACCATTTGACCCAGCTATTGCCCTTCTCGGACTATTCCCTGAAGACCTTAAAAGAGCGTACTACAGGGATACTGCCAATCGATGTTCATAGCAGCACAATTCACAATTGCTACACTGTGGAACCAACCCAGATTCCCTTCAATAGATGAATGGATAAAAAAAAATGTTTTTTTTTTTTTTTTATATACTATGGAGGATTACGCAGCACCAAAAAATGACAAAATCATGGAATTTGCAGGGAAATGCATGACACTAGAGCAGATTATGCTTAGTGAAGCTAGCCAATCACAAAAAAACAAATACCAAATTACTTCTTTGATATAATGAGAGCAACTAAGAACAGAGCAGAGAGGAAGAGCATGAAGAAAAGATTAACATTAAGCAGAGACATGAGGTGGGAGGGAAAGGGAGAGAAAAGAGAAATTGCATGGTAATGGAGGGAGACCCTTATTGTTACAAAAAATTACATATAAGAGGTTGTGAGTGTAATGGAAAAATAAACAATAAGAGAAATGAATTACAGTAGGTAGGGTAGAGAGAGAAGATGGGAAGAGAGCGGAGGGGGGGTAGTAGAGCATAGGAAAGGTAGCAGAATACAACAGTAACTAATAAGACATTATGTAAAAATATGGATGTGTAACTGATGTGATTCTGCATTCTGTATTTGGAGTAAAAATGGGAGTTCATAACCCACTTGAATCTAATGTATGAAATATGATATGTCAAGAGCTTTGTAATGTTTTGAGCAACCAATAAAAGAAAAAAAAGTAGCAATATATATGCCAATCAAAATTCATCATGAAATATATATAATCCAAAGATCGAAAAATATTCATTTTACAGAACATGGATTTATGTATAATGTTATTCAACTAGGAAGCTCACCCGTAGGATGAATTTTCAGTTCCAACAGCGTTTAGGAGGAGTGATTTCTTCTCACAATTTGCATCTGCCAATTCAGCCACCTCACATGTGTGTACAAGTGATATCAGGTAGGATTCTATATGTGCATATAAAAATACATGTGCTGAATAGGCTACAGAGAAAGGGAGACAGGGATTCACATATTTGTTAATTTTAAAAACACATGTAGAACTATTTCAACAAAAAATTGACTAGATTTAAAACTCCTACATTATATAATGCAAAAAGCAATTCCAACTATACACCATGCCTCCTCTGAACTGCTTGTATTTCTATTCTTTTTGGGTTATTTTTCACCATCATTTTAGGATTATTAGTCAGAGACTAGTAGGGTACAGGTTAGTGTCAGGGATTAAGTATTTCAAATGGAAAATTGGAAAATGAATCCAATGTGTATGTAAATATGTGCTCCACAAAAATCTTCCCACTCACATCCAGAACATTACCTTGACATTATCCTTGACATTACCTTCGCCCCAAGTAAGACACAATTAGAGTAGAAAAGTGTAAAACTCTAGGAATACATATATGGAATGGAATATGCTCGGGAGTTCACAACCTTGGAGGTGGTAGAGGAATTTCCAAAAGTAATGACAGGGTAATCACTCCACAAACAAGGAGCTCTGCTGGCCTAAGAATTCTTGGGAAATGTCCTCTGAGTTTGGGATCCTGAAATGTATGTTGCTGTCATGAGCTTTAGCTTCCTTTGTAGTGAGACCATCCAAGCTGGGTCTGCATCTATGTGACCGGGAAGAGATGGTTTCTTATATTCCAATGAACATGAGGCAGCAGTGCTCAATTCTCTCTTTGTAGGTAAACTGTGGCCACTGGAGGCTAAGTGTCTCCCGGTGGGGACAGTGAAGACATTTGGTCATCCTCCACTTTTCATGGTGTTTTTTGCTTCTGCACTGGGAATTTGGTATTTGCTTCACAAAATATAAGAAGTTCATCTGGGATACAGTGCTGGAGGGAGTTCTGTCACTTGTGGTGGGTCAGGGTCTGCAGGAGAATGCACCAACCAGGCTTCTATCCCACAGAGCTTGCCCCAATAACCATAGCAACCTTATTCTGAACATTGCCCTTAGTACTCTCCATATAACAGAATGCCTTTACATGTAAGTGTCTCATGTCTGCAGTATATCAGTCACAAGCCATTTGGAAGCCAATGGCAGATCCACATAGCCCCTCCATGATGTTTTATCACACACCTTCCCACCACTGCTCTAGGCCCACTACGCAGCAGGCTCCAAATTACTGGCATCTCGTGTTCTACATCATTTTCATGAAACCCAGTCAAACAAGGCTCTGTCTGGTATACACATGATAAGCAACAGGACATCAAATTTTCTGCAGTTCCACCTGGTCATGGGAATTTTTAAAAATTCATGGTATTTATTTAGCATTTTTTCAAAAATGAAGTTAGAGGCACTGTGGGTCTCAATTCATTCAGGAACCATTAAGTGTTGAGAAAGTTCATTTCAATGAAAGCTCTGGAGAATTCTCACAGTCAAGGCTTCTCAAAGAGTTACCAAATGGTCACATAAAGCCAGGCCAATTGACGTCTACAATGTGAGGTCCATGTGTGTTTTGACTCTCAACTATGGCTGCCAAGTCTTTCAGAATAAAATCATGTGATATCCTGGCTGAGATTCCCAGGCCTCTGTGGAAAGCCACCCTGGGCATAGATCTCAGTTTCCAAGAGTGAGTCTTATGTGTGTCCTCCTAAAATCCCAACACAATTCATGGAAATACTTCTCTGAGGTCAATTCCAGAATGCAGTCTCTAAGGGGAATCACACCAGAGTTCAAGCCCAGGTGGACCCAGTCATCCCTTCCAACCACCACAAAAATTACCACAATTAAAATCAAAACACTCCCACAGGGTCATCATCTTCTTCCATGTAGACACTCATCATAACCTCTAGCTGGAGGTTTCTATGAGCCCAAGGTAGTGTCCAAAATAAGCTCACTTGCCCCTTATTTGCCTAAAATCATGGTGGCCTGGACACTCTTCCTGTGAACCAGGAGTGATCAAATATTCCTGCTGTTAAAGTGTTCCACTTCTCCAATTTCGGCCTACTGGCTGTAGGGTATAGATTCTTTATGTGATTTGGAGTCATGAGAAAACCCAAGCACATATGGGCTAGCCTCTTCAGGGATTTCAAGAACTCATTTGACCCAAAGGATCCCTATTCTCACTTGATGGAGTTCAGGATCCTAAAACAAGAAGGCAAAAATATTCATCCACAATGACTGCTCTTTTGGACATTTTAGTTTTGGAAGCACATGGGATCTTTCTTTAGATCCATCAGGTGCTGAGAATCTAAGCCACAACCTCATACAAGGACAAGAGGCTGATTCAGACACATCCCATTCCAAAGCAATTAAGCAAAGAGCCACAGGTGGTGTCCATTCATTTCCATATGAAAACAGTGTTCTTCAGGCTACAAAAAGGGGTGGCCTGAGCCAAAGACCTTTCTGACATTCAGGGTAATAGAAATAGAATTAAGCAAATGGCCCAAAGAAGGGTTTCTCCACTGAGACTTTACTGGTCACACTGATATCTGAGTTTTCTGAGATGCTCTCATTCCCTTCAGCTATCTAGAACATGGCCATGTCACAGAGCCTTGTGATGTTACATATCTGGGAAACAAAACCATGAGTCTATTCTGGAGAGTGGCCAGAATTCACGTAGAAAACAGAAACTTTAGAAGATAGTAGATGTTGCCCATAAATAAGGCAAGCTGCAGTCCATTCATCAATTGCGCAGTATGAATCGTGGAAGCTTTCAAGTAGAGACAACACATCCATTGATGCATTCTCTTTTCTAATGTCTACAACCATGGATACAGTGGGATACACAGACATAGAAACACTCACAATGTAAAACGACTTACTAGAAACAGTCCACTCCAAACCAAACAAACCACCTTTCCTACCTATTCTCAGAACATGAGAAAAAACCACAAACTCACACCTACAATGGCAAAGGCACTTCCTTCCCCCAAATAGGTCTGTGACTATCCGGAGTGTCTTCTGACTGGTGGGCCATATTATGTTCCCCCAAAATGGCTTGTCCTGTTTCACATCAGGTCTCCTTGTCCAACTCCGTGAAGTTGTAAGGAGCCAGCGGTGAGCCACTACCTGCTTTCTCAGGAAAGGCCCCTTTTCAGAGCTCTGCTGGCATTTGGCCATCCTCACATCAGCAGGTACCAAGAAAGACTGACTATGTCTTTGGGAAAAGCAAACAAGTTAGCCCACTGGTTCTGGAGTGGGACTGGCTCTGGGTGCCTGGCTTCCTGGATCCCAAGTTCAGAGAATTCAATCACCAAGGAAGTGAAGTGAGGTCACTTCTTTCAGTAACTGAATATGGTCACTGCCTTGGTAACCACTTTGTCCTAACAATTGCTTCCAAGGTTCCCATGAGATAGAGGCTGCCCCAACATCCTGTGACACATACAGAAGTTAGAATGGTATATCAACCATAGGCACCCTGGAACAGCTCTCCACAGAGGCCTGGTTTGGTCCATCTTCTCTACATTAAGAAGAGAGAGGTTGATTCAGACACATCAATTCATCCTGACCAGGTTGTTTGCCATGGAAGATGACTATTGCTCTCTCAGGTCCTACATAGCTGCCTACATCTTCTCCAAGGATCATTACTTCATGGATCTTTGAGGTTCTCAGCAGGTCGAAGATCTTCTACATTCCTATATTGTAAGACACACTCTGTAGCTGCTCTTAAGTTAGTTATATCGAGGGAACAGTGTATGGTTAGGGTTAATAACATGTTCGATTTGGGTTAGGAATCATTCTGCGGGATGAATAATGGTATTGGCAACCTGCGATATTTACAAGAGTATACATGTGAAATATAAGTATGAAAGCAAAAATCTAGGTAAGATTTGAAGCCCAGAAGGGCATTGGGGACTTGAGTGGGATACTTAACTTTGAGTAATGTGCTGCACAGATGTCTCAGATAAATCAATATACACTGGCATCGGACCTTGTACCTTGGATGATTGAATGTTGAAGAGAACATCCATTCAAAAACCGAGAGTCGGTAGGATTAGGAAGGTAGTTGGTAGGTTTAGAAAGAAGAGTGAGCATAGGATTTGAACCAAAAGTTCTTCAGCAATAGGGTTTCGGGTAGAGAGTGTATGTAAATGTCAGCACATGTGAAGAGTCAGTCACAATGATGAACTGGGGAAAACATGTAGGAAAGCAGATATCAATAGAGACATTAGGAAATCAAGCAAAGTATAAAGTGTGTGATAGGGTTAAACATTTTCAACATTTTGAAGTTGAATATATAATCTTAGGAAGAAACAAATATGTAGTCACCAATAGGATTGATATTTGAGAGCATTAGGCAACCTGGACATGGATGTTTTTAGTAATGCATGCTCTCTTTCTATTTAGGCTTTGGTAAAATTGTAAGTGTGACCTTTGCTTTTTGTGTCCGGAATATTTCTGTGATAAAATGTGTATGTAGATCAGGTGACATGAGTATTTCTTCCACCATTTCTGAGAGCAATATTTTGAAGATTTATAAATTAGTATGGGGGTACAAATAGGTGTACCCTGTTTCTATTAATATAGACATAATGCATGAATAGACCATACTGTGAATAAATAATATAACTGGATCCACTTTAAATAATGGATTGAATGGATATCTGAAAATATATAAGAAATGTTATATTGATATACAATCATTAATTCCAACCAGTTATATATCTAATGATTATCTTATTGTTATGGTTAACCATGAAGGGTGTGTGAGTTTTTCTTCAAAATTGATTATGGAAATCGAAAACAATATATTTGGAAAAAAAGTCTCATGAATAGACCAGTCAAGAAACATAGAAAAATACATGTGTTCTGGAGCAGGAAGTGACTGAAGTGAAACAAATGCCTATAAATTTGCTAACTAGTGAATGAAATATATATCCTATGATGTGCATAAACTGAAGAAATAGTAATGTACCAGTGTGGAATAAAAATTAATGTCAAAATACACATCGTGTCCCATAGGAACCAAAATGCATTGATGTTAAACTGGGTCAGTTAATGTAGACATATTAGAATTTGTATGCACCTTTCACTGAAGTTAGTTCTCAGTACTAGAAAACAAATATGTATTTCAGGTGTATGAGTATTTCTAAGAATAATCTTGTGAAAAGTTGGTTATTAATCCACATACATGAACATGAATGAATTTAGGGAGTGTATATAAGACACATAATTTTCATATTTTTAAAAATCTGGAGAATATATATATATATATATATATATATATATATATATATATATATATATATACACACACACACACACACACACACACACAAACACAGAAATTAAAAAGTAGCAATATGTATGCCAATCGAAATTCATCATGAAATATATATCATAAAGATGCAAAAACATTCATTTTACTGAACATGGGTTTATGTATAATATTGTTCCACTGGGAAGCTCACCCATAGGTTGAATTTTCAGTTCTAACAGCGTTTAGGACGAGTGATCACTTCTCACAATTTGTATCTGCCAAGTCATGTAACTCAAAAGAATGTACGTGTGATACCGTGTAGGATTCTATTTGTGCATGTAAAAATACATGTGCTGAATAGGCTCCAGAAAATGGGAGACAGTAATTCACATATTTGTTAACTTTAAAAACACATGGAGAACTAGTTCAATTAAAAATTGACTACATTCATAATACCTACCCTTTATCATGCAAAAAGCAAGTCCAACCCTGAACTGCATGTATTTACGTACTGTTTGGGTTATTTTTCTCCATCATATTAGGATTAGTAGTCAGAGTCTATTAGAATATGGGTTAGTGTCAGGGATTCAGAATTTCGAATGGAAAAATAGGAAAATTAATCCAATGTGTATGCAAATATGTGCTAAAACAAATCTTCCGACTCTCATCCAGAACAATGCCTTGAAATTATCTTTGCCCCAAGTAAGACACAATTAGAGAAGAAAAGTTGCAAAATCTGTGATTACATTTCTTGAATGGAAAATGCTCAGGAGTGCACAAACTTGGAGGTGGTATAGGAGTTTCCAAAAGTAAGGACAGGGTACACACTCCACAAACATGGAGCTCTGCATGCCTAAAACTTTTTGAGAAACTGCCACTGAGGTTGGGCACTGATATATTGGTTTTTGTCAGGAGTTAAGCTTCCTTTGTAGTGATACCCTCAAAGCTGGGTCTGCATCTATGTGACCTGGAGGACAAAGTTTCTTATTTTCCAATGAACACGAGGCAGCAGTGCTGAATTCTCTCTTTGTAGATAAACTGTGGACCCTGGGGGTTTATTTTCTCCCCGTGTGGACTGTGAAACCATTTGGTCATCCTCCACTTTTCGTGGTGTTTCTTGCTGCTGCACTTGGAGTTTGGTACATGCTTCACGAAATACAAGGAGTTCAACTGGGAAACAGTGCTGGAGAGAGTTCTGTCACGTGTGGTGGGTTATGGTCTGCAAGAAAATGCACAAACCAGCCTTCTATCTCTCAAAGATTGCCCCCTTGTCCATAGCAACCTGATTCTGAACATTGCCCTGAAACCTCGCCATATAACAAGATGCCTTTACATATAAGGGTCTGAAGTCTGCACTATGTCAGTCACAAGCCATTTGGAAGCCAATGGCAGATCCACATGGACCCACCATGATATTTTATCACACACCTGCCCACCACTGCTCTACGCCCACTACTCAACAGGCTACAAATTACTGGCATATCTGTTCTAAATAATTTTCAGAAAACCCTGTCAATCAAGGCACTGTCTGGTACATTCATGATAAGCAATAGGACATCCAATGTTTCTGGAGTGCCACCTGGTCATGGGAATTTCAAAAATTTTATGGTATTTATCTAGCCATTTTTCAAGGATGACATTGGATGCACTGTGAATTTCAATTATTCAGGAACAATTAAATTTTGAGAAAGCTCAATTCAAAGAAAATTCTGGAGAACTCTCACAGGCAAGGCTTTCCAAAGAGTGGACAAAAGGTCACTTGAAGCCAGGACCATTGAGGTCTACAATGTGAGGTCCTATGTGTTTTGACTCTCAACTATGGCTGCCAAGTCTTTCAGAATAAAATCATGTGATATCCAGGCTGAGATTTCCAGTTCTTTGTGGAAAGTCACCCTGGTCCTAGATCTCAGGTTCCAACGGTGACTCTCATGCGTCGCCTCCTAAAATCCCAACAAAATTCATGGCAATACTTCTCTGAGTTCAGTTTCAGAACTCAGTCTCTAAGGGGAAACACACCAGAGTTCAATCCCTGGTGACCCAGTCATCTCTTCCAACCGCCACACAAATGACCAGAATTAAAACCAAAACACTCCCACATGGTCCTCATCTTCTTCCATATAGACACTAATCATAACCTTGGCTGGAAGTTTCCATGTGGCACACAGCACAAGACAATGTCAAAATAAACTCCCTTGCCCTTCATTTGTCTAAAGTCAGTGTTTCTGGACACCGTTCCTGTGAACCAGGGGTGATCAAAGATGCCTGCCATTAATACTGTTCCGCTTCTCCAATTTGAGGCATACTGACTTTCAGGTATAGTTTCTTTATGTGATTTGGAGTCATGAGAAAACCCAAGCACCTATGGGCTAGCCTCTGCCGGGCTTGAAGAACCCAGTTGACCCAAAGGATCCCTCTTCTCACTTGATAAAGATCAGGAACCTTACAGAGGAAAGCAAGAGACTTCATCCACAATTATTGCTCTTTTGGCCATTTTGGAATTGGATGCACACATGGGATCTTTCTTTAGATCCATCAGGTGCTGAGAATCTGAGCCATGGACTCACACTGCACTAGGAGGTGGATTCAGACATATCCCTTTGCAAAGCAATTAAGCAAAGATCCACAGGTGATGCCCATGTATTTCCATTTGAAAACTGATATTTTCAGGCTTTGGAAAGGGGTGGCCTTAGGCAAAGACCTTCCTTACATTCAGGGCAACAGAAAAATTGGAAAGCAAATTCCCAAAGCAGAGTTTCTCCACTGAGACTTTCCTGGTCACACTGATATCTGAGTTTTCTGAGATACTCACCATTCCCTTCAGCTATCCAGTACATGGCCATGTCCCAGATTGTGGAGGAGATACATATCTTGAACACAAAACCATGAGCCTATGGGAGAGTGGCCAGAATTCAGGAAGAAATCAGGAATGTAGAAAGGTAGTAGGTGTTGCCCATCTATAAGGTAAGCTGCAGTCCATTCATAAATTGGACAAGATGAATGCTGCGAAGATTTCTACTAGACAGGACACATCCTTTGATGCATTCTCTTTTCTATTGTCTACAACCATGGACACAGTGGGATACACAGAATCACTCACCTTCTCAAAGGACTTACTAGAAACAGGCCACTCCAAATTAAACAAACCGACTTTCCTACATATTCTTAGAACATGAGACAAAATCACTAACACACAAACACACCCACAAAGGCACCTTCTTTCCCCAAGTAGGTCTGTGACTATCTAGAGCATCCTCTTACTTGTGGACCATACTATGTTCCCCTGAAATGGGCTGTCATATGTCAGATCTGGTCTTCTTGCAAAAACTGTGAAGTTGTCAGGAGCCAGCAGTGAGCCACTGCCTGCTTTATCAAAAAAAAAAGCCCCTCTTCAGAGCTTTCCTGGCATTTGTCCATCTTCAATTCAGTAGTTGCCAAGAAATACTGACTCTGTCCTTGGTTAATCCAAACATGTGAGACCACTGGGACTGGGACTGGGCCTGCCTCAGGGTGCCTGGCTTCCTGGATCCAAAGTTCAGAGTGTTACATCAAAAAGAAAGTGACGTAGGTCACTTCCTCTAGAACTGAATGAGGTCACTGCCTTGGCAACCACTTTGTCCTAACAGTTGCTTCCAAGGGTCCATGAGATGGAGCGTGCCCCTACTTCCTATGACACTTTCACAAGTTAAAATGGGATATCAACCATAGGCACCCGGGAACAGCTCTCCACACAGGCCTGGTTTGGTCCATCTTCTCTACATTAAGAAGAGAGAGACTGCTTCAGACACATCCCTTCATCCTTACCTGGTTGTTTGTCATGGAAGATGACTTTTTCTCTCTCAGGTCCTTCATAGCTGCCTATATCTTCTCCAGGGATCATTTCTGCATGGACCTTTGAGGTTCTCTGCAGGTTGAAGATCTCCTACATTCCTGTATTGTAAGACCAACTCTGTCCCTGCTCTTCTATAAAGGTAGATTGAGGGAATCGTGTATGGTTAGGGTTAATAACATGTTTGATTTGGGTTAGGATCATTCTGCTGGATGAATAATGGTATTGGAAACCTGCGAAATTTATAAGATTATAGAGGTGAAATATATGTATGAAAACAGAAATCTCAGTAAGATTTAAAGCCCAGGAGGTCATTGGGTCCTTGATTGGGATAGTTAGCTTTGAATTATGTTCTGTGCAGATGTCTCAGATAAATCTATACACAATGGCATAGGATCTTGTACCTTAGATAATTGAATGTTGAGGAGAACATCCATTCAAAAAGGGAGAGTTGGTAAGATTACGAAGAGAGTTGGTAAGATTAGAAAAAAGTGTGAGTATAGGATTTGGACAAAAAGTTCTTTAGCAATAGGGTTTCAGGTACACAAAAAATGTAAATGTCAGCACATGTGAAGAGTCAGTCACAATGATGAACTGGGGAAAATATGTAGGAAAGCAGATATCAATAGAGACATAAGAAAATCAGGCAAAGTATAAAATGAGTGATAGCAATAGACATTTTCAACAGGCTTGAGATTGAATATATAATCTTAGGAAGAAACAAATATGTAGTCACCAATAGGATTGACATTTGAGAGCATTAGGCAACCTGGACATGGGTGATTTTCATAATCCATACTCCATCCATTTAGGCTTTGGTACTATCGTAGGTGTTTTGCATTTTGTGGCCAGAATATTACTGTGATAAAATGTATATGTAGATCAGGTGACATGAGTATTTCTACCAAAATTTCTTGGAGCAATATTTTGAAGAGGTATAAATTAGTATTGGGGGTACATATAGGTGTACAATGTGTGTATGAATATAGAGATAATGCATGAATAGACTATACTGCATATAAATAATATAACTGGTTCAAACTTTAGAAATTGGAATAAATTGATATCTGAAAATACACAGGGAATCATATATTGATATACATACATTCATTCCAACCATTTATACACCCAATGGTAATATTACGGTTGTGGTTCATCATAAAGAGTGTGTGAATTTTGCTTCAAAATTGATTATGGAAATCGACAATAATGTGTGTGGAAAGAAGTCTCATGAAATGACCAGTCAAAAACAAAGAGGAATACATATGTTCTGAAGCATGAAGTGATAAAATGTGTTACAAATTTCTTTAAATTTATGATGTTGTGGATGAAATGTATATTCTATGATGTACAAAAACTGAAGAAATAGTAATGTACCAGTGTTGTATAAAAATGAACGGCAAAATACACATCATGTCCCATAGGAATCTACTTGCATTGATGTTAAAGTGGGTCAGTTACTGTAAAAATATAAGGATTTGTTTGCACCATTTACTGAAGTGAGTTTTCAATACTATAAAACAAATATGTATTTCAGGTGGATGAATATTTCTGAAAATAATCTTATAAAAAGTTGAATATAAAACCACATACATGAACAAGAATGAATTTAGGGGGTGTATAATAAGATACATATATTTCATATTTTGACAAATCTAGAGAGTATATATATATATATATATATATATACAAAACACACACAGAGACATTAAAAAGTAGCAATATATATGCCAATTAAAATTCATCGTGAAATATATATCATGCACAGATCCAAAAATATTAATTTTACTGAACATGGATTTATGTATAATGTTTTTCAACTAAGAAGCTCACTCATAATTTGAATTATCAGTTCCAAAAGCGTTTAGGAGGAGTGATTTCTTCTCACACTTTGTCTCTGCCAAGATAGCCACCTCTCAAGAATATAGGTGTGATACCAGGTAGGATTCTATATGTTCATATAAAAATACATGTGCTGAATTGGCTACAGAAAAAGGGAGACAGGAATTCACATATGTGTTAACTTTAAAAACACATGCAGAACTCTTTCAACAAAAAAATTGACAAGATTTATAACTCCTACCCTATATCATGCAAATGGGAAGACCAACTATACACCATGCCTCCTCTGAAGTGCTAGTATTTCTATTCTGTTTGGGTTATTTTTCTCCATTATATTAGAATTAGTAGTCAGAATCTAGGAGGGTATGGGTTAGTGTCAGGGATTCAGTATTACGAATGGAAAATTGAAAAATGAATCCAATGTGTATGTAAATATGTGCTACACAAAAATCTTCCCACTCTCATCCAGAACAATGCCTTGACAATACCTTCGCCCCAAGTAAGACACAATTAGAGGAGAAGATTTAGAAAACCTGTGAACAAATATCTGGAATGGAATATGCTCAGGAGCCCACAACCTTGGAAGTGGCAGAGGAGTTTCCAAAGGTAAGGGAAAGGGTAAACACTCCACAAACATGGAGGTCTGCTGGCATAGAGACTTCTTGAGAAACTGCCTGTGAGGTTGGGCACTTGAAAAATATATTGTTGTCAGAAGCTTTAGCTTCCTTTCTAGTGAGACCATAAGAGCTTGGTCTCCATCTATGAGACCTGGAGGACATGCTTTCTTATTTCCCAATGAACATGAGGCAGCAGTGCTAAATTCTCTTTTTAGGTAAACTGTGGCCACTGGGGGCTAAAGGTCTCCCCATGTGCACTGTGAAGCCATATGGTCATCCTCCATTTCCGTGGTGTTTCTTCCTGCTGCACTGGGAGTTTGGTATTTGCTTCATGAAATACAAGGAGTTCAATTGGGTCACAGTGCAAGAGGGAGTTCTGTCATGTGTGGTGGGTCAGGTTCTGCAGGAGGATACAAGAACCAGGATTCTATCCCACATAGCTTGCCCCCTTGACCATAGCAACCTGATTCTGAACAATGTCCTGAAAACTCTCCATATAACAAGTTGCCTTTACATGGAAGGTTCTGCTGGCTGCACCATGTCAGTCACAAGCCATTTGGATGCCAATGGAGGATCCACATGGCCTCACCACAGATGTTTTATCACATACCTGCCCACCACTGCTCTAGGCCAACTACTCAACAGAGTCCAACTTACTGGCATCTCTGTTCTACACCATTTACATGAAACCCAGTCAATCAAGGCACTGTCTGGTATATTCATGATCAGTAACAGGAGATCCAAAGGTTCTCCAGTGCCACCTGGTGATGGGAATTTCAAAAATTTCATGGTATTTTTCTAGTCATTTTTCAAGGATGAAGTTGGAGGCACTGTGAGTTTCAATTCTTTCAGGAACCATTAAATGGTTAGGAAGCTCATTTCAATGAAAGCTCTGGAGAACACTAACAGGTAAGGCTTCCCAAAGAGTGGCCAAAAGATCACATGATATTATGCCCATTGAGGTCTACAATGTGAGGTCCATATTAGTTTTGACTCTCAACTATGGGTGCCAAATCTTTCAGAATAAAATCATATGGTATCCTGGCTGAGAGGCCTAGTGCTCTGTGGAAAGCCATCCTGGGCCTAGAACTTAGTTTCCAAGGGCGACACTCATGCCTGGCTTCCTAAAATCTCAACACTATTCATTGCAATACTTCTCTGAGGTCAGTTTGAGAACTCAGTTTCTAAGGGAATCACACCAGAGTTCAAGAACATGTGGACCAAGTCATCTCTTCCAACCGCCACCCAAATGACCACAATTTAAAACAAAACACTCCAACGTGGCGCTCATCTTTTTCCATATAGACACTCATAATGACTTCTGGCAAAAGTTTTCCATTAGGGGCACAGCACAAGACCGTGTCCAAATTAAGCTCTCTTGCACCTAATTTGCCTAAAGTCAGGGTGGCCTGGACACCCTTCTTGTGAACCAGGAGAGATCAAATAGGCCTCCCATTAATACTGCTTCGCTTCTTCAATTTGTGGCCAACTGACTGTGGGGTTTGGATTCCTTATGTGAATTGGAGTCTTGAGAAAACCCAAGAAACTATGGGCTAGCCTCTGCAGGGCTTTGAAGAACTCATTTGACCCAAAGGATCCCTATTCTGACTTGATGGAGGTCAGGAAAGTTACAGAAGAGGCAAGAGACTTCATCCACAAGGACTGCTCTTTTGGCCATTTTGATTTTGGATGTACACATGGGATCTTTCTTTAGATCCATCAGGAGCTGAGAATCTAAGCCACACCCTCACACAAGGCAAATAGGCTGATTCAGACACATCCTTTCCAAAGCAATTAAGCAAAGAGCCACAGGTAATGCCCATTCATTTCCATTTGGAAACTGTTTTCTTCAGGCTTCACAAAGTGGTGGACTGAGGAAAAGACCTTCCTGACATTCAGGGCAACAGAAGAATTGGTAAACAAAAGGCCCCAAGCAGGGTTTCTTCACTGAGACTTTCCTGGTCACACTGATATCTGAGTTTTCTTAGATTCTAGCCATTCCCTTCAGGTATTCAGTACATGGTCATGTCACAGAGCTTCAAGGTTGTACATATCTTAAACACAAAATCATGAGCCTATTCTGGAGAGTGCTGAGAATTCAGGAAGAAAACAGGAACTTAGGTAGATAGCAGGTGTTGCACATCAATAAGGCAAGCTTCAGTCCATTCATAAATAGGGCAGGATGAATGCTGGGAAGCTTTCTACTAGATAGGACATATTCATTGATGCATTCTCTTTTCTAATGTCTACAACCACGGACATAGTGGGATACACAGACATAGAAACACTCACCTTGTCAAACGACTTACTAGAAACAGTTCACTCCAAACAAAACAAACCACCTTTCATACCTATTCTCAGAACATGAGACAAAACCACAAACCCACACCCACACCACAAAGGCACCTCCTTCCCCCATGTAGGTCTGTGACTATCCGGAGTGTCCTCTGACTGGTGGGCCATACTATGTTCTCTGGAAATGGCCTGTTCTGTCTCAAATCTGGTCTCCTTGGCCAACTCTGTGAAGTTGTCAGGAGCCAGCGGTGAGCCACTGCCTGCTTTCTCAGGAAATGCCCCTATTCATAGCTTTCCTTGCATTTGGCCATCCTCACATCAGTAGGTTCCAAGAAAGACTGAGTCTGTCCTTGGTAAATCAAAATAAGTTTGACCACTGGGACTGGGACTGGGACTGGCTCTTGGTGCCTGGCTTCCTGGATTCCAAGTTCAGAGAGTTCCATCACCAAGGAAGTTAGGTGAGGTCACTTCCTTTAGGAACTGAATGAGGTCACTGCCTTGGCAACAACTTTGTCCTAACAGTTGCTTCCAAGGTTCACATGAGAAGGAGGCTGCCCCTACTTACTGTGACACTTTCACAAGTTACAGTGGTATGTCAACCATAGGCATGCAGGAGCAGCTCAACAAATGCCTGCTTTGGTCCATCTTCTATACATTAAGAAGAGAGTGGCTGATTCAGACACATCCCTTCTTCTTTTGCTGTCTCAGATCCTTCATAGTTGCCTACATCTTCTCCAGGGATCATTTCTGCATGGACCTTTGAGTTTCTCAGCAGGTGGAAGATCCTCTATATTCCTGTATTTTAAGACCAACTCTTTCCCCACTTTTCTGTAAAATTAGATTGAGAGAACAGTGTATGGTTAGGTTTAATAACATGTTCGATTTGGTTTAGAAAGGAAACTACACGGTTGAGCAAACAGGGTCCTACCATTAGCAATAATATGAGGATTATTAATGGACCGGCCATGGCAGATAAAAGCGTAGTTAACCAGGTTGACTATGTGAACAAAGACTCAAACCTCCCTTCTGGGGCCTCTGTCTCTCTTTGACGCTCTTCAAGTCGTTTTCTTAATTTACTCATAGATTCTTTTACAACTCCAGTATTGTCAGCATAAAAACAACATTCTTCCCTCAATGCAAGCAAAAAGGCAACTTTCTCTCATGAAGAGGAGGTCCAACACTCGCCTGCTCTGTAAAACAACTTCAGAGAGAGAGAGGTTAAAATTCCTGTAAAGCTGTGATGTCGGTTTTTAATGTCTTTAAGCTTTGGTCTATTTCTGCTTCTAATTGTGTCTTTGTTGTGTCTCATGGACTAGGGCAGTTGTTCCTGTGCCCACCCCTTCAGCAATTATTATTCCTAATAGGATGGCCAAAGTGAGGGATACAGGTTCCCGGTGGAACCGGGTTGTATGCCCCCCTATTTGAACTTTAAATGAACCTACATCATGATAGAGCACTCTGAAAAACATCTGCATCATTACATAATTAATCCACATCTATTGACCATTTTATGTAAACATAAATAATGTTAAAGTGTATAGAATTATACTGTTTTAGGGATGGACAAGAAAATGCACCTAAGATAGCACCAAAGTGAGGAAAACATTCTTATTTGGTTGCATCCGGATTTAGAGGGCATTGCTTCTGTTGTAATCAATTAATCCCCTGAACCCCAAGTTTTGGTAGTTTTAGAAATTGTACCCAACATGTAAGGGAAGGGGCTCAGAAGTTCACAGTCTGCAGAAATTCACAAAAATTAGTTTTTGTTTCTGTTTTTTTTTTCCTCTGTTCTGGGCAAGTTAACTTTTCAAGGACACCTTGGAAGGGGAGAGCTTTTTTGTCTCGTTTTTTTCTCCCTGCCAGCTATCACCATGGAGCCCAGTTGCTAACTTTTTTATCTTAGAAATGTAGCCATCTCGGTGAAGCCCCAGCTCAAGGCCAGAGGCCTTGTTCACATATTTTGTGAAAAACTGGAAAGGCGGTGTCTAGCTTAGGGGTGGTGATTTTTCCAGCCAGTGGCCAAGTAGAACAGGGCAACACGAAAAGTGGAAGTTTATGTACATTGAACTCTTTCAGAGGGACTCTTTTGCTGAAAGACCTAAAGTAAGCCTTGGTGAAGACTTCTGGAGAAGGTCATTTAAGACATTTCTGTGGACCTGGTACAGAGGGGGAAGACGGGGTTGTCGAGGCTGAGAGCAGCTCCATGGATCTAAGAATGAGAAAAGAGAGATGAAAAAGAAAAATGGGAAAGGGGTTTGGGATTTTCCTAGAACAAAACTTGAGCATTAGAACAGGTAGAGCAGAGGGGAAGATGGGAGTAAATATTCCAAAAAACCTTTGAGGGACTTTAAATTCTTAGAAACCTGTTTTCAGTGATGAAAAAGCAACTTTAAAGGCCATTTTCATTACATCTTGGATAGGGGTCTGAGGGCTCTTTTCAGCTGGTTTGAGCTTTGGGTTAGCTTGCTAGAGGACTTGGTGGGACTTAGTGCAGGCACTGACAGGAAAAGAGAGGAGTGAGTGGGTGAAGGGGTACCTCGGTACCTGCTACCTCAGCAAGGGGGCAATGTTCTGAGAACCAGCGGAGGTTTGGGTTTTTGATTTAGTAATTGGAGAGGAGAAATCAGGTTGCTAAGATGGGAGTGATAGCAGAGAGTCTAGAGCAGAAGGCTGAGGGTGAGATACTATTGGAGAAGCATAGTACAGGATGTGAGCAAAGGAGGGAAAAGGATTCCACATAGGGAAATTTCCCCCTTTTGAGAACTTGCCGAAGTTAAAAATGTCACGCAGAGTTTGAGGATCTAGAGAACCCTCTGGGGGCCATAGTATTTGGTTGTCTAATTGGTAATATGGCCAATGCTGTTTACTGAATTTGATGAGGAGTTTGGGTTCCACCAGGAAGCCCTGTATGCTCACATTCCCTTGACTTACACAAGAAGTCGGCTTCTCCCCCACACAGCCGTGGCTGTTTGTGGCTTTGATAGTCCACCAGGCAAACATAGTAATCTAGGCTAGCCAACCTGAATCTGTCTCGCGTGTCCCTGCACCCATAATGTTTGTTTCCATTATCTATGGTACAGAAGAGATTTAATGGAATTTTAGTGGGATCCTCTTCATCAGGGATATCTCAATAGGAAAGGCCTATACCGAGCTGACAAATGTCTGTGTGGAGAGATGGCCACCAGGTCTCTAAGGGGGCTGTATGCGAGATAGACCATACTTCTTGTCTAGTAGGATTTGTGATCAGCCATTGCTGCTGAACAGGGTGATGAGGGTTAGAACTACTGGTGGCCAAGGGGAGAGTCTATAGTCTTATCCACATAGCGAATACGCAATTTGAAATGGTTACCAGGCTTTTCCAGTTTCCAACAAGAGTCTGGACACAGCGAAGGCTTGAGATGAGAGGCATGGATCCAAAAAGTGATTCCGTCTACTTTTACCGCTTTAGGTTTTATAAGTAGCACCTGGTATGTTCCTTTCCAGTGGGGTTCCAGGGATGACACCTGATGTTGTCTTATGTAGACAAAGTCTCTTACTTGATATTGATTTAGAGTCCCCTCCTCCCCAGGTTGGTAGGCAGTGGCCAGCTGTTTCCACAGGTATCACTGAGTTCTTTCAATGACTTTAAGTCTGTCAAGCAAGGGGGTGTGGAAGTGATCGTTAGGCCTTATAGTTGGGGTTAGGTCCCTTACTGGATGATGGGCATCATAGAGAATTTCATAGGGGGTGAGGTTACACAAAGAAAGAGAGGGAGTATTTCTCGCATGAAACAGTGCATAAGGCAGGAGCATAATCCAATCTTTTATGCCGGGCTCTAAGCTTAATTTCGTTAAGGTCTCTTTAATGGTTCTATTTATTTTTTCTACCTGTCCTGAGCTCTGGGGTATATAAGCATAATGTAACTTCAAATTAATCCACAGGGTCCCAGTTAACACCTGACTTACCTGGGCCATGAACACCAGTCCATTATCAGACCCTATTACCTTAGGCAGACCGTATCTTGGAAAAATATCTTTCAGGATCTTCTTGAAAATCATTTGTGCAGTTTTTTTTTTTTTTTGTGTGTGTGTGTGTGTGTGTGGTAGGCTTCAGTCCATCCTTAAAGTGTATCTACAAAGACTAGGAGATATTTAAGTCCATACCTTGCTGGCTTAATTTCACTATTGTCCACTTCCCAAAATTGTCGTTTTCTGGTTCCTCGTAGGTGCTTTCCTCTAGGAAACTGGAAGGGTAAGCATTAACCAATTGACGGACTCTACAGGCTTTTGTTACCCGTTCAATTATTTTCTTTTGCTGTGAGTCGGTTAGTGGAAAACTCTGTTCTTAATCCTACAGGAATGCCTGCAGTTTCATTGAACCAAGTTGAGTGAGTTGGTGTACATTTTTAACGTAGTGTAGGGCTTTCTGTAATTGCAGCCTGAGCTCAGAGAAGTTGAGGTGTTCAGTGTCAGTGTCCGTAGATGTTATCAAAAACTTCCTGGTGATCAGAGGTCCATTGGAATTGGGCATCTCCCTTTAACACCGGGTATAAAGGAGCAGCTAAAGACGCACACCCAGGTATCCATAACCTGCAAAAGCCAGCAGTCCCAAGAAACTCTCTGAGTTGTCTCCTGTTGGATGGGGGTGGTATCTACACAATGGTTTGTTTTCTGGGCTCAGTGAGCCATTGTTTACTGCCCCTAAGGAAAGAGCCCAGGAAGATTACTTCATGCTAGCAAATTTGGGCCTTTTTGGCCGAAATTCTATACCCGAGTTGAGCAAGCTCATATAATAGTGCTTGGGTCCCAGACTCACAGTTTTCCTTGGTGTTGGCTGCCAGTAGCAGGTCATTCACGTATTGAAGCTAGGTGACTTTGGGGTTCGTAGTTCTGAAATTGCTGAGATCTGTGTGGAGGGCTTCATCAAAGAGAGTGGGGGAGTTTTTGAACCCCAGTGGGAGTCTAGTCCAAGTTAGTTGACCAGACGTTCAGGTTTCTGGGTCTACCCACCCGAAAGCAAACAGCAACTGACTATCTTTATGCAGAGGCAAGCAAAAGAAAGCATCTTTTAAATCCAGAACAGTATACCATTTCCGCTCAGGGTTCAGAGTGCTAAGCAGATTGTACGGATTAGGTACCGTGGGGAGAATGTCCTGCACTCTGTTGTTGATCTCTCTTAGGTCTTTAACAGGGCGATAGTCCCCGGTTCCTGGCTTTTTTTTTTCTAGTAGCAGGGGAGTGTTCCAGGCCAATTGACAGGGCCTTAGGACCCCTAAGGTCAGATATTTCTGAATATGGGGCCTTATCTCATCTTTAGCTTTTTTTGCTTAGAGGATATTATTTGACATTGATTGGGGAGGCTGAGGTTTTTAACTCCACTGTTATTGGAGGTTGTTTCACGGCCAGGCCTAATCCAGCAGTTTTTGCCCAGGCATATGCGTAATCTGTTATCCATTTCTGGGGTAGCTTGCCTGTTTGATCAGTCTTGGGGGGTGTGAAGAGTGGATGTTCATCTTCTACTAATTTAGTTCAAGCCGTGACTATAGGAGTTTATACTAAAGGATTTAGAAATTTCATTTGGGGGCCTTCAGGGTTAAAAGTTATTTAGGCCAACAGCTTGGTGTGCAGATCTCTGTCCATCAATGGGTCCAGGCATTCCTGGATTACTAGGAAGGAGTGATGGATTTTTCCTTTCCCTAGGTCCATGGTCCTCTTAGTAGTCTAAGCCCGATATTTACTGCCATTAGCCCTTTGAACTACAGACCTTTTATTTGATAGAGGGCCCAATGGGGCCTTAAGGGCTGAGTATACTGCTCCTGTATTCATTTCAAAGTTTACTGGGGTCCGCTAGACTTCAAAAGTTACCCTGAGCTAGGGGAAGTGATCTGAGCCCCAACTTTCTTAGTTCATGCTCCAGAGTCAGAATGGCTGGCTGGCGTGGCTGTCTCTTTATAGAGCACTCTTTGGCCCAGTGTCCTTTTTTTTTTACAGTAGGCACATTGATCTGAGGCCAGGGGTGGCCTCTGGCATGGCCCCAGGTATCCCTTCCTGTCACCTTATGTCTTAATTTCTGGCCTCTTTCTTGTTTTGACCAGGATCTTGGTCAATCCCTTAGTCTGTCTTTTGCTTCTCTCATTCTTCCTTTGCTCCCTTTCTTTCTCCCTGTTTCTCTCTTATAGTATACTTTCTCAGCTTCTCTGACTAAATCTCTCTTTTAAATTTTTTTAATATCCATGGCAGCTTGCCCAATTAAGGCCATCGTTACAGATGAATTTTGATCCGCTGCCTGAGGATCGAAAGGAGTATATCTCTTATATGCCTCCATAATTCTTTCTAGAAACAAAGAGGGAGATTCATCAGGCCTTTGAATAATTTCTCTTACCATGGCCAAATTAGTTGGTCACCTAACAGCCCCTTGGAGACCTGCTATTAGAGCCAGGCAATAATTGGACAGATGCTCTTTATCTTCAAAGGTGTTGGGGTTCCAGTTGGGTTGGTTTAAGGGTAAGCTGGCTTTGATTATGTTGGGAAGTTGTGTTGGTCGCCAATCAGGTCCGAGGATTTTTTTTTTTTTTTGGTTCTTGGAGGTTTTTCTCTTATTCCTCTGTCATAAAGAAAGTCCCTAGGGGTTGTTGGCAGTTATCCCAAGTAGGCAGGTGTAAAAACGTTGGCCAGTTCTCTGAGTTCTTTTAGCCAGGCCAGCTTCCTCCAGGGAAGGAGGGGCTCTGTGTGCCATGGGACAGTCATCTGGATGGCGCTGGGCCATCCTAGCTTCTTTGAATGGTGGAGAGAGGCTGAGTCAGCAGCAGGGGAATCACTTAGAGGGTGTTGGGAGTTGGGGGATGAAGGCAGAGGATAAGGAGGCAGAGAAGGGTCCAGTAGAGTCTTCAGACTCAGAGAGAACAGAGGGTGCAGGAGGAGGAGCAGAGAGTTAAAGAGATAGAATCATGGGGGAAGGAGTAGGAGTGGGTGCAGGGACAAGGAAAGGTTTCACCCTTGGAGGAGGAGATTTGCAGAGGTCCTGACAAGTTAAGATATATGGCTGTTGATCTGGACGTCTACGTGGCCCCAGCTAAAAGACAATATCTCGAACTTTTCAAATTAGTGCGAAGTAGAAAGATCCTTCTAGGGGCCATCCGACTACAAAGGTGGGTCATTCTGAGACACAGAATCTGCCAGATCTGGCGTTTTACTGAAAAAGAAAGATTCTGAGCCCTTAAGCAGACTTTGGTCTAGTGATCAAGGGTCAGGAAGAGAGGCATTGAAGTGCTCTGTCCCATAATGAAATATACACAGACAATAAAAGCAATGACACATGACACAGACAAGACAAGACAATAAAGACAGGCAATGGACATCCAATACTGAGACCAGGACTGAGTAGCCGGCAATACATGATGGGCTGGCAATATCGAATCTGAAAAATATATCACTGAATCGAAGAGACTATTGTTCCTTGATTTCATGAGTTCATCCCCCAGGGACATGGCCTGTGGCTCAGTGACATGTGTGTCTGCCACCGTGGGAGAGAGCTCACGCTCTTTACCACTAGCCATTTTGTGAAATCCTAACCTGAATCCTGAAACCAGAAAGAGGGGCCTTATTTACCCCCAGAGGAGCCCGTTGGGGGTCTTTCATCTGCGGCTGCCGGATCTCACTGGGGCCACCAGATGTAAAGATCGGGCGAGGGTCGGTGGAAGAGACCACCAAGAGACTGTCTCATGCAACAGCAAAGGCTTTATTGGGAGTCCGGCATGCAAGGGCTCAGAGCTCACTTGAATAGAGCAGAGAGCCCTGAGAACAGCTTAAGAAGTGCTTATATATTTTCCTTGGAGAGGGCAGGAAGGAAAGTTTATTGATGGGTAAGTGCGAGTGTGCGGTTTGCGTGCAACTGGTTGACCGAGTACATTCTGCAGTTTGGCAGTTGGGGACAGCACATTCTGGGAACAAGAATAGCAAACAGTTCTCAAGATTTCAACAGTGTTTTGTTAAGCATACAGAAAATCAAGAAGTGACAAGTACCTATTTTATTAACCTTTCAATATAAGTATGAAAACAGAAATCTAGGTAAGATTTGAAGCCCAGAAGTTCATTGGGCCCTTGATTGGTATACTTAGCGTTGAATTACATTCTGTAGTGATGTCCCAGAAATATGGATGTACAATGGCATAGGACCTTATACCTTCTCGGAGATCAATTCCAAAACACAGACTCTAAGGGGAATCACACCAAAGTTCAAGCCAAGGTGGACCCAATTATCTCTTAAAACCGCCACACAAATGACCACAATTAAAACCAAAACACTCCCACAGGGCACTCATCTTCTTCCATATAGACACTCACCGTAACTTCTGGCAAGAGGATTCCATGAGGGGCGCAGCACAAGACAGTGTCCCAAATAAGCTCCCTTTCCCCTCATTTGCCAATAGTCAGGGTGGCCTGGACACCCTCCCTGTGAACCAGGAGTTATCAAATAGGTCTGCCATTAATACAGCTCTGTTCTCCAATTTGAGGCCTACTGACTGTGGGGTTTAGATTCTTTATTTGAATTGGATTCATAAGAAAACCCAAGAACCTATGGGATAGCATCTGCAGGGCTTTGAAGAACTCATTTGACCCAATGGATCCCTATTCTCACTTGATGTAGGTAAGAAACCTTACAGAGGAATGTGAGACACTTCATCCACAGTGACTGATTTTTGGCCATTTTGATTTTGGATCCACACATGGGATCGTTCTTTAGATCCATCAGGTGCTGAAAATCTAAGCCACAGGCTCACACAGGACCAAGAGGCTGATTCAGACACATCCCTTTACAAAGCAATTAAGCAAAGAGCCACAGGTGATGCACATTCATTTCCGTTTGAAAACTGTTTTCTTCAGGATTCACAAAGGCGTGGCCTCAGGCAAAGAACTTACTGACATTCAGGGCAACAGAAAAATAAGCAATCAAAAGGCCCATTGCAGGGGTTCTCCACTGAGACTTTCCTGGTCACATCGATATCTGAGTTTTCTGAGATGCTTGCCATTCCCTTCAGCTATCCAGTACATGTCCACGTCACAGTGCTTGGAGGTGGTACATATCGTGGACTCCAAAGCATGAGCCTATTTTGGAGAGTGGCTAGATTTCAGGAAGAAACAGGAACTTAGAAAGATAGCAGGTGTTGCCCATCGATATGGCAAGCCCTAGTGCATTCACAAATTGGGCAGGATGAATGCTGGGAAACTTTCTACTAGACAGGAAACATCCATTGATGCATTCTCTTTTTCTAATGTCTACAACCACGGACACAGTGGGATACACAGACATAGAAACACTCGCCTTGTCAAACAACTTACTAGAAACAGTTCACTTCAAACCAAACAAATCTACTTTTCTACCTATTCTCAGAACATGGGACAAAACCACAAACACACATCCACACCCACAAAGGCACCTCCTTCCCCCAAATAGGTCTCTCACTATCCGGAGTGTCCTCTGACTGCTGGGCCATACTATGTTCCCCCGATATGGCCTATCCTGTCTCAGATCTGGTCTCCATGTCCAACTCTGTGAAGTGGTCAGGAGCCAGCTGTGAGCCACTACCTGCTTTTTTAGGAAAGGCCCCTCTTCAGAGTACTCCTGGCATTTGGCCATCCTCACATCAGTAGGTACCAAGAAAGACTGACTCTGTCCTTGTTCAATTGAAGCAAATGAGACCACTAGGACTGGGACTGGGACTGACTCTGTGTGCCTGGCTTCCTGCATCCCAAGTTCAGAGAGTTCCATTACCAAGGAAGTGAGGTGAGGTTGCATCCTTCAGGAACTGAATGAGGTCACTGCCTTGGCAACCACTTTTTCCAAACAGTTGCTTTCAAGCGTACCATGAGAAGGAGGCTTACCCTACTTTCTGTGGCACTTTCACAAATTAGAATGGTATATCAACCATAGGCACCAAGAAACAGCTCTCCACACAGGCCTGATTTCGTCCATCTTATCTATATTAGGAAGAGAGCCTTTAGTCCGGGGAGCACTGCAGTGAACCTCTGCACTAAAACTATTAGCAAGCACCTGGTGGAGGAGTCCTCCATAGGTAAGTGGCGCCTTTATAACATCTGATATCCGGTTAAGGGAGATCTCTTCTGATGACAGAGATGTGGCCTGGGGAGGCTCACATATACTCCTTTCCAGGAGAGTAACCAGAATCGTTCTGTCCTCTGTTCTGTTCTGTAGGGAATTCCTCTGGAACTGTAGAGAGGGGCCGACGGGCACGCCCACACTCCTACCCTGGAGCTATAGCAAGATGTTGCACTGTTCCACTGTTTTTCTGTTTAGGCACCGGGTTTCTGTTTTTTGTGTTTTGTTTTGTGTTCTATTTTTTTGATTGTTTGTTTGTTTTTGTTCATTTTGTTGTGTGATTTCAGTGGTAAAAACTTAAGGATTTTGGACGTAAAAATGGGTAATAAAGAGAGTAAGCCTGACACCCCTTTGGACTGTGTTTTAGGGAACTGCGATGAACTTTACCTCCCTTTGTTAAGCAGGATGATAGAAGCTCCTAGCTGGCTGCCTGGAGCACACCCTTTGCAGAGGGCAATGCTTGCTGGGGACCTAAGAACTGAGCATCTCCCAGGTTAACAAGTGAAACTCCTTTAAAACCCCTTGTCGCTCCACATCAAGAGAGTCACAACCTTTGACAGAGTCCCCTGTGTTTCTCCTTTGTTCGCAAAGCAATAAACCTCCCTTTTTCTTTTTCTCAAAGCTCAGTCCTCATTATTAAATTGGTATTAATTGGGTTCAAGTTCAGGAATCGAACTTTAATTTACAAATTTGGTACCCCCCCTCCACCCCGGAACTTTGTGAGAGCTGTCTAGTGAAATATTAGGAGATGAAGCATGCTTGGTGTGGAACTGAACAAGAGGAGCTAATCCTGTAAGTAAAAGGAGGGACTGAGGGACTCCCAGCAGCTGCCAAAGCCCTGTTGCTTCAGGGAATTACCTCCTTCCTTCCCGCACTGTAAGAATTATGCCACCTCTGTCTTGTTAAAAAAAGAGAAAAAGAAAAAGGGGACACTAAATGCAGTGAAGTCACCATGGAGACACTTTATTTTACATTTCAGGTTGCCCCTCTGTTAAAACATGTGGTCCCCCCCCTGTGGATATCTATGGTGCACACTGGTGTAGGAGATTTTTCTCTTATCTGCTCTGGTTTAAAGGGTTCTCTCTGACAGCCATAGTCTGGACCTCCTTTCTGTCTGTCTTGTGTCTTTGTATGTGGTCCTTTAAGACATGTTCAATATTGTGTTGATATTATAAATTGTTTCTTGGGAATGATCTTAGCTGAATGTGTGTCTAAATGATGATGTTTTATTTTAACAATCTGGTATCTGAATGGGTTTTTGAAGCATTGCACAATCTTGCAGTTAAAAGTCGGGTTTAGGTAATTGTTTAGTTTATGATTTCAGATAATTCATGCCAGAGAACTTAAATACTTAGGATGGAAAACTGAAGAACTCTACTTCCAAGTTGGCAAGAAAATTCCCAATCATACAGTCTTTTTTTCACCAATTTTGAATTGGATAGCCTGGGAAAATGTCACTGTGTGTACCACTGCATTAATTTGGACAAGGATAGTAAATCATAGAATGGTATCTGTTGAGAAAACAAGATGTAAAGATATAAAATTTTGTGAATTGTATCTTAAATTTGTATCATAATTTTCAACATTCGAACCTCAAAATTATGGTTATAATGCCTTAGGCCTGAGGTGTCTGCTCAGAATAGCAGTTTTTCCTGCTCCTTCCAGACCTCAGCCATGACTTATGTTGAAATGTAAATGAAAGAAGCCTGCAAGCTTAGTAGGAGACTGATTTGAGGCCTAAGGGAAAAAAAAGGTAAATTGTATGGTATTTACTAATTACTAGCCAGTCACTTTTTCTAGGACTCTTTCTTTTTTTCCTTAGATACTTTTTTTTTTTGAGCTCATGATTTTGAGCATACAAACCTAGGTTAATGTTTTTCAGATCAGTTCTATCTTTGACCAACTGTAGACTTTTTGAAACATTGCAATGGAGATTTCACCTGAGAAAAGCTACTAGGCCTTTACTATTATTATGTGTGCACACTTTTGTTATGTGTTGTATGTCTACATATACATATGTCCGTATATCATATATATGATACACAAATTAACATATACAAGGAGCGCTCATAAAAAAGCGCTCATTAAAACAAATTTAAATAGGAGATCCAAAGATCTTTAATTCACGTGATTTAAATGTTTCAATTTAAATTGGATAAACAGATAAAAATCAATGTCTTTAAATTTAAGCTTCAATTTTTTTTAGATGTTCAAAAATCTAATACAATATTAATATCTACAAAATGTCTAATATGCCTTGGTTCTAGGACCTTTCCTTCAACATAAAAATGGTTTACACTGTCAATACATTTCTCTAATATTTTGATAAATAAGTAAAGTAAATTTGATATGGGATTGCTCATTCATGAGTACTTTTCTTAGATATCTGATTGATTTACTAAGGTCTGAATAAGTTTTTTTAAAGTCTGTATAAGAATATAAAAATCAGTCATGTGTTAATGAGACAAAAATTTTTTAAAACATAAGTTTACCCATAACGTTGTGTTTATTAAGTTTTATTTTCTCTAGAGCAAGCAACCATAAAAATTAAACAACTGATTAAATAAAAACTGTTATTTTAGAGCACTGTACTGCCATTGCTTTAAAAGCTAAACTTGGTTAATGTAGAAACATCAATGTAATTGTGATGCTATCAATGTTTTCATATCTTATAGGTATGCAAGTCTGTAAGGTAGAAACTTTAAAAGAGCATTATATCAAGCTGGTGCTCTGAAGTTGTATGGTAAAAAATATACTGGGGATTTATTTACCTGTTATCAATAAGATATGTAAACTTTTATGTTACTTCTTACATTGGGGAACAATTTAAATGTATTTTTTAGTTAATGAGAGCCTAATCGATGTAAAGGTTAAAAACTTTCAGCCTTTCTTTAATTCATGTTTTAAATGTGATATCATATGGTGTTAGCTAATGTTCATGTGACCTCAAACAATTTATGTAAACTTTGTCAAATGATATTTAATAATAAAGATTAGCTTTAGAACTAAAATACTTAAGATTTATAAAGAGCCCTGCCTTACCTGAGATAAGGCTCTGTGTCCCATCTTACTACATGTGAGAATGACTACGAAACCAGTAGGTCAGATAATATTTCTTTAAACTTATGTTAAAAAGTTAGTTTTTTTAAGGTCAATATTCCTAGGATCTCAAACATGGGATATAATGTATAACTCAGCCAAAAAATTCAGGGTAGCTATTACACAAGCTAAGTATTTTTACTTTTGTTAATTTTATTTTGAAATTTTCTTATAAGTGATCTAAAGATTCTCTGTTACTGTTTTACAAACTTGTTGCTTTAAGAACACAACATGGGTTTATTCAAGATAATAAGTCATTACTTACAATACAGACAGAATAATACAGATCCCAATTAATAAAAAGATAATTATATAGTTATAAACATTAAAGCCCAGTACTCTTAATATAAGGCTGTTAAAATTTATTTGCTATATGTTTAAGATTAGGATTTAAAATTAAAGTTAAATGAAAAGGGCCAAGAAAACCAATATTTGGCTTTTGCCCTATGAGTCAGTCTGAATCCAGGGAACAGGGGACTTCTCTAAAGAGCTTTGAAACTCTGAGCCACATAACCTCCTCCTGATCAGGGAGATTAATGAGACCACTGGAGAACAGAAAGCCAATCAGTGTATTTGTTACGAAGAGGAGAGTCATCAAAGAAAGGAGACATCCCTGATGCTTCCGAGGGAAGCCAAATGATCAAACAAGATCTGGACCCACCTAGCGCAAATGGCACTAGCAGAACTGAGAATCTGCTCTCAAGTTTCCCCAGAATTGACTCCCATAAAAGCTCAGCTGACTGTTATCAATAGATGGAAACAAAAGTCAGTTTGACTGCTTCATCTTAAACACTTAGCAAAGACAGTTAAGAACAAAATACATCTATTCCTGGGCATTTTAAATAATAATAATAATAATAATAATAATAATAATAATATAATTTTAAGGTATGCACTTTATGTTTGCCTCCCCAAATAAGTAAGACTTGTGGCTACAAAGAAGAATTCTCAGACAGGAATGCCTGATACTTATAAAAAGAGACTATCAAGAAGACCTGCCACAGGGAGAAGTTTTCAGTTTAAGGCCTACAGATATTCCTAACCTACACAGGTAGGCTTGGTGTTTGCTAGTACAATTATCCAGCTCTGAGTAACAGAATTAAAGGTTTCTCTAAGAGACACAGAGGTCATACTAGTATAAGGATTTTACAAGATCAGATGACATTAAATTATTAAACTGTATCTTATGGGGAGGGACAAGTGTAACAGTAAAAGTTAAATATTAAGTTGACAGTCCTGATAACTGGGGATATTAAAGACTGGTGAGGGAACTTCTATACAGTGACATGTTCCAGCTGCTGCAACATTTATTCAGTACTCATGGTTTTTGTTTCTCTCATAGAAGAACCCATCCCCAGATGACTTTACAACCTGTTCTTCCCCAATCAGACTTCAAACCGAACTGACTTCTAAAAGGCAACTCATGTCCCTCAACTGACTTCTAAAAGGCAACTCATGTCCCTCATGCCATGCCCACTCACATCACCCTATCTCAGGTCAGAAGAGGAAAAAATGAGTGACACCACGGTTCTTACAACAATGGAGAGAAAGATAAATAGACTATCAATATAAGTAATTAATTAAGTCAGGTAAAATCAGGGAGATTGGTTTTGGGTGATTTCTAAAAATTTGGAGACTCTTACCTGAGGGATTAAAATTTCCTCAGTGCTCTTCCCGTAATCTATCAAAGATTTGAAAGGGACACAAAGAAAAGGGGGGAATGATAGACCCAACCTGATCTTTTATTAAAATTGGGAGCCATCTTGCCACAAAGCCATGAAAAGATAATTTTGGCTTTACCATAAATTACTTCAAATTCTAAACCTGCTTGGAATGCCTGCCCACGCCTTGAACTCACCCATGCCCGGCTCTCTGACCAGATAGCAACCCTCTCTGAAACTTTAGTGACACATCATAAATATTTGCCTTCTCTGGCCAGACAACAACCCTCTCTGAGGCTCTAATGGTCTTCATGAACTCTGATGTAGGGACAGCAAAAAAAATGTAGACTGCCATTAGTGTGATGTTTGTCAGAATTCTGTTATCTGTAAACCCCCTTTTGTGTAACTTTCTGGGCTATTAAGCTGCCTGTAGGAAAGCTGGGGTTGCTGTCTTATTCCCGCCATTTTGTGAGGGAGAGGCAGCACAGCCGGTGGAAATAATAAGCTTAATTTAATTTGATTTTAAATAGAGTCAGTGGTCTTTTCTTGTGTCCTGGTCTAACAGGTAAACACTCCAAAAACATGGAGCTCTGCCAGCCTAAACACTTCTTGAGAAACTTCCTCTGAGTTTGGGCACTTGAAATATATGTTGTTGTAAGGAGCTTTAGCTTCCTTTCTAGTGATACCATCAAAGCTGAGTCTGCATCTATGTGACCTGGAGGACATGGTTTCTTGTATTCTAATGAACATGAGGCAGCAGTGCTGAATTTTCTCTTTGTAGGTAAACTGTGGCCACTGGATACTAAGTGTCTCCCCGTGTGGACTGTGAAGCCATTTGGTCATCCTCCAATTTTTGTGGTGTTTCTTGCTGCTGTACTGCGAGTTTGGTATATGCTTTATGAAATGCAACGAGTTCAACTGGAACCCAGTGTTGGAGAAAGTTCTGTCACTTGTGGTGGGTCAGGGTCTGAAGGAGAATGCACCAACCAGGCTTTTATCTCACAGAGCTTGCCCCCTTATCCATAGAAATCTGACTCTGAACTTAGCCCAGAAACCTCTCCATATAAAATGATGCCTTTACATAGAAGGGTCTGCTGGGTGCACCATGTCAGTCACCAACCATTTGGAAGGCAATGGCAAATCCTCATGGCCACACCACAGATGTATTATCACACACCTACCCACCACTGCAATAGGCCCACTTCTCAGCAGGCTCCAACTTACTGGCATCTTTGTTCTACACCATTTTCATGAAACCCGGTCAATCATGGCATTCTCTGGTACACTCATGATCAGCAACAAGACATCTAGAGGTTCTCCAGTGCCACCTGGTCAAGGGAATTTCAAATATTTCATTGTATTTATCTAGCCATTTTTCATGGATGAAGTTGGAGTCACTGTGGGTTTCAGTTCATTCAGGAAATATTAAATGGTGAGGAAGCTATTTTCAATGAATTCTCTGGAGAACTTTCACAGGCAAGTCTTACCATAGAGTGGTCAAAAGGTCACATGAAGCCAGGCCCATTGAGGTCTTTAATGTGACGTCCATGGGTGTTCTGACTGTCAACTATGGCTGCCAAATCTTTCAGAATAAAATCATGTGATATCCTAGCTGATATTCCAAGGCTCTGTGGAAAGCCACCCTTGTATTTGATCTCAGTTTCCAAGGGCGAATCCCATGCGTGGCCTCCTAAAATCTGAACACAGTTGATGGCAATATTTCTCTGAGATCAGTTCGAGAACTCAGACTCTAAGGGGAATCACACCAGAGTTCAAGCCCAGGTGGACCCAGTCATCACTTCCAACCGCCAAACAAATGACCACAATTAAAACCAAAACACTCCCACAAGGCCCTCATCTTCTTCCATATAGACACTCATCATAACCTGTGGCTGGAGGTTTCCATGAGGGCCTCAGCCCAAGACAGTGTACAAAATAACCTCCCTTGCCCGTCATTTGCCTAAAGTCAGGGTTGCCTGGACACCCTTCCTGAGAACCAGGAGTTATCAAATAAGCCTGCCGTAAATACTGCTCTGATTCTCCAATTTGAGGCCTACTGACTCTCGGGTATAGATTGTTTTTGTGAATTGGAATCATGAGAAAACCCAAGCACCTATGGGCTATCCTCTGCAGGGTTTAAAGAACTCATTTGACAAAAAGGATCCCTATTTTCACTTGATGGAGATCAGGAATCTTACAGAGGAAGGCGAGAGACTTCGTCCACAGTGACAGCTTTTTTGGCCATTTTGGTTTTGGAAGCACACATGTAATTGTTCGTTAGATCCATCAGGTGCTGAGAATCTATTCAACAACCTCACACATGGCCAAGAGTCTGATGCAGACACATCCCTTTCCAAAGCAATTAAGCAAAGATCTACAGGTGATGCCCATTAATTTCCATTGAAAACCGTTTTCTTCAGGCTTCACAAAGGGGTGGCCTGAGGCAAAGACCTTTCTGACATTCAGGGCAACAGAACAATAGGTAAGCAAATGGCCCAAGGCAGGGTTTCTGGAATGATATCTGAGTTTTCTGAGATGATCCCATTCCCTTCAGCTATCCAGTACATAGCCATGTCACAGAGCTTGGAGGTGGTACATGTCTTGGAAACAAAACCATGAGCCTATTCTGGAGAGTGGCCAGAATTCAAGAAGAAAACAGGAATTTAGGAAGACAGTGGTTGTTGCCCATCCATTAGGCAAGAAAAAATCCATTCATAAATTGGGCAGGATGAATGCTGTGAAGCTTTCTACTATTCAGGACACATCCTTGATGCATTCTCTTTTCTAATGTCTACAACCACAAACACAGTGGGATAAACAGACATAGAAACACTCACATTGTCAAAAGACTTACTAAAAACAGTCCACTCCAATCCTAACAAAGCGACTTTCCTACCTATTCTCAGATCATGAGACAAAACCACAAACTCACACCCACACCCACAAAGTCACCTCCTTCCCCCAAGTAGGTCTAAGACTATCCGGAGTGTCCTCTGACTGATGGGCCATAGTATGTTACTCCAAAATGGACTGTCCTATGTCAGATCTGGACTCCTTGGCCAACACTGTGAAGTTGTCAGGTGCCAGTGGTGAGACACTACCTGCTTACTCAGGAAAGGCCCCTCTTCAGACCTTCCTGGCATTTGGCCATCCTCACATCAGTAGTTACCAAGAAAGACTGATTCTGTCCTTGGTAAATCCAAATATGTGAGGCCACTGGGACTGGGACTGGGACTGCCTCTGGGTGCCTGGCTTCCTGGATCCCTAGTTCAGAGAGTTCCATCACCAAGAAAGTAATGTAGGTCACTTCCTTCAGGAACTGAATGAGGTCACTGCCTTGGCAACCACTTTGTCCTAACAGTTGCTTCCAAGTGTCCCAATTGATGGAGGCTGCCCCTACTTCCTGTGACACTTTCACAAGGTTGAATGGTATATCAAACATAGGCACCCGGGAACAGCTCTCCACACAGGCCTGGTATTGTCCATCTTTTCTACATTAAGAAAAGAGAGACTGCTTCAGACACACCCCTTCATCCTGACCAGGTTGTTTGTCGTGGAAGATGACTTTTGCTCTCTCAGGTCGTTCATAGCTTCCTATATCTTCCCCAGAGTTCATTTCTGCATGGACCTTTTAGTTTCTCAGCAGGTGGAAGATTTCTTACATTCCTGTATTGTAAGACCAACTCTGTCCCTGCTTTTCTGTAAAGTTAGATTGAGGGAACAGAGTATGGTTAGGGTTAATAACATGTTTGATTTGGCTTAGGAATCATTCTGCTGGATGAATAATGTTATTGGGAACCTGCAATATTTATTAGAATATATAGAGGGGAAATATATTTATGAAAACAGAAATCTAGGTAAGATTTGAAGCCCAGAAGGGCATTGGATCCTTGATTGGGATACTTAGGTTTGAATTATGTTCTGCACATGTGTCTCAGATAAATCTATACACAATGGCATAGGACCTTGTACCTTGGATGATTGAATGTCAAAGAGAACATCCAGCCTAAGAAGGATAGTTGGTAGGATTAGGAAGATAGTTGGTAGAATTAGAAAAAAAGAGTGAGTATAGGATTTGGACAAAAAGTTCTTTAGCAATAGGGTTTCGGGTAGAGAGAAAATGTAAATGTCAGCACATGTGAAGAGTCAGTCACAATGATGAACTGGGGAAAATATGAGGGAAAGCAGATATCAATAGAGACATTAGAAAATCAGCAAATGATAAAGTGATTGATAGGATTAGACATTTTCAACAGGCTTGACTTTGAATAAATAATCTTAGGAAGAAACAAATATTTAGTCACCAATAGGATTGACATTTGAGAGCATTAGGCAACATGGACATGGGTGATTTTCATAATCCATACTCATATTCCATTTAGGCTTTGGTACAGTCGTAAGTGTGACTTTGCATTTTGTGGCCAGAATATTACTGTGATAAAATGTATATGTAGATCAGGTGACATGAGTATTTGTTGCACCATTTCTGAGAGCAATATTTTGAAGAGATATAAATTAGTATTGGGGGCACAAATAGGTGTACCATGTGTGTATGAATATAGAGAGAATGCAGGAATAGACCATACTGTGAATAAATAATATAACTGTTTCCAAATTTAGAAATTGGAATAAATTGATATCCCAAAATGCACAGGAAATCTTATATTGATATACATACATTCATTCCAACCAGTTATACATCTAATGGTAATATTAGGGTTGTAGTTTATCATAAAATGTGTGTGAGTTTTGCTTCAAAATTGATTATGGAAATCGAAAATAATGTGTTTGTAAAGAAGTCTCATGAAATAACCAGTCAAAAACAAGGAGGAATACATGTGTTCTGAAGCAGGAAGTGATTGAATGTGTTACAAATGTCTTTCAATTTGTGAACTTGTGGATGAAATGTATATTCTACGA
This sequence comes from Callospermophilus lateralis, assembly GCF_048772815.1. NCBI lineage: Eukaryota > Metazoa > Chordata > Mammalia > Rodentia > Sciuridae > Callospermophilus > Callospermophilus lateralis. The sequence goes on from NW_027513394.1 coordinate 103,973, forward strand.
TGTATAAAAACTGAAGAAATAGTAATGTACCAGTGTTGAATTATATGAACATCAAAATACACATCATGTCCCATAGAAATCTACTTTCATTGATGTTAAATTGGGTCAGTTACTGTAGAAATATAAGGCTTTGTTTGCACCATTCACTGAAGTGAGTTTTCAGTACTAGGAAACAAATATGTATTTCAGGTGGATGAATATTTCTAAAAACAATCTTATGAAAAGTTGATTATAAAAGCACATACATGAACATGAGTGAATTATTTAGGGAGTGTATAATAAGACACATATATTTCATATTTTGAAAATTCTATATATATATATATATATCACACTGATACATTAGAAAGTAGCAATATATATGCCAATCAAAATTCATCATGAAATATATATCATTCACAGATCCAAAAATATTAATTTTACTGAACATGGATTTATGTATAATGTTTTTCAACTAAGAAGCTCACTCATAGTTTGAATTTTCAGTTCCAAAAACATTTAGGAGGAGTCATCTCTTCTCATACTTTGTATCTCCCAAGTTAGCCACCTCACAAAAATGTACGTGTGATACCAGGTAGGATTTTATATGTGCATATAAAAATACATGTGCTGAATTGGCTACAGAAAAAGTGAGACAGAAATTCACATATGTGTTAACTTTAAAAACACATGGAGAACTATTTCAACAAAAAGTTAACAAGATTTATAACTCCTATCCTAAATCATGCAAAAGGCAAGACCAACCATACGCCATGCCTCCTCTCAACTGCTTGTATTTCTATTCTGTTTGGGTTATTTTTCTCCATCATATTAGGATTAGTAGTCAGAGTCTAGTAGGGTATGTGTTAGTGTCAGGGATTCAGTATTTTGAATGGAAAATTGAAAAATGAATCCAATGTGTATGTAAATATGTGCTACACAAAAATCTTTCCACTCTCATCCAGAACAATGCCTTGACAACACCTACGGCCCAAGTATGATACAATCAGAGGAGAAGAGTTAGAAAATCCGTGAATACATATTTAGAATGGAATACGATCAGGAGTTCACAACCTTGGAAGTGGTAGAGGAGTTTCCAAAAGTAAGGGACAGGGTAAACCCTCCACAAACTTGAAGGTCTGCTGGCCTAGAGACTTCTTGAGAAACTGCCTGTGAGGTTGGGCACTTGAAATATATGTTGTTGTCAGGAGCTTTAGCTTCCTTTCTAGTGAGACCATAAAAGCTGGGTCTGCATCAATGTGACCTGGAGGACATGGTTTCTTATTTTCCAATGAACATGAGACAGAAGTGCTGAATTTTCCATTGTAGGTAAACTGTGGCCCCTGGGGGCTGAATGTCTCCCTGTGTGGACGTTGAATCCATATGGTCATCCTCTCTTTTCCTGGTGTTTCTTGCTGCTGCACTGGGAGTTTGGTATTTGCTTTACGAAATACAAGGAGTTCAACGGGGACACAGTGCGGGAGGGATTTCTGTCACGTGTGGTGGGTCAGGGTCTGCAGGAGAATACAAGAACCAGGCCTCTATCCCACATAGCTTGCCCCCTTGACCATAGCAACCTGATTCTGAACAATGTCCTGAAACCTCTCTATGTAACAAGGTTCCTTTACATATAAGGGTCTGCTGGCTTCACCATGTCAGTCACAAGCCATTTGGAATCCAATGAAAGATCTACATGGCCCCACCACAGATGTTTTATCACACACCTGCCCACCATTGCTCTAGGCCCACTACTCAGCAGGATCCAACTTTCTGGCACCTCTGTTAAACACCATTTTCATGAAAACCAGTCAATCAAGGCACTGTCTGGTATACTCATTGTTGGGAAAAGTATAAACTGCAGCCATACCCCAGAGCAAAACCCCAACATGGTGCCTAAGGACTTCTTCTTCCTACCTTCTTTTTTCTGCAGTGGTGCGAAATGTTCCCACCCGTGTGAACTCTCCCGCTGGTGCCAATTTGAAATCTCGCTGGTGGGGAACCTTAGCCCCAATAAGAACTAATTCCTGGGCTCCAGAGCTGATAACTGAAAGATCTTACCAATAAACGGTTTGCCTGCCATTTATCTAAGCCCTTCCATCTTCCCCTTAGTTCTATATAAGCACACAGCTTTTTGCAATAAAATTGGAATTCTCCCAGCGAAGTGCCTTTGCATGGGAAGTTCTTTCATTCTGGTGCCCCATGAGGATACGGGTGAGCTCTTTCTAACAAGAGCCCCGTCCGCTGCTCCGCCGAGACACTCCGCCCTGGTCCACTCTTTTCAGACGTCGGCTTCCTGCACTCACCACAGATCTGATATATGTAAGCCTCCCCTGACCCTGGCTCTCCAACTCCCTTTGGGCTACCACTGGTTTTGTGACCTTGATCATCCAGCACACTCTAGACGCCCTGTAGGTGGCAGGAAATTCCTGCCACTAAGACCTTTACTGGTTGCAGTGGACCCTCTGGTGATCCGTTTTCCTTTGGGGCGTGAGGCTTCTGAGTTTACACAAGAGGCTCTGTGGTTTTTTCTCCTCTGCTGCCGCTGCCACTGCTGGCTAGAGTTGCTGTTTGCTGCGGGGCTGCTGTGTCTGGCTGAAGCTGCCTCTCTGCTCAGGAAAAACTGAACTCCTGTCCTGGAACTGCATTCTGCCGGAACCGAAGTTCTGTTTTCATTACTGACTTTTTCCGCTGCTTTCAAAAACTTTCCTGACGTCAGGTTGCCCGTGGCTCTGAACCAATTGGGTCTCACAGATCACACTTCACTGGTGACGCCCAGGTAGTGCCCTCTGTATTTCCTCATGACGGCTGGTCATTATGGGGACGCCCACCTGACCCCCGTTCACCCTGAGCTTCCTGAAAGCCGTTCCAGCCCGGGTTTTCTATTTGTCTCTCTCGCTTACTCTTATTCTTTCTCTCTCTCTCTCTCTCTCTCTCTCTCTCTCTCTCTCTCTCTCTCTCTCTTCCTTCTCTCCCTGTGACTATGGGCACCTCTTCATCTGTACCTGAAGCCTCACCTCTCAAATGTTTAATAAAAAATCTGGCCACACTCTCCCTCACACCAGACATCAAGCCCAAACATCTAATCAAATTCTGTACCCAAGATTGGCCTCCATATCCACTGGATAATGGCAATCATTGGCCTCCAGAAGGCTCCTTACATCCAAACTTCATCTGCGACCTTTTTAACTACTGCCAGCATCTGAAACAGTGGAGTGAGATTCCCTGCATTTAAGGTTTTAGCCTTCTCACACAGCACCCTGTTGCTGCTCCTCCTGCCCTCCCTCTCAGGTCCTCCTTGTTTGCAAACCCTTCTCCTCCTCTACTCCTGACTTCACAGATTCTTCTTCATTCAACCCAGCAGATGAACCCCCACCTTATCCCCCAGTCCTATCTGCCCCTTCTCTCCCACTATACCCTCCTCTTCCTCTGCCTGATTCCACGGATCCTCAGCATTCCATTTCATCCTCCTCCCCTCCGCCCTCTTCTGCCTGCTCCACCTCCTCCTCTTCCAAAGAGACACTCCCTTCCCCTCCCTCTCCTTCCTGTCCGCCTCCTGCCTCTTTCAGTCCTCCTGTTACCAGGTCTAAGGGACTCCTTCCCACCCCCAAGACAATCGCACCCCTTTGTGAGGTAGCTGGTCCCGAGGGTGTCATCAGAGTCCAAGTGCCCTTCTCCATGTCGGACATTACTCAGCTAGAGAGGAAGTTAGGCTCATTCACCACTGACCCCACCACTTACATTCGAGAGTTTCAATGGGTCCTGCAAGCATATAGTCTCACTCATCATGACATCTACATGCTCTTGGCCAATACACTTCTCCCTGAGGAAAGGCAATGGGTCTGGGAGCTAGCCCAAGTCCATGCTGATGAAAATCCTAGGACCAATCCTAACCACCCCACAGGCCCTCATGCTGTCCCAGAGCAGGATCCCCTATGGGATTACAACACCCCTGAAGGCTTACAGTCTTGTGACCTTTTTACATCCTGCCTCTTGGCGGGCCTGAAAAAGGCCATCCGCAAGGCTGTTAACTTTAAAAAGGTGCAGGAGGTCATTCAAAGGAAGGAGGAAACACTTTCAGAATTCCTGGATAGACTAACCAAGGCCCTTCAAGAGTACACAAACCTCAACCCAGAAACCCCTGATAGCCGTCATGTCTTAATGAAATGTTCTGGCCCAAAGCTACCCTGACATTAAAGCCAAGCTTAAAAAGCTTGAACAGGGCCCTTCTACTCCTTAGATCAAAATCCTCGCTGTCGCTTTCAAGGTTTTTTTATGATAGAGAGAATGAAAGTGAATGCCGTAGGCAGAGGGCTGAAAATGCCAAGTTCCAAATGTTGGCCCAGGTCATTCAGAGAAGGCCATCACCACGCTATCCCAATATGACACCCCCGAGAGCTTGCTTCAAATGTGGTAAGGAGGGACATTGAGCCAGGGATTGTCCTTCACTGAGGACACCCTACAACCCCTGCCCAAAATGCCATCAAAGGGGACACTGGGGGGCAGACTGCCCAACAACCCGAAAGGGAGGTTGGTCAGCCGCCCGGCAACCACAGCCTCTCTTGGGCTTGGCAGAGGAGGATTGACGGAGCCCTGGGCTTTCCCTCCAGACTATTACCATCAAGAATCAAGAGCCTAGGTTTACCTTCCTGGTGGATGGATGCTTCATTACCTTCCTCTTGGATACTGGTGCCGCTTTTTCAGTCTTAAGGGAGTATTGGGGTTCTACCACACCCTCAAAAACTCCTATTGTCAGGGTAGGAGGTAAACAGATTTTCCCTCAAACCCCTCCATCATGTTATATGCAGGGATCCCTTTTGTCCTTCACTCACTGCTTTCTCGTTATGAGCAATTGCCCCAATCCCCTTCTGGGAAGGGACATACTCTCACTATTAAAAGTCACCATTCACATATCACCCCACACCTCTCCTACCTCTCATTTCCTCATGATGTTCCTAGGGGCAGATACACCTCCTTAATCCACTCTCCCATGACTCTCTAAACCAGTTAAGCCTGAGGTTTGGGACACAACTACACCCTTTATCGCTAAATGCAGTCCTATTCATATTGTCTTATGGGACCCTTTAAGATATATTAGTCAATCACAATATCCACTCACAACCACAGCCCTCCTCGAATTAGAACCCATCATCCAGGATTTATTACGAAAGGGGTATCTTAGGCCTACACACTTTCCTTTCAACACCCCCATTCTGGCACTTAAGAAACATAACGTGTCCTACAGGCTGGTTCAAGACCTTCTCCTTGTCAACTCCTCTGTGGTCCCCATCCACCCACTAGTGCCCAACCCTTACACCCTCCTCTCTCAGATCCCTGCCAGTACTACCCACTTCTCGGTCCTAGATTTAAAAGATGTGTTCTTTTCTATTCCCTTGTTCTCAGAATCTCAGAATATCTTTGCTTTTACATGGACTGACTCTCACATCCACCATTCTCATCAGCTTTCCTGGACTGTCCTCCCACAGGGATTCAGGGATAGCCCCCATCTCTTTGTCCAAGTTCTTGCCCAGGACCTCACATCCTTTCACCCGACCTGTCCTGACTCTATTCTCCTTCCATATGTCAATGACCTTCTTCTATGTAGTCCCTCTGGGAACACTCTCAATCACACACCGCGCAGCTTCTTAATTTCCTAGCAGACAAGGGATATAGGGAGTCTCCCCACAAGGCCCAGGTTTCCCAGTCTTCTGTCACCTCTTTTGGTTTTTGCCTTACACCTGGGAAAAAGGAAATAACACTGGATAGGAGGCAACTCCTCTCTGATCTTCCAGTGTCCCATATGAAAGCCAAAATACTATCATTCCTAGGATTAGCATGTTATTTTAGGGCCTGGATCCCAAAGTATTCTCTTCTATCCAAACCCCTGTATGACCTAGCAAATGGACCCCCTAGTGAATCTCTTGTCTCCTCCCCCATCTCCCACTTCCGCAGGATTCAGCAACTCCTCTTAAAGGCACCTGCCCTTCACCTTCCTGATATTTCAAGACCATTTCATCTATATGTCCATGAAAAAGGGGGGCAAGCACTTAGGGTCTTAGGTCTAAATTATGGGCCTACATTTGCACCTGTGGCATATTTTCCAAGAAACTAGACTGTACCATCCGTGGGTGAGCCCCTTGCTTAAGAGCTCTGGTTGCTGGACAAATTTTACACAAAGAAGCCTCTAAGCTGACTTTTGGGGCACCTTGAACTATCCACTCCCCACATCACTTGAAAGATCTTTCAGCTTATAAGGGCCTTCAAACCCTTCCTCCATCCAGACTTCTGTCGCTCCTCACTTCCTTTCTGGAAAACCCTAATATTACTTTCCTCCCCTGCTCTCCACTGAACCCTGCCTCACTGCTCCCAATGACTCCCACGTCTAACACACCAACTCATAATTTCTTGGAAACCTTAGATGATTTCCTCCCCTGTCATTCTTCCATTTCTGAGGAACCACTCACCAAGCCTGACCTTATCTGGTTTACTGACAGCAGTTCCTTTAGGCAGAACGGCACTCATTACTCTGGATATGCTGTAGTTTCAGCCACTGAGATTATAGACGCCAAAGCTTTGCCTTCAGGAACTACCAACCAGCAGATTGAACTTATAGCAGCCACACGTGCCTGCCTTCTAGCACAAGGCAAATCCCTCACCCTCTATACTGATTAAAAATATGTCTTCCAGATCTTATTATCCCATGCTTCAATATGAAAGGAGCGAGGCCTACTTACCACCAAAGGTAATGCGATCACTAATTCGGCTCTTATAACCAATCTGATAGAGGCCTCCCACTTACCCATCTAGTTGGGAGTTGTCCATTGTAGGTCCCATCAGAAAGACGGCTCTCTTATCACTGAGGGCAATGCCAAAGCTGACCAGGCGGCACGAATGGCTGCTACCACTTCCAATTATGGCCCCCATGGGTGACATATTATGGCCACTTTAGACAGCTCATCTGAAGCCCCTAATTCTTCCAGTAAGAACAAGGATCTTTTCAAGTTCCTTCATACTCTACACCATTCCAATTCTCAGTCTTTGACCCTTTTTTTACAGAGCTTCTTCTCCCTCAACCCTTCTGACATAGCCATGCTAGAGAATATAGCCTCTAATTGTCAGATCTGTCAGCGGACCAACCCTCATACTCCTTTAAGGCCCAAACCTTTCCCTTTCCACCAAGCCCGGGGACACATTCCCGCTGCTGACTGGCAAGTAGACTTCACCAACATGCCCACAGTATGGCACACTAAATACCTTCTTGTCTTTGTGGACACTTTCTCTGTTTGGGTTGAGGCATTTTCCACTTCCAATAAAAAGGCTTCCACTGTAGCCTCAATCTAACTGACAGACATCATCCCCAGGTTTTGTATGCCCACTTCCCTACAATATGACAATAGCCCTGAGATTATTTCTAGGATCACACAAAAGGTCTGTCAAGCTCTCTCCGTCAAGTGGCATTTCCACTGTCCATATTACCCCCAGGCTTCAGGGAAAGTGGAAAGGGTAAATCGTACTCTGAAGGAAGTCCTTACGAAATTGACAATGGAATTAAACTTAGACTAGGTCAAAATCCTTCCCTTTTCTTTGCTTCGAATCAGAGCTCTCCCTAAGAAACCATCTTTACTGTCTCCCTTTGAGATAATGTATGGAAGACCTCTTATACGCCCTAGGTTGGTCATTTCACAAGGACCTCTCACCCTAGATTTGTCTTTGCCTCTCTTGTTTCATCTCCGCTCTGAACACTGGAAATATCAGAACTGGCTTCTTCTGGACCGAGTCTCCTCTCCAAACACTCTTCCCTTAACACCTGGGAGTCTAGTCTATTATAATACCCCAGAGGAGAAAGGGACTCTTGCACCAAAATGGGAAGGCCCCTATCCTTTCATTCTCTGTACCCCCACCACCGCCAAACTCTCCTTACCAGACAACCGTCTCACTCCCTGGATTCCCATTTCTAGGTTGAAGCCATATCACCAGGAGGCCCCACCTGCTGACGACAGGACCACCCCAGAGGAACTCCATGAATCACCTCCTGAAGCTCCCCTTTACTCCTGCTTTCCACACCCATCTCACCCATTTAAGTTGCGGCTCACACGGTGTTCCCTGCAGCCCAATTCCTCTTAAAGAAGGCACAATGAGCTCTCCCAACACCCTAGTCTTCTCTAACTGCTTGTTTTTTGTTCTCTGCTTCTTTTCTGTGCTCTGTTGGGACTTGTCTTTACCCTCCTAATCTACCATGTATTTATTCACTCTTCGGGAACGATACTCAGGACATTGCATGCAGAAGGTCCGCGCAGTGGATGCAACTACTTGCTTCATCCACAACTGCACCTCTATTTCCCTAAAATTGTCACCTTCAAGGACCTTTGTCCCTGGTAGCTGGAACTGGCCTTTCATTTGCTTCCTTTTTAATCAAACCAAAGACTATTGTCATTGGTGGCCTGAGATATATAATGGGTGTCCCTATTGGTCATGCAGGTTCCATGATGAACGTGGTAGCTGTTCTTACCACTCACTTGGCTTCCTGAAGGGTGGACTTCTAGTTACCTAAAGTGGCATAAAGGCTCTTCATCTGATAACAATGGATCGTATACTTCAGATATACCTGACCCCAAGGCCAAACGTTGGGGCTATGTTGAGTTTGCTGTCTATGCTCGGACAACCTCAGCCAGACCCACAGGGTGGATGACTGTTGGCCGCACCCTGATTACGCCACCTAAGGCAACCATCCATGTGGTCGAAAACATTAAGGAGTCAGAATCAAAACTGGATAAAGGCCATTGCAACAGATGTTTTTTCGTCCTCTGCCTGAGGATCAAAAGAAGTATATTTCCTATATGCTTCCATAATTCTCTCCAGAATCATAGAGGGAGACTCATTAGGACCTTGGGTTATCTCTCTTACCATGGCCAAATTAGTCGGCCCTCTGGCAGCCACTCGGAGCCCCGCTATTAGAGCCCGGTGATAAGTGGACAGATGCTACCAACCTTCAAAGGTGTTGGGGTCCCAGTTTGGTCGGTTCATGGGCCCATAAGGACGAAGAGGGAGCATCACAGTGGCTTCTGAGTTTTCTATTTTCCGTAGCTGGTGGGTTTCTTTAGGTGGCCCAGCTTCCACCAGAAAAGGAGGGGCTGCTGCTGCTGTGGAGAAGTCCCTTGGAGGACTTGGGTCTGGCCCAATTGCCTCTAGTGGCAGAGAGGCTGAGTCAGTGGGGAGAGAATCATCTGGAATGTGTTGGGGGTTGGGGAGCGAGGGCAGAGGATAAGGAGGGGGAGGATTGTCCAGTCTTGTGACTCAGGAAGAATGGGGGGAAGATGGGGAGGGAACGGAAGGTTTGAATGATAGGATCCTGGGGAAGGGGTATATGGCTGTTGATCTGGGTTGCCACGTGGTCCCGGCTGAAAGACAATATCTCTGACTTTTCGGATTAGAGGGAAGTAGAAGGATCCTTCTGGGGGCCACCCGACTTTGAGGATGGGCAATTCTGAAGCACAGAGAGTCTGCCAGGTCTGACATTTAACTGAAAAATAATGATTCTGTGCCCTTGAGTGGACATCAGTCCAATGATCAAGGGTCAGGGACAGAAGCGTGAAAGTGCTTTGTCCCATAATGGGAGTTACTCAAAAAGAGACAGTGAAGACACAAACGCAACACAGACAAAGACAAACAGTAAACGTTTAACATGGGTCCAAGACAAATATTAGAACTCAGTAACTGGCAAAACCTGATGGGTTAGACAATAAAGACAGACAGTAAACTCAACATGAGGTTCGGGACAATGAACAAAACTGTGTAGCCAGCAAAACCTGATGGGCTGGCTAACCGAATCCTGAAGCAAAATATAACCGAGTTGAGGAAACTAATATTCCTTGATTTCTCTCGTCCTCTGGAGTGTCCCCCAGGGACGTGGCCAGTAGCCCTGTGACACGTCTGCCAGCCACTGTCAGAGAGAGCTAATGCTCTTCACCGACAGCCACTTTGCCAAGCCCTAACCTGAAACCCGAAACCAGAAAGAGGCGCCTTTCTTACCCCGAGAGGAGTCCCTTGGGGTCTTTCGTCCGCTGCTCCGGATATCTCACCTGGGGCCTCCAGATGAAAAGGTGGGGCGAACATCGGAGAAAAAGACCACCAACAGGCTTTCTCATGCAACACCAAAGGGTTTATTGGGGGTATAGCGTGCTGGAGCTCAGGGCTCACTTCAGAGGAACAAAGAACAAAGAGCCCCGAGAACCACTTGAGCGGAGTTTATATACATTCTTTAGAGAGGGCAGGGACTTTACATACATCATAGCCTCCTTTAGCAAATCATCATATAATGTGGGAAAATCAAATAACAACTCTAAAACATGATTAGCACATTCATTGGCGGGAACAGGTTGGGCAGGGGGTGATTAGTCAGCCCTAAGAAGGGGTATACATTTAAATTGATTGGTGGATGCACTGTGATGTATACGTGGTGAGCTGCGTGGTTTCTGGGAAGGGGCTGTTAAGTAACTAGGTCTTCAGGGAAGATTTCAACACACATCTAATGTGCAAATCCGGGAATTGTCTTAACTGCCACAGGAATTTCAGGTGCTGAGTGCAGCTTGGAAACTTTACAAAACCTGGTTCTTTACATTTCAATTTCAATTTCTTTTATTCTTTCAGAAACTTACAGAGGAAGGCGAGAGAGTTCATCGACAATTACTGCTCTTTTGGCCATTTTGGTTTTGGATGCACACATGGGATCTTTCTTTAGATCCATCTGGTGCTGATAATCTAAGCCACAGCCTCAAACAGGGCCAAGAGGCTGATTAAAACATATCCATTTCCAAAGCAATTACTACTCTGAAGTCAGTTACAGAACTCAGTCTCTTAGGAGAATCACGCCAGTGTTAAAGCCCAGGGGAACACAGTCATCTCTTCCAAAAGCCACACAAGTTACCACAATTAAAATCAAAACAATCCCACATGGTCCTCATCTACTTCCATATAGTGACTCATCATAACCTCTGACTGGAGGTTTCCTTAAATGACACAGCCCAATAGACTGTCCATAATAAGCTCCCTTCTCCTCATTTACCTAAATTCAGGGTGGCCTGGACACCCTTCCTGTGAACCAGGATTGATCACATAGTTCTGCCATTAATACTGCTCTGCTTCTCCAATTTGAGGCCTATTGACTATCAGGTATAGATTCCTTGTGTGATTTGGAGTCATTATTAAACCAAAGCACCTTTGCAGGGATTGGAAGAACTCATTTGACACAAAAAATCCCAATACTCCCTTGATGGAGGTCAAGAACCAAACACAGGAAGGCAAGAGACTTCATCCACAAATACTGATTTTTTGCCATTTTGGTTTTGGATGCACACATTGGATCTTTCTTTAGATCCATCCGATGCTGACAATCTAAGCCACAGCCTCACACAGGGCCAAGAGGCTGATTCAGACAAATCCCTTTCCAAAGTAATTAAGCAAAGAGCCACTGGTGATGCCCATTCATTTCCATTTGAAAACTGTTTTCTTCAGGCTTCACAAAGGGTGGCCTGAGGCAAAGACCTTCCTGACATTCAGGGCAACAGAACAATAGGTAAGCAAAAGGCCCAAAGCAGGGTTTCTCCACTGAGACTTTCCTGGTCACACTGATATCTGAGTTTTCTGAGATTCTTGCCGTTCCCTTCAGCTATGAATTACATGGCCATGTCACAGAGTTTGGAGGTGGTACATATTTTGGACACAAAACCATGAGCCTATTCTGGAGAGTGGCCAGAATTCAGGAAGAAAACAGGAACTTAGGAAGATAGTACATGTTGTCCATCGATAAGGCAACCTGCAGTCCATTCCTAAAATGGGTAGGATGAATGCTGGGAAGCTTTCTACTAGACAGGAAACATCCATTGATGCATTCTCTTTTCTAATGTCTACAACCACGGACACAGTGGGATACACAGACATAGAAACACTCGCCTTGTCAAAAGACTTTCTAGAAACATTCCACTCCAAACCAAGCAAGCCGCCTTTCCTACCTATTTTCAGAACATAAGACAAAACCATAAACTCACACCCACACTGAAAAAGGCACCTCCTTTCCCAAAGTAAGTCTGTGACTATCCAGAGTGTCCTCTGACTGGTGGGCCATACTATGTTCCCCAGAAATGGCCTGTCCTCTCTCAGATCTGGTCTCCATGGCCAACTCTGTGAAATATCAGGGGCCCACGGTGAGCCACTTCTTGCTTTCTCTGGAAAGGCCAGTCTTCAAAGTTTCCTGGCATTTGGCCATCCTCACATCAGTAGGTACCAAGAAAGACTGACTCTGTCCTTGGTAAATCCAAACAAGTGATTCCACTGTACTGGGACTGGGACTGGTTCTGGATGCCTGGCTTCCTGGATCCCAAGTTCAGAGTGTTCCATCACCAAGGAAGTGAGGTGAGGTCACTTCCTTCAGGAACTGAATGAGGTCACTGCCTTAGCAACCACTTTTTCCGAACAGTTGCTTCCATACTTCCTCTGACACTTTCACAAGTTAGATCAGTATCTCAACCATAGGAACCCGGGAACAGCTCTCCACAAAGGCCTTGGTTGGTCCATCTTTTCTACATTAAGGAGAGAGGGTGAATGAGACACAACCCTTCATCCTTACCAGGTTGTTTTCCATCGAAGATGGCTTTTGCTCTCTCACGTTCTTCATAGTTGCCTACATGTTCTCCAGAGATCATTTCTGCATGGACCTTTGAGGTTTTCAGCAGGTGGAAGATCCACTACATTCCTGTATTGTAAGACCAACTCTGTCCCTGCTGTTCTGTAATGTTAGATTGAGGGAACAGTGTATGGTTAGGGTTAATAACATGTGTGATTTGGGTTAGGAATCATTCTGCTGGATGAATAATGGTATTGGGAACCTGCGATATGTATGAGAATATATAGGTGAAATATATGTATGAAAACAGAAATATAGGTAAGATTTGAAGCCCAAAAGAGCATTGGGCCCTTGATTGGAATACTTAGCTTTGAATTAGGTTCTGCACAGATGTGTCAGATTAATCAATATACAATGGCATAGGACCTTGTACCTTGGATGATTGAATGTCGAAGAGAACATCCAGTCAAAAAGGGATAGTCGGAAGTGAAAGGTTAATAAAATAGGTATTTGTCCCTTCCTGGGAAGAATGTTGTGTTTATTCCGAACATAATGGAGTTGTAAAAAAAAAATATAATTAAATTAAAAAGACACCTTGAAGAGCGTCAATGAGAGAGTGAGAGGACCAAAAAAAGTGGTTTGAGTCTTGGTTCACATAGTCCACCTGTTTGACTACTTTTTTTTTATCAACCCTGGCCTGTCGGATAATAATCTACATATTATTGCTAACTATAAAACCCTGTTTGCTCAACCGTGTAATTTCTTTTCTCTAAGCTCAAATTGGACAAGTTAAACTCATGGTAATACCCCACTAGCAGACATAGAATGTGACACCCCACAATGATCACTTTTATGATTAAAAGTAGCTAGAAGAAGAAGTGGGGAAAGAAAGATTAATAAAATAGGTACTTGTCACTTTTTTTATGTATGCTTAACAAAACACTGTTGAAATCTTGAGAACTGTTTGCTAATCTTGTTCCCAGAATGTCCTGTCCCCAAATGCCAAACTGCAGAATGTACTCCCTCACCCGGTTGAATGCAAACCGCCCACTCTCCCTCACCCATCAATAAACTTCGCTCCCTGCCCTCCCCAAAGAAAGTATATAAGCTCTGCTTAAGCTCTTCTCAGGGCTCTCTGCTCTATTCAAGTGAGCTCTGATCCCCTGCATGCTGACCCCCTATAAACCCTTTGCTGTTGCATGAGATAGTCTTTTGGTGGTCTCTTCCTCCGAAGCTCGCCCAATGTTTACTTTGATGATTGGGTGTAGAAAAGAACATTCAGTCAAAAAGGGATAGTCGGTAGAATTAGGAAGATAGTTGTTAGGTTTAGGAAGAAGAATGAGTATAGGTTTTGGAAAAAAAATTCTTTATCAATAGGGTTTTGTTTAGAGTGTGAATGTAAATGTTAGCTCACGTGAAGAGTCAGTCACAATAGTGAACCAGAGAAAATATGTAGGAAAACAGATATCAATAGAGATATTACGAAATAAGGCAAAGTATAAAGTGGGTGATAGGATTAGACATTTTCAACAAGGTTGAATTTGAATATATGATTTTAGGAAGAAACCAATATGTACTCACTAATTGGATTGATATTTGAGAGCATTAGGCAACCTGGACATGGCTGTGTTTAGTAATCCATGTTCATTTTCAATTTAGGCTTTGGTACAATAATAAGTGTGAACCTTGCATTTTGTGTGCAGAATATTACTGTGATAAAATGTATATGTAGATAAGGTGACATGAGTAATTTTTCCATCATTTCTGGGAGCAATATTTTGAAGATTAATAAGTTAGTATTGGGGGTACAAAGAGGTGTACCTTGTGTCTATGAATATAGAGCTAATGCATGAATAGACCATACTGTTAAAAAATAATATAACTGGTTCCACTTTAAATAATGCATTGGATTCATATCTTAAAATATATAAGAAATCTTATATTGATATACATACATTCATTCCAACTAGTTATACATCTAATGATAAAATTAAGGTTATGGTTTATCATGAAATGTGTGTGAGTTTTTCTTCAAAAGTGATTATGGAAATCAAAAATAATGAGTTTGGAAAGAAGTCTCATGAAAAGACCAGTCAAGAACCATGAAAAAATACATGTGTTCTGAAGCAGGAAGTGATTGAAAGTGAAACAAATGCCTCTAAATTAGTGAACTTGTGGATGAAATATATATCCTATTATGTGCATAAACTGAAGAAATAGTAATGTACCAGTTTTCAATAAAAATAAACGTCAAAATACACATCATGTTCCATAGGAATCAATTTGCATTGATTTTAACCTGGGTCAGTTACTGTATTAGTTTTAGGATTTGTAGGCACCATTCACTGAAGATAGTTTTCAGTGCTAGGAAACAAATACGTATTTCAGGTGGATGAATAATTCTGACGATAATCTTGTGAAAAGTTGATTATAAATTCACATATATGAATATGAATGAATTTAGGAAATGTATAATAAGACACATGTATTTCATATTTTAAAAAATCTGGAAAGTTTGTATATACACACACACACACACACACACACACACATACACACACAAATGCACACAGACATTAAAAAGTAGCAATATATATGCCAATTGAAATTCACCATGAAATATATATCATCCACAGATTCAAAAATATTCATTTTACTGAACATGGATTTATGTATAATGTTGTTAAACTAGGAAGCTCCCACAGAGTTTGAATTTTAACTTCCAACAGCATTTAGGAGAAGTGATCTCTTCTCACAATGTGTATCTGCCAAGTCAACCACCTCACAAGAATGTACGTGTTGTACCTTGTAGGATTCTCTATGTGCATATAAAAATACATGTGCAAATAGGCTACAGAGAAAGGGAGACAGGAATTCACATATTTGTTAACTTTAAAAACACATGGAGAACAATTTCAACAAAAGTTGACTAGATTTATAACTCCTACACTACATAATGCAAAAGGCAAATTCAACTATACACCATGCCTCCTCTGAACTGCTTGTATTTCTATTCTGTTTGGATTATTATTCTCCATCATATTAGGATAAGTAGTCAGAGTCTAGTAGGCTATGGGTTAGTGTCAGGGATTCAGTATTTCCAATGGAAAATTGGAAAAGGTATCCAATGTGTATGTAATTATGTGCTTTGAAAAATCTTCCCACTCTTATCCAGAACATTGCCTTGACATTACCTTTGCCCCAAGTAAGACACAATTACAGGAGAAGAGTTCGAAAATCTGTGCATATATATATGGAATGCAATATGCTCAGTTGTTCACAAACTTGGAGGTGGTAGAGGAGTTTACAAAAGTAATGGACAGGGTAAACCCTCCACAAAAATGGAGCTTTGCTGGCCTAAAGACTTCTTGAGAAATTGCCTCTGAGGTTGGGCACTTGAAATATATGTTGTTGTCAAGAGCTTAATCTTCATTTGTGGTGAGACAATTAAAGCTGGATCTGCATCTATGTGACCTGAAGGATCTTGTTTCTTATTTTCCAATGAACATGAGACAGCAGTGCTGAATTCTCTCTTTGTAGGTAAACTGTGGCCACTGGGGACTATGTGTCTCCCTGTGAGGACTGTGAAACCATTTGGTCATCCTCCAATTTTCGTGGTGTTTCTTGCTGCTGTACTGGGAGTTTGGTATTTGCTTCGTGAAATACAAAGATTTCAAATGGGACACAGTGCTAGAGGGAGTTCTGTCACATGTGGTGTGTCAGGGTCTGCAAGAGAATGCACCAACCAGGCCTCTATCCCACATAGCTTGGCCCCTTTACCATAGCAACCTGATTCTGAACATTGCCCTTAAAACTCTCCACATAACAAGATGCATTTACATATATGGGTCTGCTGGCTACACTATGTCAGTCACAAGCTATTTGGAAACCAATGGAAGGTCCACATGACTCCACTACAGATGTTTTATCACACACCTGCACACCACTACTCTAGGCCCACTATTCAGGAGGCTCCAACTTACTGGCATCACTGTTCTTCAACATTTTCATGAAACCCAGTCAATCAAGGCACTGTATTGTATACTCATGATCAGCAACAGGACATCCAAAGTTTCTCCAGTGTCACCTGGTAATGGGAATTTCAAAAATTTGATGGTATTCATCTAGCCATTTTTCAAGGATGAAGTTGGAGGCACTGTGGGTTTCAATTCATTCAGGAACCACTAAATGGTGAGGAAGTTCATTTCAATGAAATCTCTGGACAACACTCACAGGAAAGGCTTCCCAAAGAGTGGCCAAAAGTTCACATGAAGCCAGGCCCATTGAACTGTACAATGTGAGGTCCATGTGTTTTGACTCTCAACTATGGCTTCCATGTTTTTCATAATAAAATTATATGATATCCTGGCTGAGATTCCCAGTGCTCTGTGGAAAACAAACCTGGGACTATATTTCAGATTCCAAGGGTGAATCTCATGCGTGGCCTCCTAAAATCCCAACTCAATTCATGGCAATACTACTCTGAGGTCAGTTCCAGAACTCAGTCTATAAGGGGAATCACCCAAGAGTGAAGCCCTGGTGGACCCAGTCATCTCTTCCAACTGCCACAAAAATGACCACAATTATAACCAAAACACTCCCACATGGCCCTCATTTTCTTCTATATAGACATTCATCATAACTTTTGGCTAGAGGTTTCCATAAGTGGCGCAGCTCAAGACAGTGTCCAATATAAGCTTCCTTGCCCCTCATTTGCCTAAAGTAAGTGTGGCCTGGACACTCTTCCTGTCAACCAGGAGTGATCAAATAGGCCTGCCATTAATACTGCTCTGCTTCTACTATTTGAGGCCTACTGACTGTCAGGTATAGATTCTTATGTGGTTTGTAGTCATGAGACAACACTAGCACATCTGCAGGGCTTTGAAGAACTCATTTTACTCAACGTTCAATAATCACACTTGATGGAGGTCAGGAACCTAACAGAGAAAGGTGAGAGACTTCATCCACAATGACTGATCTTTTTGAATTTTGGTTATGGATGCACACATGGGATATTTCTTTAGATCCATCAGGTGCTGACAATCTAAGCCCCAGCTTCACCGAGCGCCAAGAGGCTGATTTAGACACATCCATTTCCAAAGCAATTAAGCAAAGAGCCACAGGTGATGCCCACTCATTTCCATGTGAATACTGTTATCTCCAGGCTTCACAAAGGGGTGGCCTGAGCCAAAGACTTTCCTTACATTCAAGGCAACAGAAAAATACGTAAGCAAATGGCCCAAAGCAGGGTTTCTCCACTGAGACTTTCCTGGTCACACTGATATCTGAGTTTTCTGACATGCTCCCCTTCCCTTCAGCTATCCAGTACATGGCCATGTGACAGAGCTTGGAGGTGCTACATAGCTTGGACACAAAACTTTGAGCCTATTCTGTAGAGTGTCCAGAATTCAGGAAGAAAACAGGAACTTAGAAAGATAGTAGGTTTTGCCCATTGATAAGGCTAGATGCAGTCCATTCATAAATTGGCAGTATGAATGCTGGGAAGCTTTCTACTAGACAGAACACATCCATGATGCATTCTTTTTCTAATACTAAGAGAACGGAGAGAGTGGGATACACAGTAATAGAAACACTCACCTTGTCAGAGGACATACTAGATACAGTCCTCTCCAAACCAAACAAATCGTCTTTCCTACGTATTCTCAGAACATGAGACAAAACCACAAACTCACACCCACACTCAAAAAGGCACCACCTTTCCCAAAGTAGGTCTGTGACTATCCGGAGTGTCCTATGATGGGTGGGCCATACTATATTTCCACGGAATGCACTGTGCTGTCTCAGTTCTGGTCTCCTTGGGCAACTCTGTGAAGTTGTCAAAAGTCACTGGTGAGCCACTACCTGCTTTCTCAGGAAAGGCCCCTCTTCTTAGCTTTCCTGGCATTTGGCCATCCTCACATAACTAGGTACCAAGAAAGACTGACTCTGTCCTTGGTTTAACCAAACAAGTGAGACCACTGGAACTGGGACTGGAACTGGCTGTGGTTGCCTGGCTTCCTGAATCCCAAGTTTAGAGAGTTCCATCACCAAGGAAGTTATGTGAGGTAACTTCCTTCAGGAAGTGAATGAAGTCACTGCCTTGGCAACCACTTTGTCCTAACAGTTGCTTCCAAGGGTCCCATGAGATGGAGGGTGCACCTACTTCCTGTGACATTTTCACAAGTTAGAATGGTATATCAACCACAGGCACCTGGGAACAGCTCTCCACACAGGCTTGGTTTGGTCCATCTTCTCTACATTAAGATGAAAGAGGCTGATTCAGACACATCCCTTCACCCTGACCAGGTTGTTTGCGATGGAAGTTGACTTTTCCTCCCTCAGGTCCTTCATTGCTGCCTACATCTTCTCCATGGATCATTTCTGTATTGACCTTTGAGGTTCTCAGCAGGTGGAAGATCCCCTACACTCCTGTATTGTAAGACCAACTCTGTCCCTGCTTTTCTGTAAAGTTAGATTGAGGGAACAGTGTATGGTTAGGGTAATAACAGGTTCGATTTGGGTTAGGAATCATTCTGCATGATGAATAATGGCATTGGGAACCTGTGATATTTACAAGAATATATAGGTGAAATATAAGTATGAATACAGAAGTCTAGGTAAAATTTGAAGCCCAGAAGAGCATTGGGTCCTTGATTGGGATACTTAGCTTTGAAATACCTTCTGCACAGATGTCTCAGATAAATCAATAAACAATGGATTAGGACCTTGTAAATTGGATGATTGAATGTAGAAGAAAACATCCAATTAAAAATGGTAGTCAGTAGGATTGGAAAGATAGTCAGTAGGTTTAGGAAGAAGAGTGAGTATAGGATTTGGTCCAAAAGTTCTTTAGCAATAGGGTTTCTTGTAGAGAATGAATGTAAATGTAAGCACATGTGATGAGTCAGTCACAATGATTAACTGGGGAAAATATATAGGGAAGCAGATATCAATAGAGACATGAAGAAATCAGGCAAAGTATAAATTGAGTGATAGGATTAGACATTTTCAACATGGTAGATGTTGAATATACAATCTTAGAAAGAAACAAATATTTAGCACCAATAGGATTAACATTTGAGAGCATTAGGCAATCTGAACTTGGATGTTTTTAGTAATCCATGCTCACTTTCCATTTAGGTTTTGGTACAATCATAAGTGTGAACTTTGCATTTTATGTCCAGAATATTACTGTGATAAAGTGTATATGTAGATCAGGTGACATGAGTATTTCTTCCACCAATTCTGTGGTCAATATTTTGAAGATATATAAATTAGTATTGGGTGTACAAATAGGTCTACCCTGTGTCTACAAATAAAGATAAAATGAATGAATTGACCATACTGTGAATAAATAATATAACTGGTTCCAACTTTAAATAATGGATTGAATTGATATCTGAAAATATACAGGAAATCTTATATTGATATACATACATTCATTACAACCATTTATAGATCTCATGGTAATATTAGGGTTATGGTTTGTCATGAAGAGTGTGTGAGGTTTGCTTCAAAAGCGATTATTGAAATCTAAAATGAAAAGTAGTCTCATGAAAACACCAGTCAAAAAACATGGAGGAATACATGTGTACTGAAGCAGGAAGTGATAGAAAGTGAAACAAATGCCTATAAATTTGAAAACTTGTGAATGAAATATATATCCTATGATGTGCATAAACTGAAGAAATAGTCATGTAACATTGTTGAATAAAAATGAACGTCATAATACACATCATGTACCATAGTAATCTACTTGCATTGATGTTAAAGTGGGTCAGTTACTGTAGAAAAATTAGGACTTCTATGCACCATTCACTGAATTTAGATTTCAGTACTAGGAAACAATATGTATTTGAGGTGGATGAATATTTCTGAGAATAATTTTGTGAACATTTGATTATAAATCCACATACATGAATATGAATGCATTTAGGGATTGTATAATAAGACACATATATTTTATATTCTGAAAAATCTGGAGAGTGTGTATATATATATATATATATATATATATATATATATATATATACACACACACACACACACACACACACACACACGCACAGACATTAAAAGGCAGCGATATATATGCCAATCGAAATTTATCATGAAATATATATCATTCACAGATATAAAACTATTCATTTTACTGAACATGGATTTATGTATTATCTTGTTCAACTAGGAAGCTCACCCATAGTTTTAATTTTCAGTTCCAACTACGTTCAGGAGGAGTGATCTCTTTTGACAATTTGTATCTGCCAAGTCAGCCACCTTACAAAAGTGTACATGTGATACCAGGTAGGATTCTATATGTGCATACAAAAATACATGTGCTGAATAGGATACAGATAAAAGGCATAAGGAATTCACGGATTTGTTATCTTTAAAACACATGGAGAACTACTTCAATTTAATATTGACTTGATTTATAACACCTACCCTTTATCATACAAAAGGTAAGTCCAGCTATACACCATGCCTCCTCTGAACTGCTTCTATTTCTATTCTGTTTTGGTTATTTTGCTCCATCAATTTAGGATTGCCACAGTCTGGCTGGGCACAATTCAGGAGCCACTTGTCAAAAGCTAACTTTATTTTTAGAACCACACACGCCAAAAAATAGCTCCTCGGGAAAAACACTCAGAGCACAACTGCCACCACCGGCTTCCCACAAGCTCTCAACCTCCCCTCTCCTCCTGCTCTTAAGGTCGATTGGCTGGGTTGTTTGAGCAGAGCCAAAATAGTCCTTCAAGAAGCAGCTCCATAATTTGAAAGGGTGGGGAAACAGCCCAATGGGCATCACCGCAGAGGAGCCAATCAGCTAGATGTTGCTGGGGCCGCTGTGAGCCAACCATCAGCTGGCAGTCTGAAAGTTTGCTTTGGCCCCTTGGGCTGTGGCTCTCAACATCTAAACTCTCTCTGTTTAAACAACAAGCATGTGGCTTAGGGACCGTGCCTGCCTTAGGTTGTCCAATAGTACATATGGTCCTTACCCATTATCGAATGAGCTGACATCAAGGTGTCAGCCTCCTGTCTTAGATTGGTACCATTGTAATTGGATCTTACCCGTCACTGACTACAGGTCCAGTATATATCCACACCTGTGAAGAGGTCTTTGTACCAGCGGGTGGGTGAGGTTCTTTGCCTCATCTCTGTTGGCCCCCAAATTTTAGCTGAACAACCATGACAAGAGAAGGGAGGAAGATACACCAAGGCAATTGATGGCTCTTTTTGAAAAAATTGTACCACCGATGACATCATCGGAGAAATACCCCAACACTACCACACGTCGCTGCACCAACAGATAGTTCACAATGCATGCAGGTGAGTTCACAATGCATACAAGTGATACATAGTCCAGGCAAGTTCTGCAAGCAGTTCAGTGATGGCTATTGCAGAAGCTGTAGATTGGTTTTATCTTTGTCTTCAGATGCACTGGGATGAAGATAGAAATTCTGGCAACAATGCCTAAAGAAAGAATTATGTAACATTCCAAAAAGCACTAAAAGAAAACAATTTTCTTAACAATTTACATTGTCTCGAAAAGAATTATTAAATATAATGAAAAGAAAAGGTGGATCCAACATGGCGGCGGGCAGAGAGGCTGCGCTTTTAATGCACTCCCAGTGATGGGGTCATAAAGTCGCAAGGATAACTCTTGGATTCTACCAACGGAGATTCTCCTAGCTAAATTCCACTGAAGGGAGACCGCCCGGGAGCTACTAGAATTCTTTTGAAGCGTCTGTGTGACCTGGCGAACGGGACCCTGCCACTAGACGCAGAGTTCGAGATTCATCAGCCACAGTCCGTGCACCGCGGGCACAGCTGCAGATCCGTCCACCCGCCTGCAGCCAAAGTGACTGGGTCCTGCTAGACGCCGAGACACAGCTTGGCAGGAAGAAGTCTTTAGCCAAGCCTCCACGCGCCAGGAGATGAGGTGAACCGGACCGCACCAGTCCCACCCCTCCCCTCGGTCAATCTGGCAAGAAGCCTGGGGCCCGCCATAGCAGAGAGGTGACGTCATCGGAGTTAGGCCGGCGAAATTCCTTCCCAGCAGAATCCACTTTAGCAGGCACGTGACTCCCCATACTGATACAAGCAGCCAGGAAACTTCATTGACTTCTCAGGGGTCGTGTCCATAGGGAAGCAGAGGGGAGCCCAGACCTCAAGGCCCCCATATCACCAGCGGTGACCCCTAAGGTCTTAGCAGCCAGTTTACCACAGCACTGAGGCTTAAAAGGGACACTCGGTGGGCCTGCAAGTGTAACTAGATCTCTGGAGAATCACTTCTGGGGAACAGGACCTGGCTGGCAGGCTGACAGGAGGAAGGGGGTTAAGAGCTGGAGAAGTGAAATGGCTCTGGACTGACAAGTCTGAGAGAAACCCAGAAGATGCCCTATAGGGATAGCTCTCGGCAGGTAGAGAGCAGACACTCCGCTTGGAAGGCACAGCTCTGCCTACTGGAAGAGAAGAAGGTGGATCTCTAAGACTTTAATTTTTTTGTTGTTGTTGCTGTTGTTGATATTTTTTTTCTCTCCTTCTTCTCTCCCTGTTTCTTTCCCCCCTTTTCCTTCTCTCTTTCTATCCCATTTCAAGTTTTGTTGTTCTTTTCATTCCCCTCTAATCTATCTCTCCCTCTATCCTTTTTTCTTTTTAAGAGCACCTTCATTCTCCTACCCCCCAACTCTCATTCCAAGCATTACATCTTCCATTGTGTGTAATTTTCTAAATGCAAATAGGTGAATGTCTCGAGGCTGTCTATAAGACTCCTAAATACCTAGCTACTACCAACACACTTATCCAATTGCCTGGTAGTATCCACCTTCAGTGGAGCAATCTTCTAAAGTAGCCAAGACATACTAACCATTGTACCACCAGAGCACCCAACCTAAACATATAGTCCTAAGAACAAACAGCAAATCATTATATGCATAAAGAACCTAGAAGCCTTATATGAATTGAATGAATCAGCTTTAAAGTACAACAAAGCCCAAAATTTCTAGGCATAATCTCCCACCACAAAAGAGAGACAACAGAGATATACAAAGCCAAAACAAATGTATTGGAGAAAGCAGTTACAAAGCAGTCAAACAGAGCTGGAAAGCAACGTGAACAATATGAAAAAACAAGGGAAAAAGGGGTTACAAACAATGCAGGATAATCTAAATATACAGAAGGACCTAGAAGAATCAGAAATATGGACAGGGAAAGAAATCAAGGCATTCCTAATTCAGATGGAACGGAATATTAGAGTGGACATGAGACAGCAAATCCAAGCATTGAAAGTATATTTTGAAGAGGAACTAACCACACAAATTAAATCCCCAAAAAATGAGCTTTATCAGGAGATAGAGGTGTTAAAAAATAATCAAGTTGTAATCATAGAAATGCAAGAAACCGTAAATCAGATTAAAAGTGCTAATGAGAATATTACAAACAGACTAGATCAAGTAGAAGTCAGAACATCAGATAATGAAGACAAAGTATATCAACTTGAAAAGAATATAGTCAACACAGAAAAGATGCTGAAATCAAACATATAACACAAAACACAAGTGCACACATAATATAATACATACAACACATGACATAATATTAAAGGCCTTATGACTTTTTACAGGTGAAATCTCCATTGCAATGTCTAAAAACTCTATTTTCCAAAAATAGAACTGATCAGCAAAACATTAACCTAGGTCTGTAGGAGCTAAAAAACACAATAAAACTTCATGATATGAGAAAGGGCAATAATAAAATAGATGTTGAAAAAAACATTCTGGTTCTGTCACAGATGTAAGAACAGCCAAATTGGAGTTCTGCATATCAGCTCTTATTGATTTGAGCCAAATCATCTTATTTTTGGTCTGTAGAAATCTCTTTAGTTAATCTCCCTGGAATCCAAATTGGCTACTGTTCTCCCTGTGAAAACACAAAAACAGACCCCGGACTCCAGACAATTACTGGGTCAGGACCTTTCCATTGTCCTGTTAGAATATCCTTCCAAAGTACCTTGGGCTTATGTACATTTTTTGGACATATATGCCTTTCTGCAGCACTAAGCCCTGATGAACCCAAATGTAAAAAGTTTAGAGTAAAAAGGTTATTTTAAGTTTATCTTTGGGGAATATATACCCCTTCCCAATTCTTTCTTTTTGCTTTAATATGTACGTTTTAATAGTTTGATGTGCTCTTTCAACTATGCCTTCTCCCTGTGGATTGCAAGGGATTCCTGTTGTATGAGTAATGCCAAATAATGAGCAAAATTGTTTAAAAGAGGTAGAAGTATAACCAGGGGCATTATCTGTTTTTAACTCTTTTGGAACGCCCACAGTGGCAAAATTTTGTAAGCAATGAGCTATAACATCTTTAGTTTTTTTCTCCAGCAAGAAGGGAGCCCATCAAAAATCCAGAAGAAGTATCAACTGTAACATGCAAATATTTTAATTTTCCAAATTCTGGCAAGTTTGTGACGTTCATCTGCCAAATATGGTTAGGTATCAATCCTCTAGGATTGACTCCAAGATTAACTTGTGGTAAAAAGGTCACACAATTTTGACATTGTTTTATTATTTGTCTAGCTTGTTTCTTAGTTACTTTGAAACGCTTTTGTAAAGTATTAACATTGACATGGAACTTTTTATAAAAATTTATAGCTTCTTCTAGTGTAGAGAAAATATGTATGAATGTCATGTGTTGTTTTATCTGCTAAATAATTGCCCAAACTAAGGGCTCCAGGCAATCCTGTATGTGTCCTGAAATGTCCTATAAAAAACGGATCTTTCCTGTCCCAGATTAGACTTTCTATAGTGGAAAGCAAAGAGAAAACAGTAGAGGAAGGGGAAATCCTTCTACCATCTTCAAGTGATACTATAGCACTAACTATATACTGATTATCGGAAAATAAATTAATTACAGATGCTTTAAGCATCACAAAAGCATGTAATACTGCATTAAGCTCTACATTTTGAGCTAATTGTTTGGGTACTAAAAATGTAAAAGTTTGATCAGGTTTAACTATTACTGCTGTACCATTATTTGACCCATCAGTGAATATATTTGTAGCATTTACAATAGGTGTTTTTCTTCTCATTTTTGGAAAACTTACATGATGTGATGACCAAAAAGACAATAAAGGATTAGATGGTAAGTGGTTATCAAATGAAACATTAGATTTGCACATGATTATTGCCCAAGTATTTAACTAATTATCTAACTCATCAATTTGATTCATAGTATATGGAGTAATAATTTTATTGGAAGACATTCCAATCAGTTCCTTTGCTGCTTTTATTCCTTTGAGTATTAATTGTCCTACAGCCTCAGTATACCTAGTAAGAATAGTGTTAAGAGAACAAGATAAATGTATTCATAATAATGGACCTTCTTGCCAAAAATACTTCTGTAGGAATATTTTTTTGGTGGTAGTACAATAAATAATAAAGGCATTCTTAAATCAATTCTATTCAAATGAATATTTTCCATACATTTTTCAATGATTTTTAATGCCTTTCTTGCTTCAGGTGTTAACATTCGGAGTGCATTTGGATCTGATGGACCTTTTAGGATATCAAATAAAGGTTCCAACTCTCCTGTTGGTATACCTAGATAAGGCCTTATCCAATTTATGTCTCCTAATAACTTTTGAAAGTCATTAAGTGATTTGAGTCGATCTATTCATATTTGAATTTTTGGTGGATGGACCATGGTTGAGGATAATAGAACTCCTAAATAATTAATTGAAAAATTTAATTGTACTTTATCTATTGCTATCTCTGGTTTATAATTTTTTATTAAGTTTGTAAGTGTGGCATAACATTCTAGCAATGCGTTTTTAGCTTTCTGTGCTAATAATACACCATTCATATAGTGAAATATTTGTAGTTCAGGATTTTGATTTCTAAGTGGCTGGATTAATTTGTTAACATAAATTTGACACATAGTTGGACTGTTAGCCATCCCTTGAGGGAGTACTTTCCATTCGGATCTCTGATCAGGACCTTCATGATTCAGTGCAGGGATAGTAAATGCAAACCGTGGACTATTCTCAGGATGAATTGCAATTGAATAAAAACAATCTTTAATATCTATAATTAAAACATACCAGGTTTTTGGCAAAGCAGAACATTGAGGAATTCCCAACTGAGCAGGTCACATAATAACCATCTCATTATTAACGGCTCTTAAATCTTGCAATAATCTCCATTTACCAGATTTCTTTTTGATGACAAAAATGGGAGTATTATGGGGAGATACAGACGGTTGTATATGTCCTTCCGCTAATTATTGTTTTACCAGGTCATGGGTTGCTTGTACCTTTTCTTTAGTCAGGGGCCACTGAGGAACCCATACTGGTATTTCTGATTTCCAAGTAGTTTTTATTGTCTTAGTGGCCCTTTCTTAAAATCCAACCCATGTCTGTCTGTTCTTTGATCTATTTGTATTGGGGCTGCTATACCTTGTTCTTGTTTTTCTAATCTTTTTCCTTTCCTAAAAACTTGTCTAAGCATAATTGTGGGTACATTTTGATTGATGTTATTTGTTAATGTCAAACCTAATCGATCTAGGACATCTCATCCCCATAAATTTATGGGAAGATGATCCATACATATGGCTTTATAGTTCCTTCACATCCTTCAGGATCCTTCCAATCTAATACCATTTCTCTTCTCTGGGGATTAGTCACCAATCCTAGGCCTTGAAGCATTTGAGTGTATTGTTGTAATGGCCAATGTTTTGGCCATTCTTGACGAGAGATGATGCTAAGTTCTGCATCTGTATCCAATAGCCCATTAAATTCATGTCCTTGAATATTTAGTTTTAGCATGGGGCGAGAATCTAAATTTAAAGAAACATAGCCCAATCTACACGTGTGGAGCCTAATCCCTTGGAACCTCTTTCTACAGCATGACTGAAAAATTTATCATGTAGGCTTGGTATTATTAGTAACTGTGCTATTCTGTCTCTTGGTGAAATTACTGATATACCCTTTGGAGAACTGGCTATAATTTTTAATTCACCTTCTATGGTCTATAAGCACAGACACAGAGAGATACACAGACATAGAAACAGTTGCCTTGCCAAAGGACTTACTAGACACAGTTCACCCTAAAACAAACATTCTGCTTTTCCTACCTTTTGTCAGAACATGATACAAATTCACAAACTCACACCCATACCCACAAGTCACCTCCTTCCCCCAAGTAGGTCTGTGACTATCCAGAGTGTCCTCTGACTGGTGGGCCATAATATTTTCCCATGAAAAGGCCGGTCCTGTCTCAGATCTGGTCTCCTTGGCCAACTCTGTGAAGTTTTCTGGAGCCAGCTATTTCTTGCCTTCTCAGGAAAGGCTCCACTTCAGAGCTCTCCTGGCATTTGGCCATCCTCACATCAGTATATACCAAGAAAGACTGACACTGTCCTTAGTAAATCCAAACAATGAGCCCACTGGGCCTGAGACTGGGACTGGCTCTGTGTCCCTGGCTTCCAGTACAGAGAGTTCCATCACCAAGTAAGTGAGGTAGGTCACTGCTGGCTTGTGGGAAGCCGGTGATGGCAGTAGGGTTCTGAAGGTTTTCCTGAGGAGCTGTTTTGTTTGGCATGTGTGGTTCTTAAAATAAAGTTCGTTTCTTTTGTCAAGTGGCTCCTGAATTTTGCCCAGCCAGACTGTGGCATTTGGTGGGCCGCAAGGGGAATGAGTGAGGGTAAGTGATAAGGTAAACTGCTCACCCCTGAAGGCAGGGCGAGAGGATGGGTAGCCATTTTAAAATTCCTCTTTTGTTTTGCTTCACTTTTGTTTTAAGTTGCCTGTCCCTGGAGATGGGTAAGATGGAAGAGAAACCACTCACATCTGAGGAACTTATTGAGAGAAAGGACAGATGGACATTTCAGGAGGATAGAAAAGCTATTATAATGATTTTCTGTTTTTCCACTTTTGTTTCATTCTGGTTCAGTTTTGTTTGGCGATATCTTCTTGGGTTGTATTATAGTTACAGTAGAAATATTCAAGTAAAAGAGAAGGTCTCTCGAGCTAGTCAGACAGAGATCAAAATTCAATTAAAAGAGAAGGTCTCTCTAGCTAGTTAGACAGAGGAAAAAATCAAGTGATTGATCCTGATAATGTGTCTGAATCAGCCTCTTGGACCTGTGTGAGGCTGTGGCTTAGATTCTCATCACCTGATGGATCATTCCGTGTGTGAATCCATACCCAAAATGGCCAAAAGAGCAGTCCCTGTGGATGAAGTCTCTTGCCTTCCTCTGTAAGGCTACTGACCTCCATCAAGTGAGAATACGCATCCTTTGTGTCAAATGAGTTCTTCAAAGCCCTGGAGAGTCTAGCACATAGGTTCTTGGGTTTTCTCATGACTCCAATTCACATAAAAATATCTATACCTGACAGTCAGTAGGCCTCAAATTGGAGAAGCAGAGGTGTATTAAGGGCAGGCCTATTTGATCACACCTGGTTCACAGGAAGGTTGTCCAGGCCACCATGACTTTAGGCAATGAAGGGCAAGAAAGCTTATTTTGGACACTGTCTTGGACTTCGCCACTCATGGAAACCTCCAGACAGAGCGTAGTATGAGAGTGTATATATGGAAGAAGATGAGGACCATGTGGGAGTATTTTGGTTTTAATTGTGGTCATTTGTGTGGTAGTTGGAACATATGACTGGGTACACCTGGGCTGAACTCTGGTGTGATCCCCCTTAGAGACTGAGTTCTAGAACTGACTTAGAGAAGTGTTATCATGAAATATGTTGGGATTTTAGTTGGTCACGCATGAGAGTCACCCTTGGAAACCGAGATCTAGGCCCAGGTTTGCTTTCCACAGAGAACTGGGAATCTCATCCAGGATATCACATGGTTTTATTCTGAAAGACATGGCAGCCATAGTTGAGAGTCAAAACACACATGGACCTCACATTGTAGACAGCAATAGGTCTGGCTTCCTGTGAAATTTTGGCCACTCTTTGGAAGCCTTGCCTGTGAGATTTCTCCAGAGCTTTCATTGAAATGAGCTTCCTCACCATTTAATTGTTCCTGAATGAAGTTAAACACACAGTGCCTCCAACATCATTCTTGAAAAATGGCTAGAAAAATACCATGAAATTTTTGAAATTCCCATGACCATGAAAATGGTGTAGAACAGAGATGCCAGTAAGTTGGAGCCTGATGTGAAATGGGCCTAGAAAAGTCGTGTGCAATTGTGTGATAAAATATCTGTGGTGGGGCAATGTGGATCTGCCATTGGCTTCCAAATGGCTTGTGACTGACATGGTGCACCCAGCAGACCCTTCTATGTAAAGGCATCTTGTTATATGGAGAGTTATCAGGGCAATGTTCAGAATCAGATTGCTATGGTCAAGGATGCAAGCTATGTGGGATTGAAGCCTGGTTCGTTCATTATCCTGCAGAACCTGACACACCACACGTGACAGAACTCCCTTTAGCACTGTGTCCCAGTTGAACTCCTTGTATTTTGTGAAGCAAATACCAAACTCACATTGCAGCAGCAAGAAACACATCGACAAGTGGAGGATGGCCAGATGGCATTACAGTCCACACGGAAAGAGTTTGCCCCCCTTGGCCACAGTTTACCTACAAAGAGAGAATTCAGCACTGCTGCCTCATGTTCATTAGAAAATAAGAAACCATGTCCTCCAGGTCACTTAGATACATACCTAGGTTTGATGGTCTCTCTACAAAAAAAGCTAAAACTCCTGACAACAACAAATATTTCAAGTGCCCAAACTCAGAGGCAGTTTCACCAGAAGTCTTTAGTCCAGCAGAGCTCCGTTTTTGTGGAGTATTTTCCTCTCTCTTATTTTTGGAAACTCCTCTACCACCTTCAAGGTTGTGAACTCTTGAGCATATTACATTCCAGATATGTATTCACAGATTTTCTAACTCTTCCACTCTAATTGTATTTTACTTGGGGTGAAGGTAAAGTCAAGGCATTGTTCTGGATTAGAGTGGGAAGATTCTTGTGAAGCACATATTTACATACACATTGGATTCATTTTCCTATTTTCGATTCAAAATGCTGAATGCCTGACACTAACGCATACCCTACTAGACTCTGACTACTAATTCTACTATGATGGAGAAAAATAACACAAACCGAATAGAAATACAAGCAGTTTAGACGAGACATAGTGTATTGCTGGACTTGCCTTTTGCATTATACAGGGTAGGACTTATAAATCTAGTCAATATTTTTTTGAAATAGTTCTCCATGTGTTTTTAAAGTTAACAAATAGATGAATTCCTCTCTGTCTTTCTCTGTAGCCAATTAAGCACATGTTATTTCATAGGCACATATTGAATCGTACCTGTTATCACATGTACATTCTTGTGAGGTGGCTGACTTTGCAGATACAAATTGGGAGAAGAGATCACTCCACCTAAACACAGTTGGAACTGAAAATTCAACCTATGAGTGAGCTTCGTAGATGAACAACATGATAAATAAAATCATGTTCAGTATAATGAATATTTTTGGATCAGTGGATGATATGCATTTCATGATGAATTTCGATTTCCATATATATTGCTACTTTTTAATGTCTGTGTGTGTGTGTGTGTGTGTGTGTGTGTGTGTGTGTATACACTCTCCAAGTTTTTCAAAATATGAAATATATGGGTCTTAATGTACACTCCCTAAATTCATTCGTATTCATGTATGTGGATTTATAATCAAATATTTAAAAGATTATTCTCAGAAATATTCATCCACCTGAAATACATATTTGTTTCCTAGAACTAAAAACTAACTTCTGTGAATGGTGCATACGAATCCTAATATTTCTACAGTAACTGACCCAGTTTAACACCAATGCAAGTAGATAATTATGGAACGTGATGTGTGTTTTGATGTTCATTTTTAGTCAACACTTGTACATTACTATTTCTTCAGTTTATGCACATCATAAGATATATATTTCATACACAAGTTATCAAATTTATAGGCATTTCTTTCACTTTCAATAACTTCATTCTTCAGAACACATGTATTCCTCCATGTTTTTTGACAAGACTTTTCATGAGACTTCTTTCTAAACACATTATTTTTGATTTCCATAATCACTTTTGAAGCAAAACTCACAGACTCTTCATGATGAAATATCACCTTAATATTACCATTAGAAGTATAACTGGTTGGAATGAATGATTTTATATCAATATAAGATTTTCTGTATATTTTCAGATATCAACTCAATCCATTATTTAAAGCGGACCAATTATATTATGTATTCACAGTATGGTCTATTCTTGCATTATCTCTATATTCTTAGACAGAAACTACACCACTTTCTACCCGCAATACTCATTTATACGTCTTCAAAATATTGTTCCCAGAAATGGTGGAAGAAATATTCATGCCACTTGATCTACATATACATTTTATCACAGTAATATTCTGGAAAATAAAGCAAAGGTCACACTTATGATTGTACCAAAGTCTAAATTTAAAGTGAGCATGGATTTCTAAAAACATTCATGTCCAGGTTGCCTAATTCTCTCAAATGTCAATCCAATTGTTGACTACATATTTGTTTCTTTCTAAGATTATATATTCAAACTCAACCCTGTTGAAAATGTCTAATCCTATTACTCACTTAATACTTTGCCTGATATCCTAATGTCTCTATTAATATCGGCTTTCCTTCATAAATTCCCAGTTCATCATTTTGACTGTTCATTTGTGCTGACATTTACATTCACTCTCTACCTGAAACCCAATTGCTAAATAACTTTTGGTCCAAATCCTATACTCACTCTTCTTTCTGAATCTACCGACTATCTCCCAAATCCTACTGACTATCCTTTTTTGAATGGATGTTCTCTTCGACATTCAATCATTCAAGGTACAAGGTCCGATGCCATTGTGTATTGATTTATCTGAGACATCTGTGCAGGACATAATTCAAAGCTAAGTCTCCCAATCAAGGGCCCAATCCCTTTCTGGGCTTCAAATATTACTTAGATTTCTGTTTTCATACATATATTTCACCTCTATATTTTTATAAATATCACAAATTTCCAATTCCATTATTCATCCAGCAAAATGATTCCTAACCCAAATCGAACATGTTATTAACCCAAACCATATACTATTCCCTCATTCTAACTTTATAAAAGAGCAGGGAAAGTGTTGGTCTTACAATATAGGAATGTAGGGGATATACCACCTGCTGAAAACCTCAAAGGTCCATGAAGAAATAAACCCTGGAGAAGATGTAGGCAGCTATTAAGGACCTGAGAGAGCAAAAGTCATCTTCCATGGAAAACAACCATGTCTGGAGAGGGGTTGTGTCTGACTCAGTGTCTCTGTTCCTAATGTACAGAAGATGGACCAATCCAGGCCTGTGTGCAGAGCTGTTCACGGGTGCCTATGGGTGATATACTATTCTAACTGGTGAGAGGGTCACGGCGAATAGGGGCAGCATCTATCTCATGGGACCCTTGGAAGCAACTGTTAGGAAAAAGTGGTGGCAAAGGCAGTGACCTCATTCAGTTCCTGAAGGAAGTGACCTCATCTCTATTCCTTGGTGATGGAACTCTCTGAACTTGCTATGCAGGATTCCAGGCATCCAGAGCCAGTCTTAGTCCCAGTCCCAGTGGGCTCATTTGTTTGGATATTGTAAGGACAGAGTCAGTCTTTCTTGGTATCTATTGATGTGAAGATGGCCAAATGCCAGGAAAGCTTTGAACACTGGCCTTTCCAGAGAAAGCAAGTAGTGGCTCACCACAGGCTCCTGACAATTTCACAGAGTTGGCCAAAGAGACCAGATCTGAGACAGGACAGGCCATTTTGGAGGTACATAGTAAGGCTCACCAGTGAGAGTGCACTCCAAATAGTCACAGACCTACTTGGGGGAAGGCGATGCCTTTGTGGTTTTTGTTGTGTGTTTGTGGTTTTATCTCATGTTCTGAGAAAAGGTAAGAAAGGCGGTTTGTTTGGTTTGGAGTGAACCATTTCTAGTAAGTCGTATGACAAGGCAAGTGTTTCTATGTCTGTGTATCCCAATGTGTCTGTTGTTGTAGACGTTGGAAAAGAGATTGCATCAATGGATGTGTCCTGTCTAGTAGAAAGCTACCCAGCATCAATCCTGCCCAATTTATGAATGGATTGTGGCTTGCATTATCGAAGGGCCACACCTACAAACTTCCTAAGTTCCTGTTTTCTTCCTGAATTCTGGCTACACTCAAGAATAGGCTCATGGTTTTGTGTCCAAGATATTTACCACCTCCAAGCTCTGTGATATGGCCATGTACTGGATAGCTGAAGGGAATGGCCAGCCTTTCAGAAAACTCAGATATCAGTGTGACCAGTAAAGTCTCAGTGGAGGAACCCTGCTATGGGCCTTTTGCTTACCTATTGTTCTTTTGCCCTGAATGTCAGGAAGGGCTTTGCCTCAGGCCACCCCTTTGTGAAGCCTGAAGAAACTAGTTTTCAAATGGAAATGAGTGGGCATCACCTGTGGCTCTTTGCTTAACTGCTTTGGAAAGGGATGTGTCTGAATCAGTCTCTTGGCCCTGTGTGAGGCTGTGGCTTAGATTACCAACACCCGATGGATGTAAAGAAAGATCCCATGTGTGCATACAAAATCAAAATGGCAAAAATTGCAGTCATTGTAGATGAAGTCTCTCGCCTTTCTCTGTAAAGTTCCTGACCTCCATCAAGGGGAATAGGGATCCTTTGGGTCAAATGAATTCTTCAAAACCATGCAGAGGCTAATCCATAGGTGCTTCGGTTTTTTCTTGACTCCATTTCACATAAAGAATCTAAACGCCAAAGTCAGAAGGCCTCAAATTGGAGACGTGGAAAAGTATTAATGGCAGACCTATTTGATCACTCCTGGTTCACAAGAAGGGTGTCCAGGCCACCGTGACTTTAGTCACACACACACACACACACACACACACACACACACACACACACATATATATATATATATATATATATATATATATATGTATATACACTCTCCAGATTTTTCAAAATATGAAATATGTGTCTTATTTTACACTCACCAAATTCATTCATATTCATATACGTAAATTTATAATCAACTTTCCAAAGATTATTCTTAGAAATATTCATTCACCTGAAAAACATATTTCTTTCCTATACTGAAAAGTAACTTGAGTGAATGGTGCACACAAATCCTAATACTTCTACAGTACTTGACCCAGTTTAACATCAATGCAAGTAGATTCCAATCGGACATGATGTGTATTTTGACATTCATTTTTATTCAACACTGGTAGATTACTATTTCTTCAATTTATGCACATCATAGGATATATATTTCATCCACAAGTTAGAAAATTTATAGGCATTTGTTTCACTATCAATCACTTCCTGCTTCAGAGCACATGCATTCCTCCATGTTTCTCGACTGGTCTTTTCATGAGAAAAGGGATGGACAAGGCAAGGTAAGGCAACTAAGATAGCACCGAAGATAAGGAAACAGTCCTATTTGGTTGCAACCGGATTTAGAGGGCATTGCTTCTGTTGTAATCATTTAATCCCCTGCACCCCAAGTTTAAATTGTTTCAGAATTTTGTACCCAACATGTATGGGAGGGCCTCAGAAGTTCACAATCTGCAGAAGTTCATAAAAAGCAGTTTTTGTTTCTGTTTTTTTTTTTTTCTCTGTTCTGGGCAAGTTAACATTTTAAGGACACCGGGAATGGGGCAGAGCTATTTTCTTCTCTCTTTTTTTTTCTCTCTGCCAGCTGTTACCATGGAGCCCAGTTGGTAACTTCTTTATCTTAGAAATGTAGCCATCTCTGTGAAGCCCCAGCTCAAGGCCAGAGGCCTTGTTTACATATTGCCAGCATTGTGACTGACTCTTTCCAAACACATTATTTTTGATTTCCATAATCACTTTTGTAGCAAAACTAATATATCTTCATGATAAACCATAACTCTAATATTAATATTAGATGTATCATTGGTTGGAATGAATGATTGTATATCAATATAAGATTTCTTATATATTTTCAGATATCTATTCAATTCGTTATTTAATGTGGAACCAGTTATATTATTTATTCACTTATGGTCTATTCATGCATTATCTCTATATTCAATGACACAGTGTACACCTCTTTGTACCCCCAATACCAATTTATATGTCTTCAAAATATTGCTCCCAGAAATGGTGGAAGAAACACTCATGTCACCACATCTACATATACATTTTATCACAGTAGTATTCTGGAGACAAATGTAAAGGTCACACTTATGATTGTACCAAAACCTAAATGGAAAGTGAGCATGGATTACAAAAAAACATCCATGTCAAAGTTGCCTAATGCTCTCAAATGTCAATCCTATTGGTGACTGCATATTTGTTTCTTCTTAAGATTATATATTCTAACTCAATTCTGTTGAAAATGTCTAATCATATCACGCACTTTATACTTTGCCTGATTTCGTAATGTCTTTATTGATATCTGCTTTCCTACATATTTTTCCCACTTCATTATTGTGACTGTTCCCATGTGCTGACATTTACATTCACTCTCTAACTGAACCCCTATTGCTAAAGATATTGTTTTCCAAATCCTATACTCACTCTTCTTCCTAAACCTACCGACTATCTTCTTAATCTTACCGACTATCCCTTTATGACTGGATTTTCTCTTCTACATTCAAACATCCAAGTAATATTCCTGCAAGCGTCGGAGGAAGAGATCACCAAGAGAGTGTCTCATGCAACAGCAAGGGGTTAATTGGGGGTCCAGCAAGCTGGGGCTCAGAGCTCACATGAATAGAGCAGAGAGCCCTGAGAACAGCTTAAGCAGAGCTTATATACTTTCCTTGGAGAGGGCAGGGACGGAAATTTATTAATGGGTCAGAGCGAGTGGGTGGTTAGTGTGAAACTGGGTGAGGGAATACATTCTGCAATTTGGCAGTTGGGGACAGCACAATCTGGGAACAAGATTACAAACAGTTCTCAATATTTCAACAGTGTTTTGTTAAGCATACAGAAAAACAGGAAGTTATAAGTACCTTTTTTATTAACCTTTCATTCCCCACTTCTTCTTCTTGCTACTTTTAATCATAAAAGTGATTATTGGGGTGTGTCACATTCTA
Source organism: Callospermophilus lateralis (assembly GCF_048772815.1). Classification (NCBI taxonomy): domain Eukaryota; kingdom Metazoa; phylum Chordata; class Mammalia; order Rodentia; family Sciuridae; genus Callospermophilus; species Callospermophilus lateralis. The sequence goes on from NW_027513394.1 coordinate 140,678, forward strand.
TGTCTGCTAGTGGGGTATTACCATAAGTTTAGCTTGTCCAATTTGAGCTTGGAGAAAAGAAATTACATGGTTGAGCAAACAGCGTTTTATAGTTAGCAATAATATGAGGATTATTATTGGACAGGCCAGGGTTGATTAAAGCATAGATAACCAGGGGGACTGTGTGAACCAAGACTCAAACCACCCTTTTTGGGCCTCTCTCTCTCGTTGATGCTTTTCAAGGCATCCTTTTATTTTACTCATAGATTTTTTTTACAACCTCAGTATGGTCGGCATCAAAACAACATTCTTACATCAATGCAGCACAAAGGCCCCCTTCTCTCATGAAGAGGAGGTCCAACCCTCAACTGGTGTGTAAAACAACTTCAGAGAGAGATGTTAAAGATTCCTGCAAAGCTGTGATGGAGGTTTCTATTATCTTTAAGTTTTGGTCTCTTGCTGCTTCTATTTGGGTCATTTGTTGTGTACAATGGAGCAGGGCAGTTTTTCCTGTGACTACCCCTGCCGCAACTCCAATTCCTAATATGATGGCTAAAGTGAGGGATATATGTTCCCAGTGGAACCGGGTTGTATGCCCCCCTGTTTGAACTTCAAATAAATCTAGGTCATTATAGAGCAATCTGGAACACATCTTCACCATTACACAATTAATCACATCTGTTGACCATTTCATGAAAACGTAAACAATGTTTAAGTATATAGAATTATACTGTTGTAGGAACGGACAATGCACGGCACCTAAGATATCACCAAAGACAGGGAAACAGTCCTATTTGGTTGCAACCGGATTCAGAGGGCATTGCTTCTGTTGTAATCAATTAACATCCTGAACCCCAAGTTTAGGTAGTTTCAGAATTTTGTACCCAACATGAAATAGAAGGGACTCAGAAGTTCACAGTCTGCAGAAATTCACAAAAAGAAGCTTTTTTTCTGTTTTTTTTTCCTTTATTGTGGGCAAGTTAACTTTTCAAGGACACCTGGGAGGCAGAGAGTTTTTTTTTTCCTTTTCTTTTATCTCCCTGCCAACTGTTACCATGGAGCCCAGTTTGTAAATTTTTATCTTAGAAATGTAGCCATCTCTGTGAAGCCCCAGCTCAAGGCCAGAGGCCTTGTTCACATATTCTGTGAAAAACTATTAAGGTGGTGTCTAGCTTAGGAGTGCTGATTTTTCCAGCCAGTAGCCAAGTAGAACAGGGCAACAGAAAAAGAGGAAGTTAATCTACACTGAACTCATTTATAGAGACTCTTTTGCTGAAAGTCCTAAAGTCAGCCATGGTGAAGACTTCTGGAGAAGTTCAGTGAAGATTTTTCTGTGGTCCTGGTACAGAGGGGTAAGACGGGGAAGGCGGGGGGTGAGAGCAGCTCCGTGGATCTGAGAATAAGGAAGGAGAGATGTAAAAGAATAATGGGAAAGGGGTTTGGGATTTTCCTAGCAACATAAATTGAGCAGTAGAATCGGTAGAGCAGAAAGGAAGACGGGAGTGAGTATCCCAAAAAGCCTGTGAGGGACTTTAAATTCTTAGTAACCTGTTTTCAGTGATGACAAAGCAACTTTAAAGGCCATTTTCATTACATCTTCGATAGGGGTATGAGGGTTCTCCTAAGCTGGTTTGAGCTTTGGGTTAGGTGGTAAGAGGACCTGGTGGGACCCGGTGTGGGCACTGACAGGAAAAGAGAGAAGTGAGTGGGTGGATGGGTACCTCAGTACCTGCTACCTCAGCAAGGGGGCAATGCTCTGAGAACAGGCGGAGGTTTCAGTTTTTTATCTAGTAATTGGAGAAGAGAAATCAGGTTTGCTGAGGTGGGACTGACAGCAGAGAATCTGGAGCAGAAGGCTGAGTTTGAGGAACTATTGGAGAAGCATAGTTCAGGATGTGAACGAAAGAGGAAAAAGGCCTTCACATAGGGGAGTTTACTTTCACCCTTTTGAGCACTTGCAGAAGTTAAAAAGGTCACACAGAATTTGAGGATCTAGAGACTCCTCTGGGGGCCATCAGTTTGGGTTGTCTAAGTGGTAATATGGCCAATGCTGTGTACTGAATTTGATGAGGATTTTGGGTTCCACCAGGCAGCCCCTGTATGCTCAAATCCCCATGACTTACAGAAGAAGTCGGCTTTTCCCCCACACAGCCATGGTGGTTTGTGGCTTTGATAGTCTGCAGGGCAAACATACTAATATAGGCTAGCCAACCTGCATCTGGCTTGCCTGTCCCTACAACCATAATGTTTGTTTCCATTATCTATGGTACAGAAAGGATTTAATGGAATTTTTGTGAGATCCTCTTCATCAGGGATATCCTAATCGGAAAGACCTATAGCCAGCTGACAAATGTCTGGGTGGAGATATGGCCGCCAGGTCCCTAAGGGGGCTGTATGCAAGATAGACCATACTTCTTGTCTAGTAGTATTTGTGATCAGCCATCGCTGCTGAAGGGGCTGATGAATGTTAGGACTACGGGTGGCCAAGAAGAGAGTCTATTGCCTTACCCACGTGGTGAATATGCAATTTGAAAGGGTTAACAGTCTTTTACAGTTTCCAGCCAGAGTCTGGACATGGCACAGGCTTGAGATGAGAGGCATGGATCCAGGAAGTGATTCCCTCTACTTTTACTGCTGTAGGTGTTGTAAGTAGCACCTGGAATGGTCCTTTCCAGCGGAGATCCAGGGATGACACCTGATGTCATCTTATGTAGAGGAAGTCTCTTTCTGGATATCAATGTGGATTCCCCTCGTCCCCAGGTTGGAAGGCAGTGGCCAGCTGTTTCCACAGGTATAGCTGAGTTCTTACAAGAGATTTAAGTCTGTCAAGCAAGGGTGTGTGGAAGGGATCCTTAGGTCTTAGAGTCGGGGTTAGGTCTCTTAGTGTAGGAGGGGCCCCATAGAGAATTTCATAGGGGGTGAGGTTACACAAAGAAAGAAAGGGAGTATTTCTTGCATGAAACAGTTCATAAGGCAGGAGCATAGTCTAATCTTTTATGCCGGTCTCTAAGCTTAATTTCGTTAAGGTCTCATTAATGGTTCTATTTATTTTTTTTACGTGTCCTGAGCTCTGGGGTCTATAAGCACAATGTAACTTCCAATTAATCCCCAGGGTCCTGGCTAACCCCTGATTTGCCTGGCCCATGAAGGCTGTTCAATTATCAGACCATATTACATTAGGCAGGACGTGTCTTTGATAAATATCTTTCGGTATCTTCTTGACCACAATTTGTGCCGGTTTTCTTTTCTTTCTTTTTTTTTTTTTTTTTTTGGTGGGAAAGGCTTCAATCCATCCTGAAAATGTATCTACAAAGACTAGGAGATATTTAAGTCCATACCTTGCTGGCTTAATTTCAGTAACGTGCACTTCCCAGAATTGTCCTGGTCTGGTTCCTCATAGGTGCTTTCCTGCAGGAAGCTTGGAAGTGTAAGCATTAACCAATTGACAGAACTGACAGGCTTTTGTTACCCATTCAATTATTTCTTTTCACTGTGAGTGAGTTAGTCTAAAACTCTGTTCTTGATCCTACAGTAATGCCTGCAGTTTTTTTGAACCAAGTTGATTGAGTTGATATACATTTTTAACGTAGTGTAGGGCTTTCTGAAATTGCAGGCTGGGCTCAGTGAAGTTGAGGAGTTCAGTGTCAGTGTTCTTAGATGTTATCCAAAGCTTGCTGGTGCTCAAGGGTCCATTGGAATTGGGCATTCTCATTTAACAGCGGGTATAAAGGAGCAGCTAAGAACACAAACCCAGGTCCATAACCTGCTAAAGCCAGCAGTCCCAAGAAACTCTCTATGTTGTCTCCTGTTAAATGGGGGTGGTATCTGCACAACGGTTTGTTTCCTGGGCTCAGTGAGCCATCATTTACCGCCCCTAAGGGAATACCCCAGGAAGATTACTTCTTGCTGGCAAATTTGGGCCTTTTTGTCCGAAGCTCTCTACCCGAGTTGAGCAAGCTCAGATAATAGTGCTTGGGTCTCAGACTCACAGTTTTCTTTGGTGTTGGCTGCCAGTAGCTGGACATCCACATATTGAAGCAGAATGACTTCAGGGTGCGTAGTTCTGAAGTTGTAGAGATGTCTGTGAAGGGCTTCATCAAAGAGAGTGGGGGAGTTTTTGAACCCCTGTGGGAGTCTAGTCCAAGTTAGTTGACAAGACGTTCCGGTTTCTGGGTCTACCTACTCGAAAGCAAACAGCAACTGACTATCTTTATGCAGAGGCAAGCAAAAGAAAGCATCTTTTAAGTACAGAACAGTATAGCATTTTCACTCAGCCACAGCAAAGAGGTTATTGGGGGTCCAGCATGCTGGGGCTCAGAGCTCAATTGAATAGAGCAGAGAGCCCTGAGAACAGCTTTAACAGAGCTTATATACTTTTCTTGGAGAGGGCAGAAAGGGAAATTTATTGATGGGTCAGGGCGAGTGTGCGGTTTGCGTGCACCCGGGTGAGGGAGTATATTCTGCAGTTTGGCAGTTGGGGACAGCACATTCTGGGAACAAAATTAGCAAACAGTTCTCAAGATTTCAACAGTGGTTTGTTAAGCATACAGAAAAACAGGAAGTGACAAGTGCCTATTTAATTAACCTTTCACCAAAGCAAAATGGAAAGTGAGCATGGATTACTAAAAACAACCATGTCCAGGTTGCCTAATGTTCTCAAATGTCAATCCTATTGGAGGCAACATATGTCTTTCTTCTTAAGATTATATATTCAACCTCAACCATGTTGAAAATGTCTAACCCTATTACATTATACTTTGCCTGATTTCCTAATGTCTCTATTGATATCTGCTTTCCTACATATTTTCCCCAGTTCATCATTGTGACTGACTCTTCATATGTGCTCATATTTACGTTCACTCTCTACCCAAAACCCTATTGCTAATGAAACTTTCGTCCAAATCCTATATTCACTCTTTTTTCTAAACCTACTGACTACCTTTCTAATCCTGCCGCTTATTCCTTTTTGACTGGATGTTCTCTAGGACATTTAATCATCCATGGTACAAGGTCCTTTGCCATTGCACATCGATTTATCTGAGATGTCTGTGCAGAACATAATTCAAAGCTAAGTATCTCACTAAAGGGCCCAATGCCCTTCAGGGCTTCAAATCGTACCTAGATTTCAGGTTTCATACTTATATTTCACCTATATATTCTTGTGAATATCGCAGGTTCCCAATACCATTATTCATCCCGCAGAATGTTTCCTAACCCAAATAGAATATGTTATTAAACCTAACCATACACTGTTCCCTCAATCTAACTTCACAAAAGAGCAGGGACAGGGTTGGTCTTACAATACAGGAATGTAGCGGATCTTTCACCTGCTGAGAACCTCAAAGTTTGATGAGAAATGATCCCTAGAGAAGATGTAGCAGCTATGAAGGACCTGAGAGAGCAAAAGTCATCTTCCATGGCAAACCACCTTTTCAGGATGAAGTGATGTGTCTGAATCAGCCTCTCTCCTACTGATATAAAGAAGATGGACCAAACCAACCCTGTGTGGAGAGCTTCTCCTGGGTGTCTACGGTTGATATACCATTCTAACTTCTGAAAGTGTCACAAGAAGTAGGGGCAGCCTCCATCTCAAGGGACCATTCGAAACAAGTGTTAGGACAAAGTGGTTGCCGAGGCAGTGACCTCATTCCCTTCCTTTTGGAATTGACCTACCTCACTTCTTTGGTGATGTAACTCTCTGAACTTGGGATCCAGGAAGCCAGGCACACAGAGCCAGTCCCAGTCCCATTCCCAGCGGACTTACTTGATTGGATTTACCAAGGAGAGAGTCTGTCTCTCTTGGTACCTAATGGTTTTAGGATGACAAAATGCAAGTAGAGCTCTGAAGATGGACCTTTAATGAGAAAGCAGGTAGTGGTCAGCACAGGCTCCATACAACTTCACAGAGATGGACAATGAGACCATACCTGAGACAGGACAGGCCATTTTGGGGGAACATAGTATGGCCCACCAGTCAGAGGACACTCTGGATAGTCACAGACTTACTTGGGGGAAAGAGGTGACTTTTTGAGTCTGGGTGTGAGTTTGTGGTTTTGTCGCATGTTCTGAGAATAGGTAGGAAAGGCGGTTTGTTTGGTTTAGAGTGGACTGTTTCTAGAAAGTCCTTTGACAAGGCGAGTGTGTCTGTGTCTGTGTATCCCACTGTGTCCTTGGTTGTACACATTAAAAAACAGAATAGATCAATGGATGTATCCTGTCTAGTAGAAAGCTTCCCAGAATTCATCCTGCCCATTTTAGGAAAGGACTGCTGGTTGCTTTTCGATGGGCAACACCTACTATCTTCCTAAGTTCCTGTTTTCTTCCTGAATTCTGGCCACTCTCCAGAATAGGCTCATGTTTTTTTGTCCAAGATATGTACCACATCCAAGCTCTGTGACATGGCCATGTACTGGATAGCTGAAGGGAATTGCAAGCATCTCACAAAACTCAGATATTATTGTGACTAGTAAAGTCTCAGTGGAGAAACCCTGTATTGGGATTTGCTGACTTATTGTTCTGTTATCCTGAAGTCAGGAAGGTCTTTGCCTCAGGCCACCCCTTTGTGAATTTTGAAGAAAACAGTTTTAAAATGGAAGTGAATGGGCATCACCTGTGGCTCTTTGCTTAACTGCTTTGGAAAAGTATGTGTCTGAATCAGCCTTGTGGCTCTGTGTGAGGCTGTGGCTTAGATTATCAGTGCCTGATGGATCTAAAGAAAGATCCAATGTGTGCATCAAAACCAAAATGGCAAAAAGATCAGTCATTGTGGATGAAGTCTCTCGCCTTCCTCTGTAAGTTTCCTGACTTCCACCAAGTGAGAATAGGGATCCTTTGGGTCAAATAAGTTTTTTCAAGCGCTGCAAAGTTGCTTTGGTTTCCTCATTACTCCAAATCACATAAGGAATCTAAACCTGACAGTCAGTAGGCCTCAAATTGGAGAAGCAGAGCAGTATTAAAGGAAGAACTATGTGATCAATCCTAGTTCACAGGAAGGGTTTTCAGGCCACCCTGAGGTTAGGCAAATGAGGGGCAAGGGAGCTTATTTTGGACACTCTCTTGGGCTGCGCCATTCATGGAAACCTCTAGCCAAATGATATAATGAGTGTATATATGTAAGAAGTTGAGTGCCATGTGAGAGTGTTTTGGTTTTAATTGTGGTCATTTGTGTGGCGGTTGAAAGAGATGACTGGGTCCACCTGCTCTTGAACACTGGTGTGATTCTCCTCAGAGACTGAGTTCTGAAACTGACCTCAGAGAAGTAATTGCTTTGGAAAGAGATGTATCTTAATCAGGCTCTTGGCCCTGTGTGAGGCTGTGGCTTAGATTATCAGCAACAGACGGATCAAAAAAAAGATCCCATGTGTGCATCCAAAACCAATATAGCCAAAAGAGCAGTCATTGTGAATGAAGTCTCTCACCTTCCACTGTAAGGTTCTGAAAGAATAAAAGAAATTGAAATTGCAATGTAATGAACCAGGTTTTGTAAAGTTTCCAAGCTGCACTCAGAACCTGAAATTCCTGTGGCAGTTAAGACAATTCCTGGAACTGCCCATTAGATATGTGTTGAAATCTTCCCTGACCACCTAGTTACTTAACAACCCCTTCCCAGAAGCCGTGCATCTCACCACGTATACATCTCAGGGCTTCAACCAATCAGTTTAAATGTATACCCCTTCTCAGGGCTGACCAATCACCCCCTGCCCCAACTTTTCCCGCCAATGAATGTGCTAATCATGTTTTAGAGTTGTTATTTGATTTTCCCGTGGTACATGATGATTTCCTAAAGGAGGCTATGATGTATGTAAAGTCCCTGAGCTCTCTAAAGAATGTATATAAACTCTGCTCAAGTTGTTCTCGGGGCTCTTTGTTCTTTGCTCCTCTGAAGGGATCTCTGAGCCCTAGCATTCTGGACCACCAATAAACCCTTTGCTGATGCATGAGAAAGCCTCTTTGTTGTCTTTTCTTTGACATTCGCAGCACCTTTTCATCTGGAGGCCCCAGGTGAGATATCCGGCAGCGGTGGACGGAAGACCTCAAGGGAGTCCTCTCGGGGTAAGTAAGGCCCCTCTTTCTGGTTTCGAGTTTTAAGCTAGGGCGTGGCAAAGTGGCTGTTGGTGAAGAGCATTAACTCTCTCCTACGGTGTGACAGACGTGTCACAGAGCCAAGATCACGTCCCTGAGGGACACTCCGGAGGACTAGGGAATTCAAGGAATAGTAGTTTCCTCAACTCGGTTATGTTTTGCTTCAGGATTAGATTTGCCAGCCCATCAGGTTTTGCCGATAACTCAGTTTTGGTCATTGTTCTGAACTCATGTTGAGTTTACTGTCTGTCTTTATTGTCTAACCCATCAATATTTGCCAGTTACTCAGTTCAAATCTTTGTCTTGGACTCATGTTAAACGTTTACTGTTTGTCTTTGTCTGTGTTGTGTTTGTGTCTTCACTGTCCCTGTTTGAGTAACTCCCATTATGGGACAAAGCACTTCCTCTTCTCTGTCACTGACCCTTGATCATTGGACTGATGTCCACTCAAGGGCCCAGAATCTTTCTTTTTCTGTAAAACACCGTACCTGGCAGACTCTCTGTGCTTCAGAGTGGCCCATCCTCGAATTCGGATGGCCCCAGAAGAATCCTTCCACTTTCCTCTAATCCGAAAATTCAGAGATATTGTCATTCAACCGGGGCCACGTGGCCACCCAGATCAACAGCCATATACTCCTTCCCCCACATTCCTATCATTCAAACTTTCCGCTCCTCTCCCTCTTCCTTCCATTCTCCCTGAGTCACAAGACTGGACACTCCACCCCCCCCCTTATCGTCTACTCTCCCTCCCCAACCCCCAACACAGTTCCTGATGATCCTCCCACTGCTGACTCAGCCTCTCCACTGCTAGAGGCAATTGGGTCAGACCCAAGCCCTCCAGGGGACTTCCCCACAGCAGCAGCAACCTTTCCTCCCCTGGAGGAAGCTGGGCAACCTAAAAGAACCCACCGGCGACGGATAATAGAAAACTCAGAAGCCCCTGTGATGCTCTCTCTCCATCCCTATGGGCCCATGAACCGACCCAACTGGGACCCCAACACCTTTGAAGGTAGGAAGCATCTGTCCACTTATCGCCGGCCTCTAATAGCGGGTCTCAGAGTGGCCGCCAGAGAGCCGACCAATTTGGCCAAGGTAAGAGAGATTATCCAAGGGCCTAATGAGTCTCCCTCTATGTTTCTGGAGAAAATTATGGAAGCATATAGAAAATATACTCATTTTGATCCTCAGGCAGATGACCAAAAGGCATTTGTTACAATGGCCTTTATTGAGCAGGCTGCCCAAGATATTAAGAGAAAGTTACAATGTCTAGATGGGTTACAAAATACGACCTTAAGAGATTTAGACAGAGAAGCTGAGAAAGTATATTATAAGATATATATTATAAGTGTATATCATAAGTATATAAGTATATTATAAGAGAGAAACTGAGGAGGAGAGGGAACAGAGGAAAGAGAAAGAAAGGTAACAAAAGGAGGATGAAAGGAGCAAAAGGCAGACAAAAGCATTGGCTAAGGTTTTCTTCACAGCAGCAAATACGCCAGAAATTAAAAAGCAGGGAGTCAGAAAGGGATACTTGGGCCCACGCCAAAGGCTGTCCCTGGCCTCAGATCAATGTACCTACTGTAGATAAAAAGGAAACTGAGTCAAAGAGTGCCCCAAAAAGAAGAAGCCACGGCAGCCCGCCATGCTGACTCTAGAAGAGGACTAGGAATGTCAGGGCTCAGATCCTCTCCCCGAGCTCAGGGTAACATTTGAAGTGGAGGGGACTCCAGTGAACTTTGAAGTGGATACAGGAGCAGTATACTCAGCCCTTAAGGCTTCACTGGGCCCCATATCAAATAAATGGTCCCTAGTTCAAGGGGCTAATGGCACTACATATCGGGCTTGGACAACTAAGAGGATTATGAAAGTAGGAAAATGAAAAGTCCACCACTCTTTCCTAGTAATACAAGAATGCCCAGCCCCATTGATGCACAGGGATCTGTTTACCAAACTCGGGGCTAGAGTAACCTTTAACCCTGATGGTCCCCAAGTGGATGTTCTAAAACCTTCAGTAAAAACTCCCATCGTCACAGAATTGACTATGTCCGTAGAAGATGAACATCAACACTTCGTGCCCCCAGGACTGATCAAAGAGGCAAACTACAACAGAAATGGATAAAAGATTATCCTAATGCCTGGGCAGAAACTACTGGGTTAGGTCTAGCCATAAAACAACCTCCAATAGTAGTAGAATTAAAAGCCTCTGCCTCTCCAATCAGTGTTAAACAATATCCTCTAAGCAAAGAAGCTAAGGATGGGATAAGTCACCATATTCAGAAATAATTGGCCCTTGGGGTCCTAAGGCCCTGTCAATCAGCCTGGAATAGCCCCCTGCTACCAGTAAGAAAGCCAGTAACTAGGGACTACAGTCCTGTTCAAGACCTAAGAGAGATCAACAACAGAGTGCAGGACATTCACCCCACAGTACCCAATCCATATAATTTGCTTAGCACTCTGAATCTGGAGCGGGAATGGTACACTGTGCTGGACTTAAAAGATGCTTACTTCTGCTTGCCCCTACATAAGGACAGTCAGTTGCTGTTTGCTTTCGAGTGGATAGACCCAGAAACTGAAACATCTGGCCAACTAACCTGGACTAGACTCCCACAGGGGTTCAAACCGCCCCCCCACTCTCTTTGATGAAGCCCTCCACAGGGACATAAACGACTTCAGAACTGCACACCCCGAAGTCACCCTACTCCAATATGTGGATGATCTGCTACTGGCAGCGGACACCAAGGTGAACTATGAGTCTGGGACCCAAGCACTATTATCCGAGCTTGCTCGGCTTGGATATAGGGCTTCTGCCAAAAGGCCCAAATTTGTCAGCAAGAAGTAATCTTCCTGGGATATTCTCTTAGGGGTGGCAAATGATGGCTCACTGAGAACAGAAAACAAACCATTGTGCAGATACCACCCCCATCTAATAAGAGACAACTCAGAGAGTTTCTTGGGACTGCTGGCTTTTGCAGGTGATGAATTCCTGGGTTCGCCTCTCTGGCTGCCCCTTTATACCCGCTGATAAAGAGGAATGCACAATTCCAATGGACCCTGAGCACCAACAAGCTTTTGATAATGTCAAAAAAAGGTGCTGCTATCTGCTCCGGCCTTAGCACTCCCAGATATAGATAAACCCTTCACTCTCTACATCGAGAAAAAGAAAGGAATAGCACGGGGAGTGTTCACTTAGACTTTGGGACTTTGGAAAAGGCCGGTAGCATTCTTATCAAAAAAACTGGACCCAGTGGCTACTGGGTGGCCCCATTGCTTAAGAGCTATAGCAGCGGCAGCGCTTCTAATAAAAGATGCTCATTAATGAACGTTGGGACAGAAGCTATCCATTATAGGCCCCCATGCCCTGGAGAGCATCATCTGTCAACCTCCAGAGAGGTGGCTATCACACTCCAGAATAAACCACTACCAGAGCCTGTGGATTAGCAAAGACAGAATAACTCTTGGACCTTCTGCTCCACTCAACCTGGCTGCCAGAAGAATCATCAGGACCTGTCGCTCATGAGTGTCAACACATACTGGCAGAGGAAACCAGTATAGGACGAGACTTGAAGGATCCATCCACTGCCTCACCCTGAAGTCGTATGGTTTACGAAAGAGAGCAGCTTCCTACAAGATGGTATGTGGCGGGCTGGAGCAGCAGTAGTTAGCAAAACTAATGTCATCTGATCCTCTGGTCTCCCAGAAGAGACATCAGTCCAAAAGGCAGAACTGATTGCCCTTATGAAAGCATTGGAACTAGCAACAGGCAAAAGGGCCACCATATACACTGATAGCCGCTATGCATTTGGCAATGCTAATGTGCACAGGGCTATTTATCAGCAAAGGAGGCTATTAACCTCCACTGGGAAAAAAAAAATAAAGAACAAAGTTGAGGTTCTCCACCTTCTCTCAGCAGTGCAGGGCACTAAGGAACAAGCTATAGTGCACTGTCCAGGGCACCAGAAGGGAAACGACCTCGTTGCAGTTAAAAACAGAAGGGCAGATGAGGAAGCTTAATTGGCAGCCGTAAACGGAGAGACTCTGTTAACTTTTTCCACACCAGGGGGATCAACATTCAGGAGACTTGGCCACACTGGAACATTCAGGCAACTTATCATCTGAGGAGACAGATACAGAACTCTGGGACCCTACAGAGCCAAGTTTACAATTTCAAAAAGCCCACCTTTATGTCAAAGACGTACACTAGCTCACCCACTTAAGCTCAAAGAAGTTATAGGCACTCTTAAAGGACCGAAGAAAGGATTTATTATTGACTGACTCACAGAGGAAAGAAATAGCTTAGCAGGTGACTAGAGCTTGTCAAGTCTGCCTATTAGTTAATGCTTACCCATCCAAGCTTCCTGCAGGGAAGCGCTTACGAGGAACCAGACCAGGACAATTCTGGGAAGTGGACTTTTCCTGAAATTAAGCCAGGAATGTATGGACTTAAATATCCCCTAGTCTTTGTAGATACTCTTTGAGGATTGGTTGAAGCCTTCCCCATGAAGAAAGAAACGGCTCAGACGGTGCTCAAAAAGATTCTAGAAGACATTTTTCCAAGGTTCGGCCTGCCTAAGGTAATAGGGTCCAATAATGGACCGGCATTCGTTGCCCAGGTAAGTCAGGGATTCACCAGGACCCTGAAGATTAATTGGAAGTTACATTGTGCTTATAGACCCCAGAGCTCAGGACAGGTAGAAAGGATGATTAGAACCATCAAAGAGACTTTAAAGAAATTAAGCTTGGAGACCGGCATAAAAAATTGGACTATGCTCCTACCTTAAGCACTGTTTCGTGCAAGAAGTACACCCTCTGCCTCTTTGTGTAAACTCACCACTTATGAAATTCTCTATGGTGCCCCTCCTCCAGTAAAGGACCTAACCCCAACTCTGAGACTTAATTATTCCTTTCACACCCCCTTGCTTGACAGACTTAAAGCCCATGAACAAACACAGCACCCAGCGATACCTGTGGAAAGAGTTGGCCACTGCTTATCAGCCTGGAGACGAGGGAACCCCACATCGATATCAAGTGAAAGTCTTCGTCTACGTGAGACGGCATCAGGTATCATCCCTGGAACGCCGCTGGAAAGGACCATACCAGGTGCTGCTTATAACACCTACAGTGGTGAAAGTGGATGAAATCACTTCCTGGATCCATGCCACCCATCTCAAGCCTGCACCCTGTCCAGCCTCCGGCTGGAAACTGGAACAGACTGGTAACCCTCTCAAGTTGCATGTCCGTCGTGTGGGTAGGGCTATGGATTCTTCCCCTGACCACCACAGTCCTAATCCCCATCAGCCTGTTCAGCAACAATGGCAGCTATAAATCCTACTGGGCAAGTAGTGTGGTCTATTTCACATACAGCCCTCTTATGGACTTGGTGGCCATCTCTCTACCTGGACATTTGTCAGCTTGCCATAGGCCTCTCTGACTGGGATCTCCCTGACATAGAGGACTCCACACAGATCCCACTCAAACCCAAACCAGGGCAACATAGACCACCTTACCCCATGAATTATGGATATCATCTTTCCCAGCTCAGGTGTAAACTAGGCATTCTTGATTTTTATGTGTGCCCAGCTGATTTCCGAAGTCGCAAACAGGCCCAAACCTGTGGAGGACCCAGTGACTTTTATTTTAGATCTTGGGGTTGTGATAAAACGGGAGCTACATGGTTGAACCCAAACTCCCCAAACAGTATCATTCAGGTAGGAAAAAATGACACCTGGATTGATCCCAAGAAATGTGCCGCTAGCCAAGTTGTGTCAAAAACTCGCTGTGAAAAGAATAGTCTATGTTACCCCCTCAATATAACTTTCACTTCAAAAGAAAGAGGCTACCTCAGAACAACATGGTCTATGGGAAATACGTGGGAAATGTGATTCTATATTTATGGCCCTCGTTATGACTTTGGTCACTGGTTCACCATCCTGCTTAAAAAGAAAGAAAATCCCACAGCAATAGGGCCCAATCCCCTCAAGCCAGTAATTAAACCTCCAAAACCTCCCTTGCCTAGATCTACCAGAACCCCTCTACCATCTCATACTTCCCAGTTTCCATCTTTGCCTACTTCCCCAGTCCAGAGTACAGCTGACTCTTGCCCCTGGGAACTAATTAAAGGAACCTTAATTGTACTGAACTCCACACAGTCAGATCACCTTGCATTTCAACCCATGTATTTGACAGCTTTGTAAATTATTGTGCAATGGTGCAGATACTCCCCAGGGTGCTTTATTACGATGCAGAATAATTTTAAGGTCTACTAGGGGGACAAACAACCTGATTTTGCTGGCATCCAGTGTCCCTTACTCTAGCCATCCTATTGAGGATAGGAGCTGCTGCAGGAGTGGATACGGGAACAGCTGCTATGATCCATGGGTCACAACAAATGGCCTGATTAGAAACAGCATTGATCAAGACTGGAAGACATTAGAGACCTCCATCACAGTGCTGTAGGAATCCTTAAACTCTCTCTCTGAAGTTGTTTTACAGAACAGGCGAGGATTAGACCTCCTCTTCATGAGGGAGCGGGGCCTCTGTGCTGCACTGAGAGAAGAATGTTGTTTTTATGCTGACCATACTGGAGTTGTAAAAGAATCCATGAGTAAATTGAGAAAATGCCTTGAAGAGCGCCAGAGAGAAAGGGAGATTCAAAAAGGGTGGTTTGAGTCATGGTTTACCCAGTCCCCCTGATTAACTACACTCCTATCAGGCTTAGCTTGACCCCTGATCATCCTTATGGTGTTGCTAACTTTGGGACCTTGCTTGCTTAACCGCATAGTTTCCTTTCTCCAGGCTCAAATAGGGCAGGAAAAACTCATGGTAATCAGACAGAAATACGCTCCACTGGCAGAAATAGAGTGTGAGACTCCACAATAATTATGATTCATTATTTTTAAGAATAAATGTAGTAAGAAAAAGGAGTGGGAAATGAAAGAATAAAAGAAATTAAAATTGAAACATAAAGAACCAGGTTTTGTAAAGTTTCCAAGCTGCACTCAGAACCTGAAATTCCTGTGGCAGTTAAGATAATTTCCGGAACTGCCAATTAGATGTGTGTTGAAATCTTCCCTGACCACATAGTTACTAAACAACCCCTTCCCAGAAACCGTGCAGCTCATCACGTATACATCTCAGGGCTTCAACCAATCAGTTTAAACGTATACCCCTTCTCAGAGATAACCAATCACCCCCTGTCCGACCTCTTCCTGCCAATGAATATGCTAATCATGTTTTTGGGTTGTTATTTGATTTTCCTGTGGTATGTTGATTTGCTAAAGGACGCTATGATGTATGCAAAGTACCTGCCCTCTCTAAAGAATGTAAATAAACTCTGCTCAAGTTGTTCTTGGGGCTCTTTGTTCTTTGCTCCTCTGAGGTTAGCTCTGAGCCGCAGCATGTTGGACGCCCAATAAACCCTTTGCTGTGGCATGAGACAGTCTCTTGGTGGTCTTTTCCTCCAACTTTTGACCGACCTTTTTACCTATGAAGGACCTGAGAGAGAAAAAGTCAAATCCATGTCAACTTCCATGTCAAACAACCTGGTCAGAATGAAGGAATGTGTCTGAATCAGCCTCTCTGTTCTTAATGTAGATTAAATGGACCAAACCAGGCCTGTGTACAGAGCTGTTCCCGGATGCCTATGGTTGATATACCATTCTAACTTGTGAAAGTGTCACACGAAGTAGGGGCAGCCTCCATCTCATGGGATCATTAGAAGCAGCTGTTAGGACAAAGTGGTTTTCCATCGCAGTGACCTCATTCAGTTCCTGAAGGAAGTGACCTACCACACTTCCTTGGTGATGGAACTCTCTGAACTTGGGACCCAGGAAGCCATGCACCCAGAGCAAGTCTTAGTTTCAGTCCCAGTGGTCTCAATTGTTTGAATTTAACAAAGACAGAGTCAGTGTTTCTTGGTACCTACTTATGTGATGATGGCCAAATTTCAGGAGAGCTCTGAAGAGCGGCTTTTTCTGAGAAAGCAGGTAGTGGCTCAACCATGGCTCCTGACAACTTCAAAAAGTTTGCAAAGAAGACCAGATTTGAGATAGGACAGGCCATTTCGTGGGAACATAGTATGGCCCACCAGTCAGAGGACACTCAGGATAGTCACAGTCATACTTGGGGGAAGGAGGTGCCGTTGTGGGTGTCGGTGTGAGTTTGTGGTTTTGTCTCATGTTCTGAGAATAGATAGGAATGGCGGTATATAGGTTTGGACTGGAAAGTTTCTAGAAAGTCGTTTGACAACACGAGTGTTTCTATGTCTGTGTATCCCACTGTATCCGTGGTTGTAGACATTTGAAATGCGAATGCATCAATGGTTGTGTCCTGTCTAGTAGAAAGCTTCCCAGCATTCTTCCCACCCAATTTAAGAATGGAGTGCGGCTTGCCTAATGGATGGTGAACAGCTACTATCTTCCTAAGTTCCTCTTTTCTTCCTGAATACTGGCCACTCTCCAGAGTATCCTCATGGTTTTGTTTCCAAGATATGTACCACGTCCAAGCTCTGTTACATGGCCATGTACTGGATAGCTGAAGGGAATGGGAGCATCTCAGAAAACTCAGATATCTGTGTGACCAGTAAAGTCTCAGTGGAGAAACCCTGCTTTGGGCCATTTGCTTACTTATGTTTCTATTACCCTGAATGTCAGGAAGGTCTTTGCCTCAGGCCACCCCTTTGTGAAGCCTGAAGAAAACAGTTTTCAAATGGAAATAAATGGGCATCACCTGTGGCTCTTTGCTTAATTGCTTTCGAAAGGGATGTGTCTGAAACAGCCACTTGGCCCGGTGTGGTGGCAGTGGCTTAGATTCTCAGCACCTGATGGATCTAAAGAAAGTTTCCAAGTGTGCATCCAAAACCAAAATGGCCAAAAGAGCAGTCATTGTGGATGAAGTCTCTCACTTTCCTCTGTAAGCTTCCTGAGCTAAATCAAGTGAGAATAGGGATCATTTGGGTCAAATCAGTTCTTCAAATCCCTGCAGAGGCTAGCCGATAGGGGCTTGGGTTTTCAATGATACCAATTCACATAAAGAATCTATACCAGACAGTCATTAGGCCTCAAATTGGAGAAGCAGATCAGATATAGTGCAGGCCTTTTTGATCACTCTTGGTTCACAGCAAGGGTGTCCAGGCCACCCTGACTTTAGGCAAATGAGGGGCAAGGGTGCTTATTTTGAACAGTGTATTGGGCTGTGCCCTTCATGGAAACCTCCAGCCAGAGTTTATGATGAGTGTCTATGTGGAAGAAGATGAGGAGCATGTGGGAGTGTTTTAGTTTTAATTGTGGTCATTTGTGTGGTGGTTGTAAGAGATGCCTGGGTACACCTGGGCTTGAACTCTGGTGTGATTCCTCTTAGAGAATGCGTTATAGAACTGACTTCAGAGAAGGATTGCCATGAATTGTGTTGGGATTTTAGGAGGCCACACATGAGAGTCGCACTTGGACACTGAGATCTAAGCCCAGAGCCGCTTTCCACAGAGCACTGGGAATCTCAGCCAGGATATCACATGATTTTATTCTGAAAGACTTGGAAGCCATAGTTGAGAGTCAAAACACACATGGACCTTACATTGTAGACCTCAATGGGGCTGGCTTCATGTGACCTTTTGGCCAGTCTTGGGAACCCTTGCCTGTGAGAGTTCTCCAGATTATTCATTGAAATGTGCTTCCTCTAAATTTAATGGTTCCTTAATGAATTGAAACCCACAGTTTCTCCAACTTCATCTTTGAAAATGGCTAGATAAATACCATGAAATTTTTGAACTTCCCATGGCCACCTGCCACTGGAGAACCTTTGGATGTACAGTTGCTGATCCTGAGTGTACCAGACAGTGCCTTGATTGACTGGGTTTTATGAAAATGGTGTAGAACAGAGATGCCAGTATGTTGGGGCCTGCTGAGTAGTGGGCCAAGAGCTGTTGTGTGCAGGTGTGTGATAAAACATCTGTGGTCGGAACATGTGATTCTGCCATTGACTTCCAAATGACTTGTGGGTGACATGTTACAGACAGGAATCACTTATATGTCTGAAACCTCTCCATAAAAGGCATTTTGTTATATGGAGATGTTTCAGGGCAATGTTCAGAATCAGGTTGCTATGGTCAAAGGGTCAAGCTATGTGGGATAGAAGCCTGGTTGGTGCATTCTCCTGCAGACCCTGACCCACCACACGTGACAGGACTCCCTCCAGCACTGTGTACCAGTTGAACTCATTGTATTTCATGAAGCAAATACCAAACTCCCAGTGCAGTAGATAGAAACACCATGAAAAGTGGAGGATGACCAAATGGCTTCACAGTCCACATGCGGAGACACTTAACTTTCAGTGGCCACAGTTTACCTACAGAGAGAAGTCAGCACTGCTGCCTCATGTTCTTTGGAAAAATTGAAACAATGTCCTCCAGGTCTCATAGATGTAGACCCAGCTTTGATGGTCTCATTTGAATGGAAGCTAAAGCTTCTGACAACAACATATATGTCGAGTGCCCATCGTCAAAGGCAGTTTCTCAAGAAGTCTTTAGTCCGGCAGAGCTCCAGGTTTGTGTAGTGTTTACCTTTTAGACCAGGTCGCAAGAAAAGACCACTGACTCCAATTAAAATCAGATTAAAGCAAGCTTATTATTTCCACCACCCTGGCTGCCTCTCCCTTCCAAAACGTCGGGAACAGGAGAGCATCCCAGCTTTATAGCCCAGAAAGTTACACAAAAGTGGGGTTAAAAATAACAGAATTCTGACAAGCATCACACTAATGGTAGTTTACATTTTTGTTGGCTGGCCCCAACATCAGAATTTATGAGGACCATTAGAGCCTCAGAGAGTGTCGTCTGGCCAAGGAAGGCCAATATTTATGAGGTGTCATCAAAGTTTCAGAGAGGGCTGTTATCTGGTCAGAGAGCCAGGCATGGGTGAGTTCAAGGCACGGGCAGGCATTCCAAGCAGGTTCAGATCTTGCTGTAATTTATAGTTAAGCCAAAATTATCTTTTCATGGCTTTGTGGCAAGATGGCTCCCAATTTTAATAAAAGATCAGGTTGGGTCAATCATTCCCCCCCTTTTCTAATGTGTTCCTTTCATATATTTGATTTGGTAGGAAGAGCACTGTGGGAATTTTAATCCCTCAGGTAACAGTCTCCCGATTTTTTGAACTCACCCCAAAACAGGTCTCCCTGATTTTACCTGACTTAATTAATTACTTATATTGATATTCTATTTATTTTTGTCTCCATTGTTGTAAGAAGAGAGACGTCACTCATTTAGACTTCTTCTGAGCTGAGAGAGGGTGACGTGAGGGGGCACCGCCTGAGGGACATTAGTCGCCTTTTAGAAGTCAGTTAGGTTTGAAGTCTGGATGGGGAAGAACAGGTAGTAAAGTCATCTGGGGATGTGTTCTTCTATGAGAGAACCAAAAAAACATGAGTACTAAATAAATGTTGCAGCAGCTGGAACATGTCACTGTATAGAAGTTCCCTCACCAGTCTTTAATATCCCCAGTTATCAGGACTGTCAACTTAATATTTAACATTTAGTGTTACATTTGTCCCTCCCCATAAGATTCAGTTTAATAATTTAATGTCATCTGATCTTGCAAAATACTTTTACTAGTATGACCTCTGTGTCTAATAGAGAAACCTTTAATTCTCTTACTCATTGCTGGATAATCATACTAACAAATACCAAGCCTATGTGTTTAGCTTAAGAATATCTGTTGGCCTTAAACTAAAAACTTCTGCCTCTGGCAGATAATCTTGATAGCCTATTTTTTATAGTTATCAGGCATTCCTGTCTGAGAATCCTTCTTTGTAGCCTCCAGTCTTACTTATTTTGGGAGGCTAACATAAAGTGTATACCTTAAAATATTATTATTACTATTTTTATATAAAATGCCCAGGCATGGCTGTAATTTGTTTTTAACTGTCTTTTCTAAGTGTTTAAGATGAAGCAGTCAAACGGACTTTTGTTTCTATCTATTGTGAACAGTCAGCTGAGCTTTTATGGGAGTCATTCCTGGGGAAACTTGAGAGCAGCTTCTCAGTTCTGCTAGTGCCATTTGCGCTAGGTGGGTCCAGGTCTTGCTTGACCATGTGGCTTCCCTCGGAAGCATCAGGGATGTCTCCCTTCTCTGATGACTCTCCTCTTCGTAGCAAATGCACTCATTGGCTTTCTGTTCTCCAGTGGTCTCATTAATCTCCCTGATCAGGAGGTTATGTGGTTCAGAGTTGCAAAGCTCTTTGGAGAAGTCCGCTGTTCCCTGGATACAGACTGACTCAGAGGGCAAGAGCCAAATATTGTTTATCTTGTCCCTTTTCATATAACTTTAATTTTAAATCCTAATCTTAAACATCCATCAAATAAATTTTAACAGACTTATATTAAGAGTACTGGGCTTTAATTTAAAATTATTTATCTTTTTATTATTTGGCATCTGTATTATTCTGTCTGTCTTTTAGGTGATGGCTAATTATCTTAAATTAACCAATGTTGTTTTTTTTTTTTTAAAGACAGAGACAGAGACAGAGAGAGAAAGAGAGTTTCAATATTTATTTTTTAGTTATTGGCGGAAATTACAACTTTGTTTGTATGTGGTGCTGAGGATCGAACCCGGGCTGCACGCATGCCAGGCGAGCGCGCTACTGCTTGAGTCACATCCCCAGCCCCAATGTTGTGTTCTTAAAGCAACACTTCTGTAAAACACTAACAGGGAATGTTTATATCACCCATAAGGAAATTACAAAATAAAATTAACAACAGTAAACAAACTTAGTTCATGTAATAGCTACCCTAAAATTTTTGGCTGAGTTATACATTATATCCTCTGTTTGAGATGCTAGTAATGTTGACAGAAAAAAAAAATTTGAAAATAACTTTAAATGAAATAACATCTGACCTACTGCTTTCGTAGTCATTCTCACATAATAAGATGGGACACAGAGCCTTATCTCAGGTAAGGCAGGGCTCTTTATTAATCTTAAGTGTTTTAATTCTAAAGCTAATCTTTGTTTTTTAAATATCATTTTACCAAGTTTACATAAATTGTTTGAGGTCACATGAACATTTGCTAACACCGTATGATATAGCATTTAAAACATGAATTAAAAAAAGGCTGAAAGTTTTTAACCTTTACATAGATTAGGCTCTCATTAACTTAAAATACATTTAAATTGTTCCCCAATATAAAAAGTAACATAAAAGTTTACATATCTTATTGACAACAGGTAAATAAATCCTATATATATATATATTTACCATACAACTTCAGAAGACCAGCTTGAAATAATGCTCTTTAAAGTTTCTACCTTACAGACTTGTATACCTGGAAGATATGAGCACATTAATAGCATCACAATTGCATTGATGTTTCTACATTAACCAAGTTTAGCTTTTAAAGAAATGGCAGTACAGTGCTCTAAAATAACAGTTCTTATTTAATCAGTTGTTTAATTTTTATGGTTGCTTGCTCTAGAAAAATAAAACTTAATAACCACAATGTTATGGGTAAACTTATGTTTTAAGAAATTTTTGTCTCTTTAACACATGACTGATTTTTACAATCTTATACAGACTTTTGGACAAACTTATACAGACCTTAGTAAATCAATCAGATATCTAACAAAAGTACTCATGAATGAGTAATCCCATATCAAATTTACTTTACTTATTTATCAAAATATTAGATAAATGTATTGAACAGTGTACCATTTTTTGTTGAAGAAAAAGTCCTAGAACCAAGGCATATTAGACCTTTTGTCAGCATTAATATTTTATTAGATGTTTGAACACCTAGAAAAACTTGTAAGGTTAAATTTAAAGACATTTATTTTTATCTGTTTATCCAATTTAAATTGTACCAATTAAATCACGTGAATTAAAGATCTTTGGATCCACGTTTTAAAATTTGTTTTTATGAGTGCTTTTTTTATGAGTGCTCCTTATATGTGTTAATTTGTATAACATATATATGATATACGGATATATGTATATATAGACATACAACACATAACAAAAGTGTGCACACATAATAATAGTAAAGTCCTTGTAGCTTTTTGCAGTTGAAATCTCCATTGCAATGTTTCAAAAACTCCACTGTTGGTCAAAGATAGAGCTGATCAGAAAAACATTAACCTAGGTCTGTAGGATCAAAATCATGAGCTCAAAAAAAGAATACAGAATCTAAGAAAAAAAATAAGAGTCCTAGAAAAAATGACTGGCCAGTAATTAGTAAATACCATACAATTTACCTTTTTTCCTGCCTTAGGCCTCATATCAGTCTCCTACTGAGCTTGCAGGCTTCTTTCATTTGCATTTCAACAAAAGTTTTGGCTGAGGTCTGAAAGGAGCAGGGAAAAACTGCTATTCTGAGCAGACACCTCAGGCCTAAGGCATTTTAACCATAATTTTCAGGTTCGGATGTTGAAAATTATGATACAATTTTAAGATGAAATTCACAAAATTTTATATCTTTACATCTTGTTTTGTCAACAGATACCATACTATGATTTACTATCCTTGTCCAAATTAATGCACTGGTACACACTGTGATATTTTCTCAGTCTACCCAATTCAAAATTGGTGAAAAATAAAACTGAATGTTTTGGAAGTTACTTGCCAACTTGGAAGTAGAGTGCTTTAGTTTTCCATCCTAAGTATTTAAGTTATCTGGCATGAATTATCTGAAATCATAAACTGGACAATTACCTAAACCCTACTTTTAACTGCAAGATTGAGCAATGCTACAAAAACCCATCCAGATACCAGATTGTTACAATAAAACATCATCATATAGACACACATTGAACTAATATCATTCCCAAGAAACAATTTATAATATCAGCACATTATTGCACATGTCTTAAAGGGCCAGAAACAAAGACACAAGACAGACAGAAAGGAGCTCCAGACTATTGCCGACAGACAGAAGCCTTAAAAACAGAGCAGATAAGAGAAAAATCTCCTACACCAGTGGCAGGATAGATGTCCTCACAAGGGGATCAGATGTTTTCACAGAGGGCAACCTGAAATGTAATATCAAGGGTTTCCATGGTGACTTTACTGCATTTAGTGTCTCCTTTTTCTTTTTCTTTTTTTTAAGAAGACAGAGGTGGCATAATCCTTACAGTGCAGGGAATGAAGGAAGGAATTCCCTGAAGCAACAGGGCTTTGGTAGATGCTGGGAGTCCCTCAGTCCCTCCTTTTACTTATAGGATTAGCTCCTCTGGTTTGGTTCCACCCCAATCTCGCTCCATCTCCTAACATTTCAGTAGTCAGCTCTCAAAAAGTTCCAGGGTCGGGGGGTTATTAAAATTTGTAACTTAAATTTCGGTTTCTGAACTTGAAGCGAATTAATACCTATTTAATAATGAGGACAGGGTTTGAGAAAAATAAAAAGGGAGGTTTACTGCTTTGCTAACAAAGCAGAAACACAGGGGACTCTGCCCAAAGGTTGTGACTCTCTTGAACTGGAGCAACAAGGGGTTTTAAAGTAGTTTCCATTGTTAACCTGGGAGATACTCTGTTCTTTGGTGGCCAGCACGCATTGCCCTCTGCAGTGGGTGAGTTCCAGGCTGCCAGCTAGGGGCTTCTCTCATCCTGCTTAACAAAGGGGGGTAAACTTCATCACAGTCTTTTAGAACACAGTCCAAATGGTGTAAGGCTTACTTGCTTTATTACCCATTTTTACGTCCAATATCCTTAAGTTTTTACCACAGAAATCACACATCAAAATGCACAAAAACAAACAAACAAAAAAACATATAGAACACAGAACAAAACACAAAGAAACAGACACCTGGTGAAGATACAGAAAAACAGAGGAGCAATAAAATGTCTTGCTGAAGCTCCGGGGTAGGAGCTCCTGCGTGCCCGGCTGCACCTTTCTACCCTTTCAGAAAAATTCCATACAGAAGAGAACAGAGGACAGAACAATTCTTGTTACTGTCCTGGACAGGAGTACATGTGAGCCTCCCCATGCCACCTCTCGGTCATCAGAAGACATCTCCCTTAACCGGATATCAGATGTTATAAAGGCACCACCTACCTATGGAGGCCTCCTCCACCAGGTGCTTGCTAATAGTTTTAGTGCGATGATTCACTGCAGTGCTCCCTGGACCGAAGGCTCACTCCAAGGCTTTGGAACTTGGCTCTCCAGCCCTGAGCCCTGGAGGAAAGGCCAGCGTCAGAATTTCCAGCAGTCTGGTCTTGTGATCTGGTCAGGTCATCTCGCTGGGGAACTCCAAAATGTTAGACCAGGATGCAAGAAAAGACCACTGACTCCAATTAAAATCAAATTAAGGCAAGCTTATTAGTTCAACCGGCTAGGCTGACTCTCCTTCTCAAAACGGCGGGAAAAAGACAGCATCCCCACCTTTCCTACACCCCAGCTTTATAGCCCAAAAAGTTACACAAAAATGGAGTATCAGAAAACAGAACTTTGACAAGCATCACACTAATTGTAGTTTACATTTTTTATTTGCTGGCCCTAGCATCAGAAATTATGAGGACCATTAGAGCCTCAGTGAGGGTCGTTGTCTGGCCAGGGAAGGCCAATATTTATGAGGTGTCAGTAAGGTTTCAGAGAGGGCTGTGATCTGGTCAGTAAGACAGGCATGGGTGAGTTCAAGGCATGGGCAGGCATTCCAAGCAGGTTCAGAATTTGCAGTAATTTATAGTAAAGCAAAAATTATCTTTCCATGGCTTTGTGGCAAGACGGCTCCCAATATTAATGAAAGATCAGGTTGAGTGATCACCCCTGTCCCTTCCTTTTGGAAACCCCTCTACCACCTCCAAGGTTGTGAACTCCTGAGCATTTTCCATTCCAGATAAGTATTCACACAATTTCTAACTCTTCTCCTCTAATTGTGTCTTACTTGGGGCAAAGGTAATATCAAAGCATTGTTCTGGATGAGAGTGGGAAGATTATTGTATACCACATATTTGCATACACATTGGATTCATTTTCCAATTTTCCATTTGAAGTACTGAATTCCTGACACTAACCCATACCCTACTAGACTCTGACTAATAATCCTAATATGATGGTGAAACATAACCCAAGCAGAATAGAAATACAAGCCATTCAGAGGAGGCATGGTGTGTAGTTGGAATTGCCTTTTGCATTATATAGTATAGGAGCTATAAATCTAGTCAATTTTTTGTTGAAATAATTCTACATGTGTTTTTAAAGTTAACAAATATGGGAATCCTGTCTCCCTTTCTCTGTAGCACATGTATTTTTATATGCACATAGAGAATCCTACCTGGTATCACAGGTACATACTTGTGAGGTGGCTGAATTTTCAGATATAAATTGTGAGAAGAGATCACTACTCCTAAACGCTGTTTGAACTGAAAATTCAACCTATGGGTGAGCTTCCTAGTTCAATAACATTATACATAAATCCATGTTCAGTAAAATGAATATTTTTGCATCTGTGGATTATATATATTTCATGATGAATTTCGATTGGCATATATATTGCTACCTTTTTTTTCTTTTTTTGGTTGTTCAAAACATTACAAAGCTCTTGACATATCATATTTCATACATTAGATTCAAGTGGGTTATGAACTCCCATTTTTACCCCAAATAAAGATTGCAGAATCACATTGGTTACATATCCTCATTTTTACATAATGCCCTATTAGTTACTGTTGTATTCTGCTACCTTTCCTATACTCTATGATCCCCCCTCTTTTCCCCTCCCATCTTCTCTCTCTACCCCATCTACTGTAATTAATTTCTCTCCTTGATTATTTTCCCATTCCCTTCACAACCTGTTATATTTAATTTTGTATAACAATGAGGGTCTCCCTTGATTATCATGCAATTTCTCTTTTCTCTCTCTTTCCCTCCCACCTCATGTCTCTCTTAATGTAAATCTTTTCTTCCTGCTCTTCCTCCCTGCTCTGTTCTTAGTTGCTCTCATTATATCCAAAAAGACATTTGGTATTTGTTTTTTAGGGATTGGCTAGTTTCACTAAGCATAATCTGCTCTATTACCATCCATTTCCCTGAAAATTCCATGATTTTGTCATATTTTAGTGCTGCATAATACTCCATGGTGTATAAATGCCACATTTTTGTTATCCATTCATCTATTGAAGGGCATCTAGGTTGGGTCCACAGTGCAGCAATTGTGAATTGTGCTGCTAACAACATCGATGTGGCAGTATCCCAGAGGTACACTATTTTAAGGTCTTCAGGAAATAGTCCGAGAAGGACAATAGCTGGGTCAAATTGTGGTTCCATTCCAAGCTTTCCCAGGAATCTCCATACTGCTTTCCAAATTGGTCGCACCAGTTTGCGGGAAAAGCTCTCCTCATAGGCCTGGTTTGATCCATCTTCTCTACATTAAGAAGAGAGAGCCTTACTCAGACACAACCCTTCATCCTGACCAGGTTGTTTGCCAGGTTGTTTTGGTCTTTCAGTTCTTTCATAGCTGCCTACATCTTCTCCAGGGATCAAATATGCAAGGACCTTTGAGGTTCTCAGTAGGTGGCAGATCCCCTACATTGCTGTATTGCAAGACGAACCCTGTCCCTTCTCTTTTGTAAAGTTAGATTGAGGGAACAGTGTATGGTTAGGGTTAATAACATGTTCAATTTGGGTTCGGAATCATTCTGATTGATGAATAATGCTATTGGGAACCTGCGATATTTATAAAACTATAGAGGTGAAATATAACTATGAAAACAGAAATCTAGGTAAGATTTGTAGCCCAGAAGGGAATGAGGCCCTTTATTGGGATACTTAGCTTTTAATTATGTTCTGCACGTTTGTTTCAGATAAATTGATAATCAATGGCATAGGACCTTGTACCTTGGAAGATTGATTGTAGAGGAGAACATCCACTCAAATTGGGATAGTCGGTAGGAATAGGAAGAGAGTCGGTAGGTTTAGGAAGAAGAGTGAGTATAAAATTTGGATCAAATGTTCTTTAGCAATAGGGTTTCATTTACACAGTGAATGTAAATGTCAGCACATGTGAAGAGTCAGTCACAATGATGAACTGCGGAAAATATAGGAAAGAAGATATCAATAGAGACATTACAAAATCAGGCAATTGTAAAGTGAGTGATAGGTTTACACATTTTCAACAGGATCGAGATTGAATACATAATTTTAGGAAGAAACAAATATGTAGTCACCAATAGAAATGACATTTGAAAGCATTAGGCAAACTGGAAATGGATGTTTTTAGTAATCCATATTCAACTTCCATTTAGGATTTGGTGCAATCATAAGTGTGACCTTTGCATTTTGTGCCCAGAAAATTATTGTGATAAAATATATATGTAGATCATGTGACATGAGTATTTTTTCCACCATTTCTGTGAGCAATATTTGAAGACATATAAATTAGTATTGGGGGTACAAAGTGGTGTACCCTGTGTCTATGAATATAGAGATATTGCATGAATAGAACATACTGTAAATAAATAATATAACTGGTTCCACTTTAAATAATGGATTGAATTGTTATCATATATTGACATACAATCATTAATTCCAACCAGTTATATATCTAATTGTAATCTTAGGGTTATTGTTTATCATGAAGTGTGTGTGAGTTTTGCTTAAAAAGTGATTATGGAAATCGAAAATAATGTGTTTGGAAAGAAGTCTCATGAAATTACCGGTCAAGAAATATGGAGGAATCCATGTGTTCTGAAGCAGGAAGTGATTGAAAGTGAAACAAATGCCTATAAATTTGCTAAATTGTGGATGAAATATATATCCTGTGATGTGCATAAACTGATGAAATAGTATGTACCAGTGTTGAATAAAAATGAACGTCAAAATGCACATCATGAACCATTGGAATCTACTTGCATTGATGTTAAACTGGGTCAGTTACTGTAAAAATATTAGGGTTCGCGTGCATCATTCACCGAAGTTAGTTTAATTTTTTTTTAATTTTTATTTATGCTTGTTCAAAACATTACATAGTTCTTGATACATCATATTTGTCACTTTGATTCAAGTGGGTTATGAACTCCCATTTTTACCCCGTATACAGATTGCAGAATCACCTCAGTTACACATGCATTGATTCACATATTGCCATACTAGTGTCTGTTGTATTCTGCTGCCTTACCTATCCTCTACTATCCCCCATCCCCTCCCCTCTCCTCCCCTCTTCTCTCTCTACCCCCTCTACAGTAATAAATTTCTCCCCCTTGTATTATTTTTTCCCTTTCTTCTTGTATGTAATTTTGTATAACCCTGAGGGTCTCCTTCCATTTCCATGCAATATCCCTTCTCTCTCCCTTTCCCTCCCACCTCTCATCCCTGTTTTAATGTTAATCTTTTTCTCATCCTCTTCATACCTATTCTGTTCTTAGTTAATCTCCTTATATCAAAGAAGACATTTGGCATTTGTTTTTAAGTGATTGGGTAGCTTCACTTAGCATAATCTGCTCTAGTGCCATCAATTTCCCTGAAAATTCTATGATTTTGTCATTTTTTAATGCAGAGTAATACTCCATTCTGTATAAATGCCACATTTTTTATCCATTCATCTATTGAAGGGCATATAGGTTGGTTCCACAGTCTTGCTATTGTGAATTGTGCTGCTATGTACATCGATGTAGCAGTGTCCCTGCAGCATGCTCTTTTTAGGTCTTTAGGGAATTGACTGAGAAGGGGAATAGCTGGGTCAAATGGTGGTTTCATTCCAAGCTTTCCAAGAAATCTCCATACTGCTTTCCAAATTGGATGCACCAATTTGCAGTCTCACCAGCAATGTACAAGTGTACCTGTTCCCCACATTCTCACCAACACTTGTTGTTTGACTTCATAATGGCTGCCAATCTTACTGGAGTGAGATGGTATCTTAGGGTGGTTTTGATTCACCTTTCTCTGACTACTGGAGATGGTGAGCATTTTTTCATGTAATTGTTGATTATATGTCCTCCTCTGAGATGTCTGTTGAAGTCCTCGGCCCATTTGTTGATTGGGTTATTTGTTATCTTATTGTTTAATTTTTTGAGTTCTTTGTATACTCTGGATATTAAGGTTCTATCTGAAGTGTGAGGAGTAAAGATTTGTTCCCAGAATTTAGGCTCCCTATTTACCTCTCTTATTGTTTCTTTTGTTGAGAAAAAAACTTTTTACTTTGAGAAAGTCCCATGTGTTGATTCTAGTTATTAACTCTTGTTATTAACTCTTGTGCTATGGATGTCCTATTGAGGAATTTGAAGCCTGACCCCACAGTATGTAGATCGTAGCCAACTTTTTCTTCTATCAGACGCCATGTCTCTGATTTGATATCAAGGTCCTTGATCCATTTTGAGTGAACTTTTGTGCATGCAAGAGAAAGGGATTCAGTTTCATTTTGTTATGTATGGATTTCCAGTTTTCCCAGCACCATTTGTTGAAGATGCTATCCTTCCTCCATTGCATGCTTTTAGCTCCTTTATCAAATAGAAGATTGTTGTAGCATTGTGGATTAATCTCCGTGTCCTCCATTCTGTACCATTGGTCCACCCGCCTGTTTTGGTACCAGTACCAAGCTGTCATTGTTACTATTGCTCTGAAATGTAGTTTGAAATCTGGTATCGCTATACCGCCTGATTCACACTTCCTGGTTAGAATTGCTGTTGCTATTCTGGATCTTTTATTTTTCCATATGAATTTCATGATTGCTTTCTCTATTTCTACAAGAAATGCCATTAGGATTTTGATTGGAATTGCATTAAACCTATAGAGAACTTTTGGTAATATCACCATTTTGATGATGTTATTTCTCCCTATCCATGAACAGTGTATATTTTTCCATCTTCTAAGATCTTATTCTACTTCTCTTTTTAGGGTTCTGTAGTTTGCATTGTATAAATCTTTCACCTCTTTTGTTAGGTTGATTCCCAAGGATTTTATTTTTATTTTTTGAGGATATTGTGAATGGAGTGTTTTTTTTCTCATTTCCGTTTCAGAAGTTTTGTCACTGATATACAGAAATGCCTTTGACTAATGAATGTTGATTTTATATCCTGCCACATTGCTGAAATCATTTCTTACTTCTAGTAGTTTTTTTTGTAGACCCTTTTGGGTCTTCTATATATAGAATCATGTCAGCTGCAAGTAGTGATAATTTAAGTTATTCTTTTCCTATTTTCATGCCTTTTATTTCTTTCATCTGTCTAATTCCTCTGGCCAGTGTTTCGAGAACTATATTGAATAGAAGTGGTGGTAGAGGACATCTCTGTCTTGTTCCAGATTTTAGAGGGAATGCTTCAATTTTTCTCCATTCAGAATAATGCTAGCCTGAGGCTTAACATAGATAGCTTTTACAATGTCGAGGTAAATTCCTGTTATCTCTAGTTTTTCTAATGTTTTGAACAAAAAGGGATGCTAAGGGTCTATCCTTCTTATTTATTTTTCGAAGAACCAAGCTTTAGTTTTGTAATTTTTTCAATAGTTTCTTTTGTTTCAATTTTGTTGTTTTCCGCTCTGATTTTAGTTATTTCTTGCCTTCTGCTACATTTGCTGTTGTTTTGCTCTTCATTTTCTAGGGCTTTGAGATGAAGTGTGATCTCATTTATTTGTTGTTCTTTCCTATTTTTGAGGAATGACGTCAAGGTGGTGAATTTCCCTCTTAAAACTCCTTTCACTGTGTCCCATAGATTCCGATATGTTGTGTCTGTATTTTCATTTATCTCGAAGAATTTTTTGATTTTCTCATTTATGTCTTCTGTAACACATTAATCATTCAGTAACATGTTGTTCATTTTCAATGTGATGTAGGATTTTTCCTTCCTTCTTTTTCATTGGTTTCCAGATTCATTCCATTATAATCAAATAAAATTCATGGTATTATGTCCACCACTTTATATTTACTGAGGGTTGCTCTATGGCATAATATATGGTCTATTTTTGAGAAGGATCCATGTGCTGCTAAAAAAAAGTATATCCACTTGATGATGGTTGATATATTCTATATATGTCAGTTAAGTCTAGGTTATTGATTGTGATATTGAGTTCTATAGTTTCTTTATTCAACTTTTATTTGGAGGATCTGTCCAATGATGAGAGAGGTGTGTTGAAGTCACCCATAATTATTGTGTTGTGGTCTATTTGATTCTTGAACTTGAGGAGATTTTGTTTTATGAACGTCGCAGCACCATTTAATGGTGCGTAAATATTGATAATTTTTATGTCTTGTTGGTGAATGGTTCCTTTTAACAGTATATAATTTCCTTCATTATCCCTTTTGATTAAATTAGTCTTGAAGTCGATTTAATTCGATTTGAGGATGGCCACCCCTGCTTGCTTATGAGGACCGTGTACATGGTATATTTTTTCCCAAGCTTTCACCTTCAGCCTGTGTATGTCTTTTCCATTCAGATATGTCTCCTGGAGGCAACATATATTTGGATTTGTTTTTTGAATCCATGTTACTTTATTGGAGAGTAATTGGAGAGTTTAAGCCATTAATGTTTAGAGTTACTATTGATATATGGTTTCTACTGCCAGCCATGTTTGAATATTTATCGCTTTTTTAAATTTACTTTGTTTCTCCATGATTAGCTTTCCCCCCGCCCTCTGTCATTACTGAGGCACTTCCCACTGATGGTTTTGGTTGTTGTTTTTCATTTCTTCCTCGTGTAGTGTTTTGCTCAAGACACTTTGCAATGGTGGTTTTCTGGCTGCAAATTCTTTTAGCTTTTGTTTATCATGAAAGATTTTTATTTCGTTGTCGTACCTGAAGCTGAATTTTGCTGGATACAGAATTCTTGTTTGGCATCCATTGTCTTTCAATGTTTGAAATACGTTGTTCCAGGATCCTCTCACTTTCAGTGTCTGTGATGAAAAATAGGTTGCTAACCTTATTGGTTTACTCCTGAATGTAATCTTCCTCCTTTTTCTTGAAGCTTTTAATGTTTTATCTTTGTTCTGTATATTGGATATCTTCATAACAATGTGTCTTGGCATTGGTCTACTGTGATTTTGTGTGCTCTGTGTCCTGTAAGCATCTTCAATTTGTGTATCCGTTTCCTTTTTTATTTCTGAAAAATTTTCTGTAATTATTTCATTCAACAGGTTACTCATTCCTATGGTTTGAATCTCTGTACCTTCCTCTATCCAGATGACTCATAAGTTTGGATTTTTTATGTTATCCCATATCTCTTGGATGTTTTTCTCGTGATTTTTTACCAGCCTTTCTGTGTTGGCTAGACTCTTTCAAGATGATATATTTTGTCTTCATTATGTGACATTGTGTCTTCTACTTGCTCCACTCGGTTAGTGATACTCTCAATTGAGTTTTTAATTTGGTTTATCGTTTCCTTCATTTCTAAAATTATTCTTTGAATTTTTATAATCTCTATCTCCTGATAAAGAAGATTAACTTCTTCTTTTATCTGTTTATGTAATTCATTTTCAAT
Source organism: Callospermophilus lateralis (assembly GCF_048772815.1). Taxonomy (NCBI): domain Eukaryota; kingdom Metazoa; phylum Chordata; class Mammalia; order Rodentia; family Sciuridae; genus Callospermophilus; species Callospermophilus lateralis. Next base: position 173,118 of record NW_027513394.1, read on the forward strand.
GTGTTCTTTCACTGTATTTATTTGCTCTCTCGTATTCTCTTTAAGGTTCCATTCCATCTGTCTAAGGTATTCCTTGAGTTCTTTATATGACCATTTTTCTGATAATTCTAGGTCCTCCTGAATATTTAGGTTATCCTTCATTGTTTGTACTCCTTTTCTTTCTTGCTTTTTGATGCTGCTCATGTTACTTCTTGTTCTGTTTGAGTGCTGAGTTACTGCTTATTCTTATAAATTTATTTGAATCTTGGGAGGTAAGATATTAGAAGGGATGGGAAGAAGTCACTAAAGAGAATGAGAATAGGCAGGTAGAATTCAAGGATGGGGGAATAAGAAAATTGAAAAGAAATGAAAAGACAAAAGAAAAAAATAGAAAATAAAGAAAGAAATAAATTTTTTAAAAAATAATAATGATAATTAAAAAATGAAAATTAAAATTTAAAATAATAATAATAATAGTAAAATTAAAAAAATAAAAACATTAAAATAAGTTAAAGAACAACAACAAAAAATGAAAATGAAAGAAAAAAATAAAAATAAAATAATAATAATAATAATACATGCAGTCATAGAGTTCAATTAACTTCTCTTCCAGTAGGTGGAGCTGTGCTCACTGGACCAAGCTTCTCCTCTCAATAGGTGGGAACCAATCACTGTGCAGCAGCTCTTCCTCCCAGACTGGGCGGGTCTCTAATCCTGAGTGCCTAGGACCTTCTCTAGTGTTTCCTCAAGCCAGGCTCCGCTCAACTGTGACGCTCACCACAATACTTGCTACACGTCAGTTCTCTGCTCCTGGTAGCCCTGTTTTCATCAACGCCTGGCACTCTCTCCCTGTTTGCCTCCCTCAGACCCTAAGTTTGTAGAGCTTGGGGCTGGGAACCCCCAGCGAATTTGCTTGCTCTCTGGTATCCATGCTCACATTAACTGGTGTAAGAGACCTCAGTTGTCCGCACTGGTAGGAACGGTAGCCAGGAATTCCACGCCACGAGTCCCACAGCACACATGATTCCCTTGGTCTGGCCATCTTTCTCACAGGAGACCTGGGAGGGCCCCTTAAGGGAGACCTCGGAGGGGCCCTTAATGTTTCCCCGCTGTGTGGAGAGAGATGCATAGGGAATTACACACCTGTCGTACTGGTTTCAATGAAGTTATCTCCTCTGCCCATGACATCAGTTCTCTTCCATGGTGGTTTCCCATGCAAATGGTGACCATTCGTTCCTTTTGCCAGGTGACCAATGCAATGGATGGGTCCTGACTGTGTCTCCGAAGCCCCATTTCAATCCAGTGGCCTTTTACCTCTGTAAATTCAGAAGGGCCGACCAGTTATTTCAGAGGGAACGTTAGTTCTGAGTCACAAGAAGCAGGCAAATCTGAGCTTCTATGTTTTTTCTGAGGGGCCCAGACTGTTTGCACCAGATCCACGTCAGGTCAGCATTGCCTAGTGATTCTGAACAAACAGCATTTAGACAGTTTACAACTCCCTATGCCTGCGCAGCTAAAGAGGTCAGATACTTGATTTCTCCATGTCCGCCACCATGTTGGATCTCCTACATTGCTACTTTTTAATGTCTGTGCGTGTGCGTGTGTATATATATATATATATATATATATATATATATATATATATATATATATATATATATATCTCAATATAAGATTTCTTATATATTTTTAGATATCAATTCAATTCATTATTTAAAGTGGAACCAGTTATATTATTTATTCACAGGATGGTCTATTCATGCATTATCTCTATATTCATAGACACAGGGTACACCTCTGTGTACCCCTAACACTAATGTATATGTCTTCAAAATATTGCTTCCAGAAATGGTGGAAGAAATACTCATGTCACCTGATCCACATATATATTTTATCACAGTAAAATTCTGAACAAAAAATGTAAAGGTCACACTTATGATTGTACCGAAGCCTAAAAGGAAAGTGAACATGGATAACTAAAAACATCCATGTGAAGGTTGCCTAATGCTCTCAAATGTCAATCCTATTGGTGACAACATATTTGTTTCTTCCAATGATTATATATTCAAACTAAACCCTGTTGAAAATGTCTAATCCTATAACTCACTTTATACTTTGCCTGATTTCATAATGTCTCTATTGATACCTGCTTTCCTACTTATTTTCCCCAGTTCATCATTGTGACTGACTCTTCTCATGTGCTGACATTTTCATTCATTCTCTAACCGAAACCCTATTGCTAAAGAACTTTTGGTCCAAATACTATACTCACTCTTCTTCCTAAACCTACCGACTATCTTCCTAATCCTACCGACTATCCATTTTTGACTGGATGTTCTCTTCTACATTAAATCTACCAAGGTAGAAGGTCCTGTGGTTCAAATCATACCTACATTTCTGTTTCCATTCTTACATTTCACCTCTATATTCTTGTAATTATCACACGTTGCCAATACCATTATTCATCGCACAGAATGATTCCTAACCCAAATTGAACCTGTTATTAACCCTAAACGTACACTGTTCCCTGAATCTCATTTTACAGAAGAGCAGCGACAGAGTTGTTCTTAAAATACAGGGAATTAGGGGACCTTCCACCTGCTGAAAACCTCAAAGGTCCATGCAGAAATGATACCTGGAGAAGTTGTAGGGAGGTATGAAAGACCTGAGAGAGCAAAAGTCCTATTCCATGGCAAACAACCTGGTCAGGATAAAGGGATGTGTCTGAATCAGCCTCTCTCTACTTATGTTAGAGAAGATGGACTAAACCAGACCTGTTTGGAGAGCTGTTCCCAGGTGCCTATGGTTGATATACCATTCTAACTTGTGCAAGTGTTCCAGGAAGTAGGAGCAGCCTCCATCTCATGGGACCATTGGAAGAAAGTGTTAGGACAAACTGGTTGCCAAGGCAGTGACCTCATTCATTCAATTCCAAAGAAAGTGACATACCTCATTTCCTTGGTGATGGAACTCTATGATCTTTGTATACTAGTGGCCAGGCACCCAGACGCTATCCCATTCCCAGTCACAGTGGTCTCACTTGTTTGGATTTACCAAGGACAGAGTCACTATTTCTTGGTACCTACTGATGTGAGGATGGCCAAATGGCAGGAGAGCACTGAAGAGGTACCTTTTCTGAGAAAGCCGGTAGTGGCTCACCACTTTTTCCTGACAACTTCACAGAGTTAGCCAAGGAAACCAGACCTGAGAGAGGACAGACTATTTCGAAGGAATATAGTATGGCCGAGCAGTTAGAGGACACTCCAGATAGTCACAGATCTACTTGGGGGAAGGAGGTGCCATTGTGGGAGTGGGTGTGTGTTTGTGATTTTGTCTCATGTTCTGAGAAAAGGTAGGAATGGCGGTTTGTTTGGATTAAAGTGGACTCTTTCTAGTAAGTCATTTGACAAGGTGAGTGTTTCTATGTTTGTGTATCCCACTATGTCCATTGTTGTAGACATTAGAAAAGAGAATGCATTAATGGATGTGTCCTGTCTAGTATAAATCTTACCATAATTCATCCTGCTCAATTTATGAATGGACTGCACCTTGTCTTATCGATGGGCAACACCTGCTATCATCCTAAGTTCCTGTTTTCTTCCTGAATTCTGGCCAGTCTCCAGAATAGGCTCAGGGATTTGTGTCCAAGATATGTACCACCTCCAAGTTCTGTGACATGGCCATATACTGGATAGCTGAAGAGAATGGAGATCATCTCAGAAAACTCAGATATCAGTGTGACCAGAAAAGTCTCAGTGGAGAAACCCTTCCTTGGGCCTTTTGCTTTCCTTATGTTCTGTTGCCCTGAATGTCAGGAAGGTCTTTGCCTCAGGCCACCCCTTTGTGAAGCCTGAAGAAAACAGTTTTAAATTTGAAATGAATAGGCATCACCTGTGGCTCTTTGCTTAATTGCTTTGGAAAGGGATGTGTCTGAATTAGCCTCTTGGCCTTGTATGTGGCTGTGATTTTTATTCTCAGCACATGATGGATCCAAAGAATGATCGCATGTGCGCATCCAAAACCAAAATGGCCAAAAATCAGTCATTGTGGATGAAGTCTCTCGCCTTCTTCTGTTAGGTTCCTGACATCCATCAAGTGAGAATACTGATCCTTTGGGTCAAATGAGTTCTTGAAATCTCTGCAGAGGTCCTTGGCTTTTCTCATGACTCTATTTCACATAAATATTCTATACCTGAAAGTCAGTAGGCCTCAAATTGGAGAAACAGAGCAGCATGAACGGCAGGCTTATTTGACCACTCCTGGTTTATATTAAGAGTGTCCAGGCCACCCTGACTTTAGGCAAATGAGGGGCAAGGGAGCTTATTTTGGACACTATCAATGGCTGCGCCCCTCATGGAAACCTCAAGCCAGAGGTAATCATGAGTGACTATATGGAAGAAGATGAGGGCCATGTGGGAGTGTTTTGGTTTTAATTGTGGTCATTTGTGTGGCGGTTGAAAAAAATGTCTGGGTCCACCTGGGCTTGAACTCTGGTGTGATTCCCCATAGAGACTGAGTTCTGGAACTGACCTCAGAGAAGTATTGCCATGAATTGTTTTGGGATTTTAGAAGGCCACGCATGAGAGTTGCCCTTGGAAACTGAGATCTGGCTTTCCACAGAGCACTGGGAATCTCAGCCAGGATATCACAGGATTTAATTGTGAAAACCTTGCAGCCATAGTTGAGAGTCAAAACACACATGGACCTCACATTTTACACCACAATTTGCCTGGCTTCATGTGACCTTTTCCCCACTCTTTGGGAAGCCTTGCCTGTGAGAGTTCTCCAGAGTTTTCATTTAAATGAGCTTCCTCAACATTTAGTGGTTTCTGAATGAATTGAAACCCACAGTTTCTCCAACTTCATCCTTGAAAAATGGCTTGATGAATACCATGAATTTTTTGAAGTTCCCACAACCAGGTGGCACTGGAGAACATTTGGATTTCTTGTTGCTGATCATGAGTATACCAGACAATGCCTTGATTGACTGGGTTTCATGAAAATGGTGTAGAACAGAGTTGCCAGTAAGTTGGAGCCTGCTGAGTAGTGGGCTTAGAGCAGTGGTGGGCAGGTGTGTGATGAAACATCAGTGGTAGGGCCATGAGGATCTACCACTGGATTTCAAATGGCTTGTGACTGACATGGTGCAGCCAGCAGTCCCTTATATGTAAAGGCATCTTGTTATATGGTGAGGTTTCAGGGCAATGTTCTGAATCAGGTTGATATGGACAAGGGGGCAATGGGCCAAACTATGAGGGATAGAAGCCTCGTTGGTGCATTCTCCTGCAGACCCTGACCCACCATACGTGACAGAACTCCCTCCAGCAATATGTCCCTTTTGAGCTCCTGGTACTTCGTGAAGCAAATACCAAACTCCCAGTGCAGAAGGAAAAACACCACAAAAAATGTAGGAGGACCAAATGGCTTCGCAGTCAACACGGGGAGACACTTAGTCCTCAGTGGTGACAGTTGACCTACAAAGAGAGGATTCAGCATTGCTGCCTCATGTTCATTGGAAAATAAGAAACCATGTCCTTCAGGTCACATAGATGCAGAACCAGCTTTGATGGTCTCACTACTAAGGAAACCAAATCTCCTGACAACAACATATATTTCAAGTGCGCAAACTCAGAGGCAGTTTCTCAAAAAGTTATTAGGCTCTCAGAGCTCCCTGTTTGTGTTGTGTTTACCCTGTCCCTTACTTTTGGAAACTCCTCTACCACCTCCATGGTTATGAACTCTTGAGCATTTTCCATTCCAGATATGTATTCACTGATTTTCTAACTCTTCTCCTCTAATTATGTTTTACCTGGGGTGAAGGTAATGTCAAGGCATTGTTCTGGAGGAGAGTGAGAGGATATCAGACCTTAACAGATATTTGTGCAGCACATATTTGCTTACACATTGGATTCATTTTCCATTTTTCCTTTTGAAATACTGAATCCCTGACACTAACCCATACCTACTAGAATCAGACAACTCTTCCTAATATAATGGAGAAAAATAACCAAAGCAGAATAGAAATTCAAGCAGTTCAGAGGAGGCATCTTGTATAGTTGGACTTGCCTTTTGCATTATATAAGGTAGGAGTTGTAAATCAAGTCAATTTTTAATTGAAATAGTTCTCCATGTGTTTTTAAAGATAACAAATATGTGAAATCCTGTTTCCCTTTCTCTGTAGCCAATTCACACATGTATATTTATATGCACATATAGAATCCTACCAGGGATCCCACGTACAATTTTGTGAGGTTTCTCACTTGGCAGATACAAATTGTGAGAAGGGATCGCTCCTCTTAAACGCTGTTAGAACTGAAGATTCAAACTATAGGGGAGCTTCCTAGTAGAACAACATTATACATAAACTCATGTTCAGTAAAATAATTATTTTTGCATCTGTGGATGATATATATTTACTGATGAATTTTGATTTTCATATATATTGCTACTTTTTAATGTCTGTGTGTAGTTTGTGTGTGTGTGTGTGTGTGTATATATATACACACACACACACTATTCAGATTTTTCAATATATAAAATATATGTGTCTTATATACACTTTCTAAATTCATTCATGTTCATGTATGTGGATTTATAATCAACTTTTCACAAGATTATTTTCCAAAATATTCATCCACCTGAAATACATATTTGTTTCCTAGTACTGAAAACAAACTTCATGAATAGTGCCTACAAATTCTAATAATTTTACAGTAACTGACTCAGTTTACCACCAATGCAAGTAGATTCCTATGGGACATGATATGTAATTTGAGGTTCATTTGTATTCAACACTGGTACATTGTTATTTCTTCAGTTTTTGCACATCATACGATATATATTTCATCCACAAGTTCACAAATTTACAGGCATTTGTTTCAACTTTAATCAATTCCTGTTTCAGAACACAAGTATTGTCAGGGTTTCTGAACTCGTCTTTTCATGACGCTTCTTTCCAAACAAGTTATTTTCGATTTCCATAATCACTGGTGAAGTAAAACTCACACCCTTCGTGATAAACCAAAACACTAATATTACCATTATATGTATAACATTTTGGAAAGAACGATTGTATATCAATATAAGATTTCCTGTAATTTTTCAGATATCAGTTCAATCCATTATTTATAGTTGGAACAAGTTATATTATTTATTCACAGTATGTTCTATTCATCCTTTATCTTTATATTCATAGACACAGTGTACACCTCTTTGGACCCCCAATACTAATTTTACGTCTTCAATATATTGCTACCAGAAATGGTGGAAGAAATACTTATGTCACCTGATCTACATATACATTTTATCACAGTAATATTCTGAACAAAAAATGTAAAGGTCACACTTATGATTGTACCAAAGCCTAAAAGGAAAGTGAACATGGATTACTAAAAACATCAATGTCCAGGTTGCCTAATGCTCTCAAATGTCAATCTTATTGGTGACAACATATTTGTTTCTTCCTAAGATTATATATTCAAACTCAACCCTGATGAAAATGTCTAATCCTATCACTCACTTTATATTTTGCCTGATGCAATAATGTCTCTATTGATATCTGCATTTCTACATATTTTCCCAGTTTATCATAGTGACTGACTCTTCATATGTGCTGACATTTACATTCACTCTCTAACCGAAACCATATTGCTAAAGAACTTTTGGTCTAAATCCTATAATCACTCTTCTTCCTAAACCTACCGACAATCTTTCTAAACCTACTGACTATCCCTTTTTGACTGGATGTTCTCTTCTACGTTCAATCATCCAAGGTACAAGGACCTATGCCATTGTGCATTGAATTATCTGAGACATCTTTAGAGAACATAATTCAAGCTAAGTATCCCAGTCAAGGGCCCAATGCCCTTCTGGGTTTCAAATCATACCTAGATTTTTATTTTCATACTTATATTTCACCTCTACATTCTTGTAAATCTCACAGGTTGCCAATACCATTATTCATTGCACAGAATGATTCCTAATCCAAATCGAACCTGTTATTAACCCTAAACATACACTGTTCCCTCAATCTCATATTACAGAAGAACAGGGACAGAGTTGTTCTTACAATGCAGGAAAGTAGGGGCCCTTCCACCTGCTGAAAACCTCAAAGGTCCATACAGAAATGATACCCGGAAAAGTTATAGGCAGGTATGAAGGACCTGAGAGAGCAAAAGTCATCTTCCATGGCAAACAACCTGGTCAGGATGAAGGGATGTGTCTTAATCAGCCTCTCTCTTCTTATTTTAGAGAAGATGGACCAAATCAGGCCTGTGTGGAAAGCTGTTCACGGGTGCCTATGGTTGATATACTATTCTAACTTGCGAAAGTGTCACAGGAAGTAGGGGCAGCCTCCATCTCATGGGACCCTTGGAAGCAACTGTTAGAAAAAAGGGGTGCCAAGGCAGTGGCCTCATTCAGTTCCAAAGAAAGTGACATACCTCATTTCCTTGGTGATGGAACTCTCTGAACTTGCTATCCAAGAACCAAGACACCAAGAGGCAATCCCAGTCCAAGTCCCTGTGGGCTCAATTGATTGGATTTTCCAAGGACAGAGTCAGTCTTTCTCGGTACCTAATGATGTGAGTATAGCCAAATACCAGGAGAGCTCTGAAGAGGTACTTTTCCTGAGAAAGCAGGTAGTGGATCGCCACTTTTTCCTGACAACTTCACATAGTTGGTCAAGGAAACCAGAACTGATAGAGGACACGCCATTTTGGGGGAACATAATATGGCCCACCAGTCAGAGTTAACTCCAGAGAGTCATAGACCTACTTGAGGGAAGGAGGTGCCTTTGTGAGTGTGGGTTTGTTGTTTTGTCTCATGTTCTGAGAATAGGTAGGAAAGGCGGTTTGTTTGATTTGGAGTGAACTGTTTCTAGTAAGTCGTTTGACAAGATGAGTGTTTCTATGTCTGTGTATCCCACTGTGTCCGTGGTTGTAGACATGAGAAAAGAGAATGCAACAATGGATGTGTCCTGTCTAGTAGAAAGCTTCCCATTATGCATCCTGCCTAATTTATGAATGGAGTGCGGCTTGCCTTAAGGATGGGCAATACCTACTACCTTCCTAAGTCCCTGTTTTCTTCTGAATTCTGGCCACTCTCCAGAATAGGCTCATGGTTTTGTGTCCAAGATATGCAACAACTCCAAGGTCTGTTACATGGCCATGTACAGGATTGCTGAAGGGAATGGCCAGCATCTCAGAAAACTCAGATATCAGTGGACCAGGAAAGTCTCAGTAGATATACCCTGCTTTTGGCCTTTTGCTTACCTATTGTTCTGTTGCCCTGAGTATCAGGAAGGTCTTTGCCTCAGGCCACCCCTTTGTGAAGCCTGAAGGAAACAGTTTTCAAATGGAAATGAATGGGCATTACTTGTGGCTCTTTCTTAGTTGCTTTGGAAAGGGATGTGTCTGAATTAGCCTCTTGGCCTTGTATGTGGCTGTGACTTTGATTCTCAGCAGCTGATGGATCTAAAAATGATTCCATGTGTGCATCCAAAACCATAATTGCCAAAAGATCAGTCATTGTGGATGAAGTTTCTCGTCTTCCTCTGTTAGGTTCCTGACCTCCATCAAGTGAGAATAGGTATTCCTTGGGTCAAATGAGTTCTTCAAATCACTGCAGAGGTGCATAGGTTTTCGCATGACTTCAAATCACATAAAAAATCTATACTTGAAAGTCAGTAGGCCTCAAATTGGAGAAACAGAGCAGTATTAACGGGAGGCTTATTTGATCACTCCTGGTTCACAGAAAGGGTGTCCAGGCCAACATGACTTTAGGCAAATGAAGGGCAAGGGAGATTATTTGGACACTGTCTTTGGGTGAGCCCTTCATGGAAACCTCCAGACAGAGGTTACAATGAGTGACTATATGGAAGAAGATGAGGACCATGTTTGAGTGTTTTGTTTTTAATTGTGGTCATTTGTGTGGTGGTTGTAAGAAATATCTTGGTCCACCTGGGCTTGAACTCTGGTGGGATTTCCCTTAGAGACTGCGTTCTGGAACTGAACTCAGAGAAGTATTGCCATGAATTGTGTTGGGATTTTAGGAGGCCATGCATGAGAGTCGCCCTTAGAAACTGAGATCTAGGCCCAGGGTGGCTTTCCACAGAGCACTGAGAATCTCAGCCAGGATAACACATGATTTTATTCTGAAAGACTTGGCAGCTATAGTTGAGTGTCAAAACACACATTGACCTCACATTGTAGACCTCAATTTACCTGGCTTCATGTGACCTTTTGGCCACTCTTTGGGAAGCCTTGCCTGTGAGAGTTCTCCAGAGCTTTCATTCAAAATGAGCTTCCTCAATATTTAATGGTTCCTGAATGAATTGAAACCCACAGTGCCTCCAACTTCATCCTTAAAAAATTGCTAGATGAATACCATGTAGTTATTAAAATTTTCATGACCAGGTGGCACTGGAGAACCTTTGAATGTCCTGTTGCTGATCATGAGTATACCAGACAGTGCCTTGATTGACTGGATTTCATAAAAATGTTGTAGAAAAGAGATGCCAGTACGTTGGAGTCTGCTGAGTAGTGGGCCTAGAGCACTGGTGGGCAGGTGTGTGATGAAACATCAGTAGTAGGGCCATGAGGATCTACCATTGGATTCCAAATGGCTTGTGACTGACATGGTGCAGCCAGCAGATCCTTATTTGTAAAGTCATCTTTTTATATGGAGAGGTTTCAGGGCAATGTTCAGAATAAGGTTCATATGGACAAGGGGGCAATGGGGCAAGCTATGAGGGATAGAAGCCTGGTTGGTGCATTCTCCTGCACACCCTGACCCACAACACGTGACAGAACTCCCTCCAGCACTGTGTCTCAGTTGGGATCTTTGTATTTCATGAAGCAAATACTAAACTCTCAGTGCAGCAAGAAAAACACCACAAAAAGTGGAGGAGGACAAAATGGCTTCACAGTCCACACGGGGAGACATTTAGTCACCAGTCGTCACTGTTTACCAACAAAGAGAGGATTCAGGCCTCCTTCCTCATGTTAATTGGAAAATAAGAACCCATGTCCTTCAGGTCAAAGTGATGGAGACCCACCTTTGATGTTCTCACTACAAAAGAAGCTAAAGCTCCTGAAAACAACCTAAATTTCAAGTGCCCAACCTCAGAGGCAGATTCTCAGAAAGTCTTTAGGCCAGAAAAGCTCCATGTTTGTGGAGTGTTTACCCTGTCCCTTACCTTTAGAAAGTCCTCTATCTCCACCAAAGATGTGAAATCTGGAGCATTTTCCATTCCAGATAGGTATTCACAGATTTTCTAACTCTTCTCCTCTTATTGTGTCTTACTTGAGGCGAAAGTAATGTTAAAGCATTGTTCTGGATGAGAGTGAGAAGATTTTTGTGTAGCATATATTTGCATACACATTGGATTCAATTTCCAGTTTTCTATTTGAAATACTGAATCCCTGACACTAACACATACCCTATCAGACTCTGAATACTATTTCTAATAGGATGGAGAAAAATAACCCAAACAGAATAGAAATACAAGCAGTTTAGAGGAGGCATGGTGTATATTTGGACTTGCCTTTTGCATGATACAGAGTAGGAGTTAAATCTAGTCAATTTTCTGTTGAAATAGTTCTCCATGTGTTTTTAAAGTTAACAAATTGTGAATTCCTGTCTCCCTTTCTCTGTAGCCTATTCAGCACATATATTTTTATATGGATATATAGAATCATACCTGGTACCACACATACATTCTTGTGAGGTGGATGAGTTGGCAGATACAAATTGTGAGAAGAGATCACTCCTACTAAACCGTGTTGGAACTGAATATTCAACCAATGGGTGAGCTTGCTAGTTGAACAACATTATACATAAATCCATGTTCAGTAAAATGAATATTTTTGGATCTGTGGATGATATATATTTTATGAAAATTTTGATTGACATATATGTTGCTATTTTTTTTTCTGTGTGTGTGTGTGTGTTTTGTGTCACTCGCCTGTTCTGTAAAACAACTTCAGAGAGAGAGGTTAAAAATTCATGCAAAGCTCTGATAAAGGTATCTAATATCTTAGCTTTGGTCTATTGCTTCTTCTAATTGGGTCATTTGTTGTGTCCCATGGACGAGGGCAGTGGTTCCTGTGCCCACCCCTGCAGCAACTCCTATTCCGAATAGGATGGCTAAAGTGAAGGATATATGTTCCTAGTGGAAACGGGTTGTATGCCCCTCTATTTCACTTTCAAATGAACCTGCATCATGACAGAGCACTCTGGGAAACATCTGCACCATTACACAATTAATCACATCTGTTGACAATTTCTTTAAAACTTAAACAATGTTTAATTATATACAATTATGCTGTTGTAGGGACGGACAAGGCAAGGCACCTAAGATAGCAACGAAGACAGGGAAACCGTCCTATTTGGTTGCAACCAGATTCAGAGGGCATTGCTTCTGTTGTAATCAATTATTCTCCTGAAACCCAAGTTTAGGTAGTTTCAGAATTTTGTACCCAACATATAAGGGAAGGGGCTCAGAAGTTCACAGTCTTCAGAAGTTCAAAAAAGCCGTTGTTGTTTCTGTTTTTACCTCGGTTCTGGGCAAGTTAACTTTTCAAGGACACCTGGGAGGGAAAGAGCTTTTTCCTACGTTTCTTATTTTTCGCCCCTGACAGCTGTTACCATGGAGCCCTGATAGTAACTTCTTTATCTTAGAAATATAGCCATCTCTGTAAAGCCCCAGCTCATGGCCAGAGGCCTTGTTCATATATTTTGTGAAAAACAAGTAATGGGGTGTCTAGCATAGAAGTGCTCATTTTTTTAGCCAGTGGCCAAGTAGAACAAGGCAACAATAAAAGAGGAAGTTTATCTACATTGAACTCTTTTATAGGGACTCTTTTGCTGAAAGTCCTAAAGTCAGCCATGGTGAAGACTTCTGTAGGAAGTCAGTTAAGAATTTTCTGTAGGCCTGGTACAGAAGGGGAAGATAGGGAAGGTGGGGCTGAAAGCAGCTCCGAGGATCTGAGAATAAGGAAGGAGAGATGTAAAAGAATAATGGGAAAGGGGTTTGGGATTTTCCTAGCAACAAATACTTGAGCTGTAGAACAGGTAGAGCAGAGGGGAAGACAAGAGTGAGTATCCCAAAATGCATGTGAGGGACTTTAAATTTTTAGTAAACTGTTTTCAGTGATGACAAAGCAACTTTAAAGGCAATTTTCATTACATCTTTGATAGGAGTCTGAGGGCTCTCCTCAGCTAGTTTCAGCTTTGTGTTAGCTGGTAAGAGGACCTGGTGGGACCCGGTGCGGGCACGGACAGGAGAAGAGAGGAGTGAGTCGGTGGATGGGAACCTGAGTACCTGCTACCTCAGCAAGATGGCGTTGGTCTGAGAACCGGCAGAGGTTTGGGTTTTTGATCTAATAATTGGAGGGGAGAAATCAGGTTGCTGAGGTGAGAGTGACAGCAGAGACTCTGGAGCACAAGGCTGAAGGTGAGGATCTATTGGATAAGCATAGTTCAGGATATGAGTGAAGGATGGAAAAGGCCTGCCGATAGGGGAATCTCTTTTCACCCTTTTGAGCACTTGCAGAACTTAAAAATGTCACACAGGGTGGGGATGTGGCTCAATTGTAGCCCGCTCGCTTGGCATGCATGCAGCCCGGGTTCGATCCTCAGCACCACATACAAACAAAGATGTCGTGTCCGCCAAAAACTAAAAAATAAATATTAAAAATTCTCTCTGTCTCTCTCTCTCTCACCTCTCTCTTTAAAAAAAATGGTCACGCAGAATTTGAGGATCAAGAGACCCCTCTGGGGGCCATTGGTTTTGGTTATCTAATTGGTAATATGGCCAATGCTGTGTACTGAATTTGATGAGGAGTTTGTGTTCCATCAGGCAGCCCCTGTATGCTCACATCCCCATGACGTACAGAAAAAGTCTGCCAGGCATTCTGGGATTACTAAAATGGAGTGATGGATTTTTCCTTTCCCCAGGTCCATGATCCTCTTAGTTGTACAAGTCCGATGTTTACTGCCATTAGCCCCTTGAACTAGAGACCTTTTATTTGATAGAGGGCCCAATGGGGCCTTAAGGGCTGAGTTTATTGCCCCTGTATCCACTTCAAAGTTTACTGGTGTCTCCTCCACTTCAAAAGATACGCTGAGCTCAGGGAGGGGATCTGAGCCCCGACTTTCGTAGTCATGCTGAAGAGTCAGAATGGCTGGCTGGCGTGGCTGCCTCTTTCTAGGGCACTCTTGAACCCCGTGTCCTCTTTCTTTACAGTAGGCACATTGATCTGAGGTCAGGGGTGGCCTCTGGCGTGGGACCAGGTATCCCTTCCTGTCTCCCTGTTTCTTAATTTCTGGCCCTTTTGTTGTTGTGACCGGGACCTTAGTCAACTCCTTAGTCTGTCTTTTGTTTCTTTTATCCTCCTTTTGCTCCCTTCTCTTTCTCAGTTTCTCTTATAGTATACTTTCTTGGCTTCTCTGACTAAATCTCTCAAAGTCATATCCTGTAATCCATCTAAGCATTGTAACTTTCTTTAAATATCCAAGGCAGCATGCCCAATAAAGGCCATTGTGACAGATGCCTTTTGATCCTCTGCATGAGGATCGAAAGGAGTATATCTCCTATATGTCTCCGTAATTCTCTCTAGAAACATAGAGGAAGATTCATCAGGCATGCAGGTGTGGTAGCCACGTCACCCCAAATGGAGTAGGGAAAGAGCAGTGCCGCTGCCCGCGCCAGGATCAGGCCCAGCCACCAGCTGGTGTGGTAGTCACGTCACCCAAATTGTAGTAGGGGCCAAGCAGGCCGCCACCCATGCCCGCAACAAAAGCAGACCTGTGACTGACCTTCGGAAAAGGCCCAGCGGCCTGCCACCATGGTAGACATGACACCCCAATTGGAGTAGTGGCAGAGCAGAGCTTTCTCGCGCGCCCAGTACAAGCACAATGGCCCACCGGCGTGGTAGTCACGTCAACCCAATTGGAGTAGGGGCAGAGCAGAGCCTTTGCCCGCACCCGGAACAGGCCCAGCGATCTGCCAGCATGGTAGTCACGACACCCCAATTGCAGTAGGGCCAGAGCAGAGCCACCACCCGCTCCCGCAAGGTAGGCAGACCTGCAACCGACCGGCAGAACAGGCCCAATGGCCTGCAAGCGCGGCAGACACGTCAACCCATTTGGTTCTTTGACAAAATAAAAAAAATCGACAGACCCTTAGCCATGCTAACGAAGACAAGAAGAGAGAGAACTCAAATTACTAGCATACGGGATGAAAGAGACAATATCATAACAGATATTTCAGATATACAGAAGATAATCCGAAATTATTTTGAATCTTTGTACTCTATTAAAATAGAAGACAGTGAAGGCATTGATAAATTTCTTAAGTCATATGATCTGCCCAGATTGAGTCAGGAGGAATTAGACAACATAAACAGACCAATATCAATTGAGGAAATAGAAAAAACCATCAAAACACTACCAAGTAAGAAAAGCCCAGGACCTGATGGGTATACAGCAGAGTTTTACAAAACCTTTAAAGAGGAACTAATACCAATACTTTTCAAGCTATTTCAGGAAATTGAAAAAGAGGGAGAACTTCCAAATTCATTCTATGAGGTCAACATCACTCTGATTCCTATACCAGACAAAGACACTTCAAAGAATGAAAACTACAGACCAATATCTCTAATGAACCTAGAGGCAAAAATCCTCAATTAAATTCTGGCAAATCGGATACAAAAGCATATCAAAAAAATTGTGCACCATGATCAAGTAGGATTCATCCGTGGGATGCAAGGCTGGTTCAATATACGAAAATCAATAAATGTTATTCATCACATCAATAGACTTAAAAATAAGAACCATATGATCATCTCCATAGACGCAGAAAAAGCATTTGACAAAGTACAGCATCCCTTTATGTTCAAAACTCTAGAAAAACTAGGGATAACAGGAACATACCTCAATATTGTAAAAGCAATCTATGCTAAGTCTCAGGCTAGCATCATTCTGAAGGGAGAAAAATTGAAGGCATTTCCCTTAAAATCTGGAACAAGACAGGTATGCCCTCTTTCACCACTTCTGTTCAACATAGTTCTAAAAACACTGGCCAGAGCAATTAGAGAGACGAAAGAAATTAAAGGCATATAAATAGGAAAAGAAGAGCTTAAATTATCACAATTGCAGATGATATGATTCTATTCCTAGCAGACCCAAAAGGGTCTACAAAGAAACTAATAGAGCTAATAAATGAATTCAGCAAAGTGGCAGGATATAAAATCAACACTCATAAATCAAAGACATTCCTGAATATCAGTGACAAATCCTCTGAAACGGAAATGAGGACAACCACTCCATTCACAATATACTAAAAAAAAAAAAATAATAATTGGGAATCAACCTAACAAAGGAGGTGCAAGTTTTATACAAGGAAAACTACAGAAACCTAAAGAGAAAAATAGAGGAAGATATTAGAAGATGTAAAAATGTACCCTGTTCATAGATAGACAGAACTAACATCATCAAAATGGCGATATTACTAAAAGTTCTCTATAGGTTTAATGCAATGCCAATCAAAATCCCAACGGCATTTCTTGTAGAAATAGAGAAAGCAATCATGAAATTCATATGGAAAAATAAAAGACCCAGAATAGCAAAAACAACACTAAGCAGGAAGTGTGAATCAGTCAATATAGCGATACCAGACTTCAAACTATACTGCAGAACAATAGTAACAAAAATAGCATGGTACTGGTACCGAAACAGGTTGGTGGACCAATGGTACAGAATAAAGGACACAGAAACCAATCCAAAAAAATACAACAATCTTATATTTGATAAAGGGGCTAAAAGCATGCAATGGATGAATGATAGCATCTTCAACAAATGGTACTGGGAAAACTGGAAATCCATATGTAACAAAAAGAAACTGAATCCCTTTCTCTCGCCATGCACAAAAGTTAACTCAAAATGGATCAAGGAGCTTGATATCAAATCAGAGACATGGTGTCTGATAGAAGACAAAGTTGGCTATGATCTACATACTGTGGGGTCACCTCCAAATTTTTAAATAGGACACCCATAGCACAAGTGTTAATAACTAGAATCAACACATGGGACTTACTCAAACTAAAAAGTTTTTTCTCAGCAAAAGTAACAGTAAGAGAGGAAAATAGGGAGCCTACATCCTGGGAACAAATCTTTCCTCCTCACACTTCAGATAGAGCACTAATATCCAGAGTATACAAGAACTCAAAAAATTAGTCAATAAGATAACAAATAACCCAATCAACAAATGGGCCAAGAATCTGAACAGACACTTCTCAGAGGAGGACATACAATCAATCAACAAGTACATGAAAAAATGCTCACCATCTCCAGCAGTCAGAGAAATGTGAATCAAAACCACCGTAAGATACCATCTCATTCCAGTAAGATTGGCAGCCATTATGAAGTCAAACAACAACAAGTGCTGGCGAGGATCTGGGGAAACAGGTACACTTGTATATTGCTGGTGGGACTGCAAATTGGTGCAGCCAAATGGGAAAGCAGTATGGAGACTTCTTGGAAAGCTGGGAATGGAACCACCATTTGACCCAGTTATTCCCCTTCTCGGTCTAAAACCTAAAGACCTAAAAAGAGCATGCTACAGGGACACTGCTATATCGATGTTCATAGCAGCACAATTCACAATAGCAAGACTGTGGAACCAACCTAGATGCCCTTCAATAGAAGAATGAATAAAAAAAATGTGGCATTTATACACAATGGAGTATTACTCGGCATTAAAAAATGACAAAATCATAGAATTTGCAGGGAAATGGATGGCATTAGAACAGATTATGCTAAGTGAAGCTAGCCAATCCCTAAAAAACAAATGCCAAATGTCTTCTTTGACATAAGGAGAGTAACTAAGAACAGAGTAGGGACGAGGAGCATGAGAAGAAGATTAACATTAAACAGGGATGAGAGGTGGACGGGAAAGGGAGAGAGAAGGGAAACTGCATGGAAATGGAAGGAGAACCTCAGGGTTATACAAAATTACATAAAAGAGGAAGTGAGGGGAAAGGGAAAAATAATACAAGGGGGAGAAATTTATTACTGTAGAGGGGGTAGAGAGAGAAGAGGGGAGGAGAGCGGAGGGGAGCGGGGATAGTAGAGGATAGATAATTCAGCAGAATACAACAGACACTAGTATGGCAATATATGAATCAATGGATTTGTAACTGATGTGATTCTGCAATCTGTATACGGGGCAAAAGTGGGAGTTCATAACCCACATAAATCAAAGTGTGAAATATTATTTATCAAGAACTATGTAATGTTTTGAACAACCATATATAAAAATTTTAAAAAAGAGATAACTAAATTCGGTGAATAATGCACTAGAATCCTAATATTTCTACAGTAACTGACCCAGTTTAAAATCAATGCCAGTAGATTCCTATGGGACATGATGTGTATTTTGACGTTCATTTTTATTCAACACTGGTACATTACTATTTCATGAGTTTATGCACATCATAGGATATATATTTCATCCACAAATTAGCAAATTTATAGGCATTTGATTGAATTTCAATCGCTTCCTGCTTTACAACATATGCATTCCTCCAGGTTTCCTGACTGGTCTTTTCATGAGACTTCTTTCCAAACATATTATTTTCGATTTCCATAATCACTTTTGAAGCAAAACTCACACACTGTTCATGATAAACCAAAACACTAATATTACCATTAGATGTATAATTGGTGGGAATGAATGATTGTATATTAATATAAGATTTCCTGTAATTTTTCAGATATCAGTTCAATCCATTATTTAAAGTTGGAACAAGTTATATTATTTATTCACAGTATTGTCTATTCATGCTTTATCTCTATATTCATAGACACAGGGTGCACCTCTTTGTACCCCCAATACTAATTTTACGTCTTCAATATATTGTTTCCAGAAATGGTGGAAGAAATACTCATGTCACCTGATCTACATATACATTTTTTCACAGTAATATTCTGGACAAATAATGTAATGATCACGGTTATGATTGCACGAAGGACTAAATGGAAAGTGAACATGGATTACTAAAAACATCTATGTCCATGTTGCCTAATGCTCGCAAATGTCAATCCTATTGGTGACTACATATTTTTTTCTTCCAAAGATTATGTATTCAAACTCAACCCTGTTGAAAATGTCTAATCCTATCACTCACTTTATACTTTTCCTGATTTCGTAATGTCTCTATTGATATCTGCTTTTCTATATTTTTTCCCAGCTCATCATAGTGACTGACTCGTCATATGTGCTGACATTTACATTCACTCTCTAACCGAAACCCTATTGTTAAAGAACTTTGGTCCAAATCAAATACTCACTCTTCTTCCTAAACCTACCAACTAGCTTCATAATCCTACCGACTATCCCTTTTTGACTGGATGTTCTCTTCTACATTCAATCATCCAAGGTACAAAGTCCTATGCCATTTTGTATTGAATTAACTGAGACATCTTTGCAGAACATAATTCAAAGCTAATTATCCCAATCAAGGGCTCAATGCCCTTCTGGGCTTCAAATCATACCTAGATTTCTGTTCTCATACTTATATTTAACCTCCATATTCTTGTAAATATCGAAGGTCCCCAACACTATTATTCATCACACAGAATGATTCCTAACACAAATCGAACCTGTTATTAACCCGAAACATACACTGTTCCCTCAATCTCATTTTACAGAAGAGCAGGGACAGGGTTGTTCTTACAATACAGGAAAGAAGGGGACGGTCCACCTGCTGAGAACCTCAAAGGTCCATGCAGAAATGATACCTGGACAAGTTGTAGGCAGGTATAAAGGACCTGAGTGAGCAAAACTCATCTTCCATGGCAAAAAACCTGGTCAGGATGAAGGGATGTGTCTTAATCAGCCTCTCTCTTCTTATTGTAGAGAAGACTGACAAAACCAGACCTGTGTGTAGAGCTGTTCCTGGGTGCCTATCGTTGATATTTCATTCTAACTTGTGAAAGTGTCACAGGAAGTAGGGGCCGGCTCCATCTCATGGGACCCTTGGAAGCAACTGTTAGGGAAAAGTGGTTGCCAAGGCAGTGACCTCATTCAGTTCCAAAGAAAGTGACATACCTCATTTCTTTGGTGATGGAACTCTCTGAACTTGGTATCCAAGAAGCCAGGCACTCAGAGGCAGTCCCAGTTCCAGTCCCAGTGGCCTCACTTGTTTGGATTTTCCAAGGACAAAGTCAATCTTTCTTGGTTCCTACTGATGTGAGAATGGCCAAATGCCAGGAGAGCTCTGAAGAGGGACCTTTCCTGAGAAAGCAGGTAGTGGCTCACCACTTTTTCCTGACAACTTCACAGAGTTGGCCATGGAAACCAGATCTGAAAGAGGACAGGCCATTTTGGGAGAACATAGTATGGCTCACCAGTCATCGGACACTCCTTCTAATCCCAGACATACTTGGGGGAAGGAGCTGCCTTTGTGGGAGTGGGTATGGGTTTGTGGTTCTGTCTCATGTTCTGAGAATAGGTAGGAAAAGCGTTTTTTGGGTTTTTTTTTTTTTTTTTTTTTGGTTTGGAGTGGACTGTTCTAGTAAGTCGTTTGACAAAGCAAGTATTTCCAGGTCTGTGTATTCCACTGTGTCCGTTGTTGTAACCATTAGAAAAGAAAATGCATTAATGAATGTGTCCTTTCAAGTATAAATCTTCCCAAAATTCATCCTGCCCAATATATGAATGAACTTCAGCTTGTCTTATCGAAGGGAAACACCTGCTATCTTTCCAAGTTCCTGTTTTCTTCCTGTATTCTGGCCAGTCTCCAGAATAGGCTCATGGTTTTGTGTCCACGATATGTACCACCTCCAAGCTCTGTGACATGGCCATGTACTGGATAGCTGAAAAGAATGGCGAGAATCTCAGAAAACTCAGATATCAGTGTGACCAAGAAACTCTCAGTGGAGAGACCCTGCTTTGGACCTTTTGCTTAAGTACTGTTTTGTTGCACTGAATATCTGGAAGGTCTTTGCTTCAGGGCACCCCGTTGTGAAGCCTGAAGAATATAGTTTTGAAATGGAAATGAATGGGCATCACCTGTGGCTCTTTGCTTAATTGCTTTGGAAAGGGATGTGGCTGAATTAGCCTCTTGGCCTTCTTTGTGGCTGTTATTTAGATTCTCAGCACGTGATGGATATAAAGAATGATCCCATGTGTGCGTCCAAAACTATAATGGCAAAAAATCAGTCATTGTGGATGAAGTCTCTCGTCTTCCTCTGTTAGGTTCCTGACCTCCATCAAGTGTGAATAGCGATTCTTTGGGTCAAATGAGTTCTTCTAAGCCCTGCTGAGGTGCTTGGGTTTTCGCATGACTCCAAATCACATATAGAATCTATACCTGAAAGTCAGTAGGCCTCAAATTGTAGAAACAAAGAAGTATTAACGGCAGGCTTATTTGATCACTTCTGGTTCACAGGAGGGCTGTCAAGGCCACCCTGACTTTAGGCAAATGAGGGGCAAGGGAGCTTTTTTTGGACACAGTCTTGGGCTGTGCCCCTGATGGAAAACTCCAGCCAGAGGTTATGATGAGTGACTATATGGAAGAAGATGAGGGCCATGTGCGAATGTTTTGGTTTTAATTTTGGCCATTTGTTTGGCGGTTGGAAGAAATGACTGGGTCCACTTGGGCTTGAACTTTGGTTTGATTCTCCTTAGAGACTGAGTTGTGAAACTGAACTCAGAGAAGTATTGCCATGAATTTTGTTTGGATTTTAGGAGGCCACGCATGTGAGTCGCCCTTGGAAACTGAGATCTAGGGTCAGGGTGGCTTTCCACAGAGCACTGGGAATCTCTGCCAGGATATCACATGATTTTATTCTTAAAGACATGGCAGCCATATTTGAGAGTCGAAAAATACATAGGCCTCACATTGTAGACTTTAATGGGCCTGGCATCATGTGACCTTTTTGGCACTCTTTCAGAAGCCTTGCCTGTGAGAGTTCTCCAGAGCTTTTATTGAATTGAGCTTCCTCAACATTTAATGGTTACTGAATGAATTGAAAGCCACAGTGCCTCCAACTTCATCTTTGAAAAATGGCTAGATAAATACCATGAAAATTTTGAAATTCCCATGACCAGGTGGCACTGGAGAACCTTTGGATGTCCTATTGCTGATCATGAGTATACCAGACAGTGCCTTGATTGACTGGGTTTCATAAAAATGGTGTAGAACAGAGATGCCAGTAAGTTAGAGCCTGCTGAGTAGTGGGCCTAGAGCAGTTTTGGGCAGGTGTGTAAAAAATCATCAGTGGTAGGGTCATGAGGATCTACCATTGTATTTCAAATGGCATGTTACTTACATGGTGCAGCCAGCAGACCCTTATATGTAAAGGCATCTTGTTATATGGAGAGGTTTCAGGGCAATGTTCAGAATCAGGTTGATATGGACAAGGGGGCAATGGGGCAAGCTATGAGGGATAGAAGCCTGGTTGGTGCATTCTGCATACCCTGGCACATGCCTGCATACCCTGGCACACCACAGGTGACAGAACTCCCTCCAGCACTGTGTCCCATTTGAGCTCCTTGTATGTCATGAAGCAAATCCCAAACTCCGAGTGCAGTAGCAAAAACACGACAAAAAGTGGACCAGGACCAAATGGCTTCACAGTCTACACGAGGAGACACTTAGTCCCCAGTGGTCACAGTTTACCTACAAAGAGATAATTCAGCACTGCTGCTCATCTTTATTGGAATATAAGAAGCCATGTCTTCCAGGTCACATAAATGCAGACCCAGCTTTGATGGTCTCACGCAAAGGAAGTCAAATCTCCTGACAACAACATATTTTTCAAGTGCCCAACCTCACAGGCAGTTTCTCAAAAAGTTTTTAGGCCAGAAGAGCTCCATGTTTGTGGAGTGTTTACCCAGTCCCTTACTTTTGGAAACTCCTCTACCACCTCCAAGGTTGTGAACTCCTGAGCATTTCCATTCCAGATATGTATTCACTGATTTTCTAACTCTTCTTCTCCAATTGTGTCTTAATTGGGGCAAAGGTATTGACAAGGCATTGCTCTGGATGAGAGTGGAAGGATATTTATGCAGCACATATTTGCATACACATTGGATTTATTTTTCAATTTTCCTACTGAAATAGTGAATCCCTGACACTAACCCCTACCTATTAGGCTCAGACTACTCAACCTAATATAAAGGAGAGAAATAACCCAAACACAATATAAATACAAGCAGTTCAGAGGAGGCATGTTGTATATTTGGACTTGCCTTTTGCATTATATAAGGTAGGAGTTATAAATCTAGTCAATTTTTAATTGAAATAGTTCTCCATGTGTTTTTAAAGTTAACAGATATGTGAATTCTTGTTTCCCATTCTCTGTAGCCTATTCACCCATGTATATTTATATACATATATAGAATCCTACCAGGTATCCCATGTACATTTTTGGGAGGTGGCTGACTTGGCAGATACAAATTGTGAGAAGAGTTCACTCCTCTTAAACGCTGTTGGAACTGAAAATTCAACCTACAAGCTTCCTAGTAGAACAACATTATACATAAGCTCATGTTCAGTAAAATAAATATTTTTGCATCTGTGGATGATATATATTTAATGATGAATTTTGTTTGGCATATATTTTGCTACTTTTTAATGTCTATTTGTGGTTTTTTTGTATATATACATACACTCTGTAGACTTTTCAAAATATAAAATATATGTGTCTTATATACACTCTCTTAATTCATTCATGTTCATGTACGTGGATTTATAATCAACTTTTCACAAGATTATTCTCAGACATATTCATCCAACTGAAATACATATTTGTTTCCTAGTACTGAAAACTAACTTCAGTGAATGGTGCATACAAATCCTAATAATTCTACAGTAACTAACCCAGTCTAACATCAATGCAAGTAGATTCCTATGGCACATGATATGTAATTTGACGTTCATTTCTATTCAACACTGGTACATTACTATTTCTTCAGGGTTGGCACATCATAGGATATACATTTCATCCACAAGTTCACAAATTTATAGGCATTTGTTTCAACTTTAATCACTTCTTGCTTCAGAACACATGTATTGTCAGGGTTTCTTGACTGGTCTTTTCATGAGAATTCTTTCCAAACACATTATTTTCGATTTCCATAATCACTATTGAAGCAAAACTCACACACTCTTCATGATAAACCAAAACACTAATATTACCATTAGATGTATAATTTGTTGGAATGAATGATTGTATATCAATATAAGATTTCCTGTAATTTTTCAGATATCAGTTCAATACATAATTTAAATTTGGAACAACTTATATTATTTATTCACAGTATGGTCTGTTCATGCTTTATCTCTATATTCATAGACACAGGGTACACCTCTTTGTACCCCCAAAACTAATTTTATGTCTTTAATATATTGCTCCAAGAAATGGTGGTAGAAATACTCATGTCACCTGATCTACATAAACATTTTATCACAGTAATATTCGGAACTAAAAATGTGAAGGTCACACTTAAGACTGTACCAAAGCCAAAATGGAAATTGTACATGGATTACTAAAACATCCATGTCCAGGTTGCCTAATGCTCTCAAATGTCAATCCTATTTGTGACGACATATTTGTTTCTTCATAAGATTATATATTGAAACTCAACCTTGTAGAAAATGTCTAATCCTATCACTCATTTTATACTTTGCATGATTTCATAATGTCTCTATTGATATCTGCTTTTCTACATATTTTCCCAAGCTCATCATAGTGACTCACTCTTCATATGTGCTGACATTAACGTTCACCCTCTAACCAAAACCCTATTAGGAAAGAACTTTTGATCCAAATCCTATACTCACTCTTCTTCCTAAACCTACCAACTATCTTCCTAATCCTACCTACTATCCCTTTTTGACTGGATGTTCTCTTCTACATTCAATCATCCAAGGTACAAGGTCCTATGCCATTGAATATCGAATTATCTGAGACATCTTTGCAGAACATCATTAAAAGCTAAGTATCCCAGTCAAGGGCCCAATGATTTCTGGCCTTCAAATCTTACTTCTATTTCTGTTTTTGTACATTTATTTCACCTCTCTATTCTTATAAATATCGTAGGTACCCAATACCATTATTCATAGCACAGAATGATTCCTAACTGAAATCGAACCTGTTATTAACCCGAAACATACACTGTTCCCTCAATCTCATTTTACAGAAGAGCAGGGAAAGAGTTGTTCTTACAATACAGGAAATTAGGGTACCTTCCACCTGCGAGAACCTCAAAGGTCCATTCAGAAATGATACCTGGAGAAGTTTTAGGCAGGTATAAAGGACCTGAGAGAGCAAAAGTCATCTTCCATGGCAAACAACCTGGTCAGGATGAAGGTATGTGTCTCAATCAGTCTCTCTCTTCTTATTGTAGAGAAGATGGACCAAACCAGGCCTGGGTGAAGAGCTGTTCCCAGGTTCCTCTGGTTGATATACCATTCTAACTAGTGAAAGTGTCACAGGAAGTAGAGGCCGGCTCCATCTCATGGGACCCTTGGAAGCAACTCTTAGGACAAAATGTTTGCCAAGGCAGTGACCTCATTCAGTTCCAAAGAAAGTGACATACCTCATTTCCTTGGTGATGGAACTCTCTGAACTTGGTATCCAAGAAGTCAGGCACCCAGAAGCAGTCCCAGTCCCAGTATCAGTGGGCTCACTTGGTTGGATTTAACAAGGACAGAGTCCGTCTTTTTTGGTACCTACTGATGTGAGGAAGGACAAATGGAGGAGAGTTCTGAAGAGGGACCTTTCCTGAGAAAGCAGGTAGTGGCTCACCACTTTTCCTGACACCTTCACAGAGTTGGCCAAGGAAACCAGATCTGATAGAGGACAGGCCATTTTGGGAGAAGATAGTATGGCCCACAAGTCAGAGAACACTTTGGATAGTCACAGACCTACTTGAGGGAAGGAGGTGCCTTTGTGGGAGTGGGTGTGTGTTTGTGGTTCTGTCTCATGTTCTGAGAATAGGTAGGAAAGTCGGTTTTTTGGTTTGCAGTGGACTATTTCTAGTAAGTCATTTGACAAGACTAGTGTTCCTATGTCTGTGTATTTCACTGTGTCCGTTGTTGTAGACATTTGAAAAGATAATGCATTAATAAATGTCTAGTCTAGTATAAATCTTACCATAATTCATCCTGGCCAATTAATGAATGGACTGCAACTTGTCTTATCCATGGGCAACACCTGCTATCTACCTAAGTTCCTGTTTTCTTCCTGAATTCTGGCCATTCTCCAGAATTGGCTCATGGTTTTGTTTCCAAGATATGTACCACCTCCAAGCCCTGTGACATGGCCATGTACTGGATAGCTTAAGAGAATGGCGAGATTCTCAGAAAACTCAGATATTAGTGTGACCAGGAAAGTCTCAGTGGAGCGATCATGTTTTGCGCCTTTTGCTTACGTATTGTTCTGTTGCCCTGAATGTCAAATATCAGTGTGACCAGGAAAGTCTCAGAGGAGAGACCCTACTTTGGATCTTTTGCTTAACTATTGTTCTGTTGCCCTGAATGTCTGGAAGGCCTTTGCCTCAGGCCACCCCTCTGTGAAGCCTGAGGAAAACAGTTTTAAAATGGAAATGAATGGGCATCATCTGTGGCTCTTTGCTTAATTGCTTTGGTAAGGGATGTGGCTGAATTAGCCTCTTGGTCTTATGTGTGGCTGTGACTTAGATTCTCAGCACCTGATGGATCTAAAGAATGATCCCTTGTGTGCATCCAAAACCATAATTGCAAAAAGATCAGTCATTGTGGATGAAGTCACTTGCCTTCCTCTGTTAGGTTCATGACCTCCATCAAGTGAGAATAGGGATTCTTTGGATCAAATGAGTTCTTCCAAGCCCTGCAGTGGTGCTTGGGTTTTCACATGACTCCAAATGAAATAAAGAATCTATATCTGAAAATCAGTAGGCCTCAAATTGGAGAAACAGAGCAGTATTAAAGGCATGCTTATTTTGTCACTCCTGGTTCACAGGAAGGGTGTCCAGGCCACCCTGACTTTAGGCAAATGAGGGGCAAGCGAGCTTATTTTGGAAACTGTCTTTGGCTGCGCCCTTCATAGAAACCTTCAGCAAGAGGTGACGATGAGTCACTACATGGAAGAGGATTAGTGTCATGTGGAGGTGTTTGGTTATAATTTTGGTCATTTGTGTGTCGGTTGGAAAAAATGACTGGGTCCACCTGGGCTTGAACTCTGGTGTGATTCCCCTTAGAGACTGAGTTGTGGAACTGAACTCAGAGAAGTATTGCCATGAATTTTGTTGGAATTTTAGTAGGCGACGCATGAGAGTCGCCCTTGGAAACTGAGATCTAGGCGCAGGGTGGCTTTCCACAGAGCACTGGGACTCTCCGCCAGGATATAACATGATTTTATTTTTAAAGACTTGGCAGGCTGAGTTGAGAGTCAAAACACACGGGCCTCACCTTGTAGACCACAATGGGCCTGGCTTTATGTGGCCTTTTTGGGCACTCTTTCTTAAGCCTTGCCTGTGAGAGTTATTTAGAGTTTCATTGAAATGAGCTTCCTCACCATTTAATGATTCCTGAATGAATTGAAACCCACAGTGACTCCAACTTCATCTTTAAAAAAATGGCTAGATAAATACCATGAAATTTTTGAAATTCCCATGGCCAGGTGGCACTGGAAAACTTTTGGATGTCTTGTTGCTGATCATGAGTATACCAGACAGTACCTTGATTTACTGGGTTTCATGAAAATGGTTTAAAACAGAGATGCCAGTAAGTTGGATCCTGCTGAGTAGTGGCCCAGAGCAGTGGTGTGCAGGTGTTTGATAAAACATCAGTGGTAGGGCCATGAGGATCTACCATTGGATTCCAAATGGCTTGTGACTGACAGGGTGCAGCCAGCAGACCCTTATATGTAAAGGAATCTTGTTATATGGAGAGGTTTCAGGGCAATGTTCTGAATCATGTTGCTATTGTCAAGGGGGCAAGCTACGTGGGATAAAACACTGGTTGGTGCATTCTCCTCCAGACCCTTCCCCCCACACCTGACAGAACTCCCTCCAGTACTGTGTCCCAATTGAACTCGTATTTTGTGAAGCAAATACCAAACTCCCAGAGCAGCAGCAAAAACACCACGAAAATTAGAGGATGACCAAACGCCTTCACAGTCCACACGAAGAGACAATTAGCCCTCAGAGGCCACAGTTTACCTACAAAGAGAGAATTCAGCACTGTTGCCTCATTTCATTGGAAAGTAAGTAACCATGTCATCCAGATCACATAGATGCAGACCCAGCTTTGATGTTCTCACTACAAAGTAAGCTAAAGCTCCTGACAACAGCATATATTTCAAGTGCTCAGCCTCAGAGGCAGATCCTCAAAAATCTTTAGGCCAGCAGAGCTCGATGTTTGTGGAGTGTTTACCCTGTCCATTACTTTTAGAAACTCCTCTACCAACTCCAATGATGTGAAATCAGGAGCATTTTCCAATCCAGATAGGTATTCACAAATTTTTTAACTCTTCTCCTCTAATTGTGTTTTTCTTGAGGCGAAGGTAATGTCAAGGCATTGTTCTGGATGAGAGTGGGAAGATTTTTCTGTAGCATATGTTTGCATACACATTGGATTCAATTTCCTGTTTTCCATTCAAAATACTGAATCCCTGACACTAACCCATACCCTACCAGACTCTGACTACTAATCCTAATATGATGGAGAAAAATAACCCAAACAGAATAGAAATACAAGCAGTTCAGAGGAGGCACAGTGTATAGTTAGACTTTCATTCTGCATGATACAGAGTAGGAGTTATAAATCTAGTCAATTGTTTGTTGAAATAGTTCTCCATGTATTTTTAAAGTTAACAAACATGTGAATTCCTGTCTCCCTTTCTCTGTAGCCTATTCAGCATGTGTATTTTAATATGGACATATACAATCCTACCTGGTACCACACGTTTATTCTTGTGATTTGACTTACTTGGCAGATACAAATTGTGAGACGAGATCACTCCTACTAAACCCTGTTGGTACTGAATATTCAAACAATGGGTGAGCTTTCTAGTTGAACAACATTATACATAAATCCATGTTCAGTAAAATGAATATTTCTGGATCTGTGGATGATATATATTTTTTGATGAATTTGGATTGACATATATTGCTACTTTTTTTGTCTGTGTGTACTCTCCAGATTTTTCTAAATATGAAATATATGTGTCTTATGTACACTCCCTAAATTCACTCATGTTCATGTATGTGGATTTATAATCAACTATACACAAGATTATTCTCAGAAATATTCATCCACCTGAAATTTGCCTAATGCTCTCAAATGTCAATCCTATTGGTGACTACATATTTGTTTCTTCCTAAATTATGTATTCAAACTCAACCCTGTTCAAATGTCTAATCCTATCACTCACTTTATACTTTGCCTGATTTTGTAATGTCTCTATTTATATCTGCTTTACTACATGTTTTCCCCAGTTCATTATTGTGACTGACTCTTCACCTGTGCTGACTTTAACAATCACTCTGTAACCGAAACCCTATAGCTAAAGAACTTTTGTTCCAAATCCTATACTCACACTTCTTCCTAAACGTACTATCTTCCTATTTCTATCAACAATCCCTTTTTGACTGGATGTTCTCTTCTACTTTCAATCATTATAGTAAATGACGGGCGAGCTTCGCAGGAGGAAACCACCAACAGACTATCTCATGCAACAGCAAAGGGTTTATTGAGTGTCCAGCATGCTGGTGCTCAGAGCTCACTTGAATAGAGCAGATAGCCCTGAGAATAGCTTAAGTAGAGCTTATATACTTTACCTGGAGAGGGCAGGGAGGGAAGTTTATTGATGGATCAGGGCGAGTGGGCGATTTGCGTGCAACTGGGTGAGGGAGCACATTCTGCAGTTGGGCAGTTGGGGACAGCACATACTGGGAACAAGATTTGCAAGCATTTCTCAAGATTTAAACAGGGTTTTGTTAAGCATACAGAAAAACAGCAAGTGACAAGTACCTATTTTATTAACCTTTTATTCCCCACTTCTTCTTCTGGCTACTTTTAATCATAAAAATGATCATTGGGGGGTGTCACATTCTATGTATACTAGTGGGTATTACCATAAGTTTAACTCGTCCAATTTGAGCCTGGAGAAAAGAAATTACACGGTTGAGAAAACAGGGTTTAATAGTTAGCAATAATATGAGGATTATTATTGGACCGGCCAGGGTTGATAAAAACGTAGTTAACCAGGAAGACTGTGTGAACCAAGACTCAAACCACCTTTTTTGGGCCTCTCTGTCTCTTTGATGCTTTTCAAGGAATCTTTTTAATTTACTCTTAGATTTTATTACAACTCCAGTATGCTCGGCATACAAACAACTTTCTTCTCTCAATGCAGCACAAAGGCCCCTTCTCTCATGACGAGGAGGTCCAACCCTCGAGTGGTCTGAAAAACAACTTCAGAGAGAGAGGTAAAAGACTCAAGCAAAGCTCTGATGGAGGTTTCTAATATCTTAGTTTTGGTCTATTACTGTCATTTGTTGGGTCATTTGTTGAGTCCTATGGACAAAGGCAGTGGTTCCCGTGGCCACCAGTGCAGCAATTTCTATTCCTAATAGGATGGCTAAGTTGAGGAATATATATTTTCAGTGGAACCGGGTTGAATGCCCCCCTATTTGATCTTCAAATGAACCTGCGTCGTGATAGAGCACTCTGGGAAACATCTGCACGATTACACAATTAATCACATCTGTTGACCATTTCATGAAAACATTAACAATGTTTAAGTATATAGAATCATGCTGTAGTAGGGACGGACAAGGCAACGCACCTAAGATAGCACTGAAGACAGGCAAACAGTCCTATTTGGTTGCAACCAGATTAAGAGGGCATTGATTGTGTTGTAATCAAGTAATCCTCTGAAACCCAAGTTTAGGTAGTTTCATAATTTTGTACCCAACATGTAAGGGAAGGGGCTCAGAAGTTCACAGTCTGCAGAAGTTGAAAAAAGCAGTTTTTGTTTCTGTTTTTTCCTCGGTTCTGGGAAAGTTAACTTTTCAAGGACACCTGGGTGGGAAAGAGCTTTTTCTTCCCTTTCTTATTTTCCCATTGCCAGCTGTTACCACGGAGCCCAGTTGCTAACTTCGTTAACTTAGAAATGTAGCCATCTCTGTGAAGCCCCACGTCAAGGCCAGAGGCCTTCTTCACATATTTTTGTGAAAAACTAGTAAGGGGGTGTCTTGATTAGGAGTGCTGATTTTTTTAGCCAGTGGCCAAGTAGAACAGGGCAACATGAAAATAGGAAGTTTAACTACATTGAACTTTTTTATAGGGACTCTTTTGCTGAAAGTCCTAAAGTCAGCCATGGTGAAGACTTCTGGAGAAGGTCAGTTAAAGACTTTTCTGTGGGCCTGGTAAAGAGGGGAAAGACGGAGAAGGTGGGGCTGAGAGCAGCTCTGAGTATCTGAGAATGAGAAAAGAGAGATGTAAAAAAATAATTGGAAAGTCGTTTGGAATTTTCCTAGCAACAAATATTTGAGCAGTAGAACAGGTAGAGCAGAGGGGAAGATGGTTGTGAGTATCCCAAAACACATGTGAAGGACTTTAAATTCTTAGTAAACTGTTTTCAGTGATGACAAAGCAACTTTAAAGGCCATTTTCATTACATCTTGGATAGGGGTCTGAGGACTCTCCTCAGCTGGTTGAGCTTTGGGTTAGTTGGTAAGAGGACCTGGTGGGACCCAGTGCGGGCACTGACAGGAGAAGACAGGAGTGAGTGGGTGGAGGTGTACCTCAGTACCTGCTACGTCAGCAAGGGGGCAATGGTCTGAGAACCAGCAGAGGTTTGGGTTTTTGATCTAATAATTGTAGTGGAGAAATCAGGTTGCTGAGGTGGGAGTGACAGCAGAGACTCTGGAGCAGAAGGCTGAAGGTGAGGATCTATTGGATAAGCATAGTTCAGGATGTGAGCGAAGAAGGGAAAAGGCCTCCACATAGTGGAATCTCCTTTCACCCTTTTGAGCACTACCAGATGTTAAAAAGGTCACACAGGATTTGAGGATCTAGAGTCCCCTCTGGTGGCCATCAGTTTTTGTTATCTAATTTGTAATATGGCAAATGCTGTGTACTGAATTTAATGCAGAGTTTGGGTTCCATCAGGCAGCCCCTGTATGCTCACATCCCCATGACTTACAGAAGAAGTCGGCTTTTCCCCCACACAGCCATGGCTGTTTATGGCTTTGACAGTCGGCCGGGTAAACACAGTAATCTAGGCTAGCCAACCTGCATCTGGCTCGTGTGTCCCTACATCCATAATGTTTGTTTCCATTATCTATGGTAAGGAAGGGATTTAATGGAATTTTAGTGGGATCCTCTTCATCAGGGATATCCCATTAGGAAAGACCTATAGCCAGCTGACAAATGTCTGGGTGGAGAGATGGTCACCAGGTCCCTAAGTGGGCTGTATTCGCGATAGATTATACTTCTTTTCCAGTAGAATTTGTGATCAGCCATCGCTGCTGAACGGGCCGATGAGGGTTAGGACAACTTGTGGCCAAGGGGAGAGTCTATAGGCTTATCCACACCGTGAATATGCAATTTGAAAGTGTTACCAGTCTTTTCCAGTTTCCAGCCAGAGTGTAGACAGGGCGCAGGCTTGAGATGAGAGGCATGGATCCAGGAAGTGATTCCGTCTACCTTTACCACTGTAGATGTTATAAGTACCACCTGGTATGGTCCTTTCCAGTGGGGTTCCAGGGACGACACCTGATATCATCTTACGTAGATGAATCTCTTACTTGTTATCGATGTGGAGTCCCCTCGTCTCCAGTTTGGTAGGCAGTGGCCAGCTGTTTCCACAGGTATCACTGAGATCTTTCAAGAGTTTAAGTCTGTCAAGCAAGGGGGTGTGAAAGGAATCGTTAGTTCTTAGAGTTGGGCTTTGGTCCGTTACTGGAGGAGAGACACCCTAGATATTCACAGGGGGTGTGGTTACTCAAAGAAACAGAGGGCGTATTTCTTGCACGAAACATTGTATAAGGCATGAGCATAGTCCAATCATTTATGCTGGTCTCTAAGCTTAATTTCGTTGAGGTCTCTTTAATGGTTCTATTCATTCTTTCTACCTGTCCTGAACTCTAGGGTCTGTAAGCACAATAAAACTTCCAATGAATCCCCAGGTTCCTGGGTAACCCCTGACTTACTTGGGCCACGAACGCCGGTGCATTATCAGACCGTATTACCTTTGGCAGGCCGTATCTTTGAAAAATGTCTTTCAGGATCTGCTTGACCACCATTTGCACTGTTTCTTTTTTTTTCTTTTAGTGGGGAAGGCTTCAATCCATCCTAAAAATGTATCTACAAAGACTAGAAGATATTTATGTCCATACCTTGCTGGCTTAATTTCAGTAAAGTCAACTTCCCAGAATTGTCCTGGTCTGGTTCCTCGTAGGTGCTTTCCTGCAGGAAGCTTGGAAGGGTAAGCATTTACCAATTGATGGACTCGACAGGCTTTTTTTACCCTTTTAGTTATTTCTTTTTGCTGTGAGTCAGTTAGTGGAAAACTCTGTTCTTGATACTTCAGAAATACCTGCAATTTCTTTGAACCAAGGTGAGTGAGTTGATGTGCATTTTCTACTGACATATTTAGAGCTGTGACTATAGGAGTTTTTAGTGAAGGATTTAGAAATTCCCCTTGGGGGCCTTCAGGGTTAAAAGTTATTTTGGCCCGGAGCTTGGTGAGCAGATCTCTGCCCATCAATGGGGCTAGGAATTCTGGGATTACTAGGAAGGAGTGATGGATTTTTCCTTTCCCCAGGTCAATGATCCTCTTAGTTGTCCAAGCCCAATATTTACTGTCATTAGCCCTTTGAACTAGAGACCTTTTATTTGATAGAGGGATCAATGTGACATTAGGGGTGAGTATATTGGCCCTTTATCCACTTCAAAGATTACTGGGGTCCCCTCCACTTTAAAAGTTACCCTGAACTCGGGGAGGGGATCTGAGCCTCGACTTTCATAGTCATCGTCCAGAGTCAGAATGGCTGACTGGCGTGGCTGTCCCTTTCTAGCGCACTCTTTGGCCCAGTGTCCTTTTTTTTTTACAGTAGGTACATTGATCTGAGGCCAGGGGTGGCCTCTGGCATGGGACCAGGTATCCCTTCCTGTCTCCCTGTTTCTTAATTTCTGGCTCTTTTGTTGTTGTGACCAGGACATTAGTCAATGCCTTATTCTGTCTTTTGTTTCTTTTATCCTCACTTTGCTTCCTTCTCTTCCTCAGTTTCTCTCTTAAGGTATATTTTTTTGGCTTCTCTGACTAAATCTCTCAAAGTCATATCTTGTAATCCATCTAAGCATTGTAACTTTCTTTTAATATCCAGGGCAGCTTGCCCAATAAAGTCCATCATGACAGATGCCTTTTGATCCTCTGCCTGAGGATCGAAAGGAGTATATCTCCTACTTGCCTCCATAATTCTCTCTAGAAACATAAAGGGAGATTCATCAGGCCTTTGAATAATCTCTATAACCTTGGCCAAATTAGTTGGTCGGCTAGTGGCCACTCGGATGCCCACTATTGGAACCTGGCGATAAGTGGACAGATGCTTTCTAACTTCAATGGTGTTGGTGTCCCAGTTGGGTTGTTTCAAGGGAAAACCAGCTTTGATTAAGTTGGGAAGATGTATCACTCTCCAATCTGGTCGGAGGACATTTTTTTATAGCTTCCAGGAAGATTCTCTTTTGTTCCTCTGTCATGAAGAGAGTCCCTAGGAATTGTTGACAGTCATCCCAAGTAGGCAGGTGTGAAAACATCAATGACTCAAGCAGACCTGTGAGTCTGGTGGGGTCCTCGGAAAAAGGGGGATTGTTATTTTTCCAGTTATATAGGTCGGAAGAGGAGAAAGGCCAATATTTGTAGGCTTGCATTTTCCCCCCATGGCCTTCGTCAATCAATGGTCCGTAGGGACTTAGGGGGAGCATCACAGGAGTTCCAGGGTTTTCAATCATTCACCACCATCAAGTTCCCTTAGCTGGGCTAGCTTCCTCCTGCGGAAGAGGGGCTGTGTGTGCTGCGGGGGAGTTATCTGGAGGGCGCTGGGACAGCTTAGATTCCTTCAGTGGTAGAGAGGCTGAGTCAGCTGCAGGGGAATCACTTAGAGGGTGTTGGTGGTTGGGGGACGAGGGCAGGGTATAATAACGGGGAAGAGAGTCCAGTAGAGTCAAGTCTTGTGACTCAGAGATTACAAAGGGTGGAGGAGGAGGAGGAGCAGAGGGTTTGAGAGATCATGGGGCAAGGAGTAGGAGCAGGGGAAGGGACAAAGAAAGGCTTCACCCATTGAGGAGGAGATTTGCAGAGGTCCAGCAAAGTTAAGATATATGGCTGTTGATCGGGATGGCTATGTGTGCCTGGGTGAAAGACAATATCTCTGACTTCTTAAATTAGTGGGAAGTAGAAAGATCCTTCTAGGGGCCATCCAAATTCAAAGGTGGGCCATTCTGAGGCACAGAGATTCTGAAAGGTCCAGCGTTTTACTAAAAAAGAAAGATTCTGAGCCCTTAAGCGGACTTTGGTCCAGTGATCAAGGGTCAGGGACAGGGGCATTGAAGTGCCGTGTCCCATAATGAAAGATACACAAAGAGTGAATGCAAGACACACGACACAGACAAGACAAGACGATAAAGACATTCAATGGACATCCAAAACTGAGACCAGGACTGAGTAGCGAGCAAAACCCAATGGGCTGGCAATTCCGAATCAGATACAAAATATTACTGAGTCGAAGAGACTATTGTTCCTCGATTTCCCGAGTCTTTGGGAAGTTCCCCAGGGACGTGGCCTGTGGCTCTGTGACACGTCTGTCAGCCACCATCGGAGAGAACTCACGCTCTTCATCGACAGCCATTTTGCCAAGCCCTAACCTTAACACTGAAACAAGAAAGAGGCGCCTTACTTAACCCGAGAGGAACCCGGTAGGGTCTTTTCTCCGCCGCTGCCAAAACTCGGTGGAATCTCCATATGTAAATGTCGGGCGAGCATGGAAGGAAGATACCACTAACAGACTGTCTTATCCAACAGCAAAGGGTTTATTCTGGGTCCAGCAAGCTGGGGCTCGGAGCTCACTTGAATAGAGCAGAGAGCCCTGAGAACAGTTTAAGCAGAACATATATATTTTCCTTGGAGAGGGCAGGGAGGGAAGTTTACTGATGGGTCAGGGCGAGTGGTCGGTTTGCTTGCAACCGGGTGAGGGAGTACATTCTACACTTTGGCAGTTGGGGACATCACATTCTGGGAACAAGATTAGCAAACAGTTCTGAAGATTTCAACAGTGTTTTGTTAAGCATACAGAAAAACAGTAAGTGACAAGTACCTATTTTATTAACCTTTCACTACCGACTATCCATTTTGACTGGATGTTCTCTTCTACATTCTATGATCCAAAGTGCAAGGTCCTATGCCATTGTATATCAATTTTTTCAAAGCTAAGTATCCCAATCAAGGGCCCAATGACCTTCTGGGCTTCAAATGTTACTTAGATTTCTGTTTTTATACATATATTTCACCTATATATTTTTATACATATTGTAGGTTCCCAGTACCATTATTTATTCAGCATATTGATTCCTAACCCAAATCAAACATGTTATTAACCCTAACCATACATGGTTCCCTCAATCTAACTTTACAGAAGAACAGGGACAGAGTTGGTCTTACAATACAGGAATATAGGGAATCTTCCACCTGCTGATAACCTCAAAGGTCCATGCAGATATAATCTCTGGAGAAGATGTAGGCAACTCTGAAGGACCTGAGAGTGCAAAAGTCATCTTCCATGGAAAACAACCTGGTCAGGGTGAAGGGTTCTGTCTGAATCAGCCTCTCCATTCTTAATGTAGAGAAGATGGACCAAATGAGACCTGTGTGGAGAGCTGCTCCTGGGTGTCTATGGGTGATATACCATTCTAACTTGTGAAAGTGTCACAGGAAGCAGGGGCAGCCTCCATCTCATGGGAAGCTTGGAAGCAACTCTTAGGACAGATTGGTTGCCAAGGCAGTGAACTCATTCAGTTCCTGACGGAAGTGACCTCACCTCACTTCCTTGGTGATGGAACTCTGTGAACTTGCGATCCAGGAAGCCAGTCAAACATTGACAGTCTCAGTCCCAGTCTCAGTGGTTTTACTTTTTGAATTTCCCAAGGACAGAGTCAGTCTTTCTTGGTACCTACTGATGTTAGGATGGCCAAATGGCAGGAAAACTCTGAAGAGGGGCCTTTCCTGATAAAACTGGTAGTGGCTCACCGCTGGCTCCTGACAACTTCAGAGACTTGGCAAAGGACAAAAAATCTGAGACAGGACAGGCCATTTCGGGGGAACCTAGAATGGCCCACAGTCAGAGGACACTCCAAATAGTCACAACCTACTTGGAGGAAAGAGGTGCCTTTGTGGGTGTGGGTGTGGGTTTGTGGTTTTGACTCATGTTCTGAGAAGAAGTAGGAAATGAGGTTTGTTTGGTTTGGGGGGAATTGTTTCTAGTAAGTCATTTGACAATGCGAGTGTTTCTGTGTCGCTGTATCCCACTGTGTCCGTGATTGTAGATATTAGAAAAGAGAAAGCATCAATGGATGTGTCCTGTCTTTTAGAAAGCTTACCAGCATTCATGCTGCCCAATTTATAAATGGAATGCGGCTTGCCATAATGATGGGCAACACCTACGATCTTCCTAAGTTCCTGTTTTCTTCCTGAAATCTGGTCACTCTCCATAATAGGTTTATGGTTTTGTATCCAAGATATGTACCACCTCCATGCTCTGTGACATGGCCATGTACTGAATAACTGAAGTGAATGGCGAGCATCTCAGAAAACTCACATACCAGTGTGACCTGTAAAGTCTCATTGGAGAAACCCTGCTTTGGGCCTTTTGCTTACCTATTGTTCTGTTTCCATGAATGTCAGGAAGGTCTTTGCCTAAGGACAACGCTTTGTGAAGTCTGAAGAAAACCTTTTTCAAATAAAAAAGAATGGGCATCAGCTGTGGCTCTTTGCTTAATTGCTTTGCTAAGAGATGTGTCTGAATCAGCGTCTTGGCCCTGTGTTAGGCTGTAGCTTAGATTCTCAGCAACTGATGGATCTAAAGAAAGATCCCATGTGTGCATCCAAAACCAAAATAGCAAAAGAGCAGTCATTGTGGATGAAGTCTTTCACCTACCTCTGTAAGGTTTCTAACATCAATCAAGTGAGAATAGGGATCCTTTAGGACAAATGAGTTCTTCAATTCTCTGCAGAGGCTAGCACATAGGTGCTTGGGTTTTCCCATGACTCCAATTCACATAAAGAATCTAAACCCCACAGTCAGTAGGTCTCAAATTTGAGAAGTGGATCAGTATTAACGGAAGGCCTATTTGATCACTCCTGGTTTACAGGAAGGGTGTCCAGGTCACTCAGAATTTAGGTAAATCAGGGGCAAGAAAGCGTATTTTGGACACTGTCTTGGGCTGCATTCCTCATGGAAATCTCCAGTCAGAGGTTATGATGAGTGTCTATATGGAAGAAGATGAGGGCCATGTGGGAGTGTTTTGGTTTTAATTGTGGTTATTTTTGTGGCAGTTGGAAGGGATGACTGAGTCCTCCTGAGTTTGAACTCTGGTGTGATTCCCCTTAGAGACTGAGTACAGGAACTGAACTTAGAGAAGTATTGCCATGAATTGTGTTGGGATTTTAGAAGGCCAAGCATGAGAGTCACCCTTGCAAACTGAGATCTAGGCCCAGGGTGGATTTCCAGAGACCACTGGGAATCTCAGGCTTGATATCACATGATTTTATTCTTAACGACTTGGCAGTCTTAGTTGAGAGTCAAAACACACATGGACGTTACATTGTAGACCTCAATGGGCCTGGATTTATGTGACCCTTTGGCCAATCTTTGGGAAACCTTGCCTGTGAGAGTTCTCCAGAACTTCATTTGAAATGAACTTCCACAACATTTAATGGTCCCTGAATGAATTGAAACCCACATGCTGCCAACTTCATCCTTGAAAAATTGCTAGATAGATACCATGAAATTTTTGAAATTCCCATGACCAGATGGCACTGGAGAAACTTTGGTTGTCCTGTTGCTGAACATGATTATGCAGGACAGTGACTTGATTGACTGAGTTTCATGAAAATGGTGTATAACAGAGATTCCAGGAAGTTGGACCCTGCTGAGTAGTGGGCCTAGTGCAGTGATGGGCAGGTGTGTGATAAAAAAACATCTGTGGTGGGGCCATGTGGATCTGCCATTGGCTTCCAATTGGCTTGTGACTGACATGATGCATCCAGCAGACGCTTCTATGTAATGGTATCTTGTTATATGGAGAGGTTTCAGGCCAATGTTCAGAATCCGGTTGCTATGGTCAAGGAGGCAAGCTATGTGGAATAGAAGCCTGGTTGGTACAATCTTCTGCAGACCCTGACCCACCACAGGTGACAGAACTCCCTCCAGCACTTTGTCCCAGGTGAATTCCTTGTATTTCATGAAGCAAATATGAAACTCCCAGTGCAGCAGCAAGCAACACCAGGAAAACTGGAGGATGACCAAATGGCTTCAGAGTCCACAAGAGTAGACAATTAGCCCCCAGTGGCCACAGTTTACCTACAAACAGAAAATTAAAGACAGCTTCCTCATGTTTATTGGAAAATAAGAAATCATGTATTCCAGGTCACATAGAAGCATACCCAGATTTGATGGTCTCACTACAAAGGAAGCTAAATCTCCTGACTACAACATATATTTCAAGTGCCCAACCTCAGAGGCAGTTCCTCAAGAAGTCTTTAGTCCAGCAGAGCTCCATGTTTGTGGAGTGTTTACCCTGTCCCTTACTTTTGGAATCTCCTCTACCACCTCCAAGTTTGTGAACTCGTGAGCATATTTGATTCCAGATATGTATTCACAGATTTTCTAACTCTTCTCCTCTAATTGTGTCTAACTTGGGGCCAAGGTAATCTCAAGGCATGTTATGGATGAGAGTGGGAAGATAGTTTTGTAGCATATATTTGCATAAACATTGGAATCATTTTCCAAATTTTCATTCGAAATACTGAATCCCTGACAGAAACCCATGCCAACTAGACTCTGACTACTAATTCTAATATGATGGAGAAAATTAACCCAAACAGAATAGAAATACAAGCAGTTCAGAGGAGGAATGGTGTATCATTGGAATTGCCTTTTGCATTACATAGGGTAGGAGTTATAAATCTAGTGAATTTTTTGTTGAAATGGTTCTCCATGTGTTTTTAAAGTTAACAAATATGTGAATTCTTGTCTACCTTTCTCTGTATCCTATTCAGCACATGTATTTTTATATGCACATATAGAATCCTACCTGGTACCACACGTACATTCTTGTGAGGTGGCTGACTTGGCAGACACAAATTGTGAGAAGAGATCACTCCTCCTAAACGCTGTTGAAACTGAAAATTCAAACTATTGATGAGCTTCCTAGTACAATAAAATTATACATGAATCCATGTTCAGTAAAACAAATTTATTTGGATCTGTGGATGACATATATTTCGTGGTGAATTTCAATTGGCATATATTGCTACTTTTTAATGTCTGTTTGTGTGCGTGCGTGTGTGTTTGTGTGTGTGTGTGTGTGTGTGTTTATATATATATATATATATATATATATATATATATATATATGTATATACATATATATATATATATATATATACACACACACTCTACAGATTTTTCAAAATATGAAATATATGTGTCTTATTATACACTCCGTTAATTCATTCATATTCATGTATGTGGATTAATAATCAACTTTTCACAAGATTATTCTGAGAAATATTCATCCACCTGAACTACATATTTGATTCCTAGTACTGAAAACTAACAGTAAATGGTGCATACAAGTCCTAATATTTCTGCAGTTTTATATCAATGCAAGTAGATTCCTATGGGACGTGATGTGTATTTTGTCATTCATTTTTGTTCAATACTGGTACATTACTTTTTCTTCAGTTAATGCACATGATAGGATATATATTTAATCCACTAGTTCAGAAATTTATAGGCATTTTGTTTTACTTTTCATCACTGCCTAATTCAGAAAACATGTTTTCCACAGGGTTTCTTGACTGGTCTTTTCATGAGACTTCTTTCACAAAATGCAAAGGTCATAATTATGTTTGTACCGAAGTCTAAATGGAAAGTGAGTATGGATTACTAAAAACATCTATGTCCAGGTTGCCTAATGCTATCAAATGTCAATCCTATTGGTGACTACATATTTGTTTCTTCCTAAGATTATATATTCAACCTCAACACTGTTGAAAATGCCTGATCCTATCACTTACTTTATACTTTGCCTGATTTCCTAATGTCTCTATTGATATATGGTTTCCTACATATTTTCCAAAGTTCATCAATGTGACTGGCTCTTCACATGTGTTGATATTTACATTCATTCTCTACCCGAAACCGTACTGTTAAAGAACGTTTGGTTCAAATCCTATACTCACTCTGCTTTCTAAACCTATGAATATCTTCCTAATCCTACTGACTATCCTTTTGACTGGATGTTCTTTTTGACATTCAATCATCCAAGGTACAAGGTCCTATGCCATTGTATATCAATTTATCTGAGACATCTGTGCAGAATATAATTCAAAGCTGAGTATCCCAATCAAGGGCCCAATACACTTCTGGGCTTCAAATCTTACCTAGATTTCTGTGTTCATACTTATATTTCACCTATATATTCTTGTAAATATCGCAGGTTCCCAAAACCATTATTCATCTTACAGAATGATCCCTAACCCAAATCAAACCTGTTATTAACCCTAAGCATACACTGTTCCATCAATCTATCTTTACAATAGAGCAGGGACAGAGTTGGTCTTACAATACAGGAATGTAGGGGATCTTCCACCTGCTGAAAACCTCAAAGGTCCATGCAGAAATGATCCCTGGAGAAGACTTAGGCAGCTATGAAGGACCTGAGAGCGCAACATCATCTTCCATGGCAAAAAAACCGGTCAGGATGAAGTATTGTGCATGAATCAGTCGCTCTGTGCTTAATGTAGAGAAGATGAACAAAGCCAGGCCTGTGTGGAGAGCTGTTGGTGCCTGTGGTTGATATACCATTCTAACTTATGACTGAGTCAGAGAAAGTAGGGGCAGCCTCCATCTCATGGGACCCTTGTAAACAACTGTTAGGACAAAGTGGTTGCCAAGGTATAGACCTAATTCAGTTCCTGAAGGAAGTGACCTACCTCACTTCCTTGGTGATGGAACTCTCTGAACTTGGGATCCAGGAAGCCAGCCACCCAGAGCCAGTGCCAGTCCCATTCCCAGTGGGCACACTTGTTTGAATTTTCCAAGGACAGAGTCAGTCTTTCTTGGTACCTCCTGATGTGAGGATGACCAAATGCTAGGAGAACTCTGAAGAGGGGCCTTTCCTGAGGAAGCAGGTAGTGGCTCATTGCTGGCTCCTGACAACTTAACAAAGTTTGCAAAGGGACCTGATCTGATACAGGACAGGCCATTTTGGGGGAACATAGTATGGTCCACCAGTCAGAGGACACTCCGGATAGTCACAGACCTTGTGTGGGAATGAGGTGCCTTAGTGGGTGTGGGTGTGAGTTCGTGGTTTTGTCTCATGTTCTGAGAATAGGTAGCAAAGGTGGTTTGTTTGGTTTGGAGTCGACTGTTTCTAGTAAGTCGTTTGAGAAGGCGAGTTTTTCTATATCTGTGTATCCACTGTGTCCGTGGTTGTAGTTATTAGAAAAGCGAATACATCAATGGATGTGTCCTGACTAGTAGGAAGCTTCCAGGCATTTATTCTGCCCTTTTTATGAATGGACTGTGGCTTGCCTTATGGATAGACAACACCTACTATCTTCCTAAGTTCCTGTTCACCTCCTGATTTCTGGCCTCTCTCCAGAATAGGCTCATGGTTTTGTGTCCAAGATATGTACCACCTCCAAACTCTGTGACATAGCCATGTACTGGATTGCTGAAGGGAATGGGAACATCTCAGAAACCTCAGAGATCCCCTGAATGTTAGGAATGTCTTTGCCTCAGGCCACCCCTTTGTGGAGCCTGAAGAAAACAGTTTTCAAATTGAAATGAATGGGCATCACCTGTGGCTCTTTGCTTAATTACTTTGGAAAGGGATGTGTCTGAATCAGCCTCTTGGCCCTGTGTGAGGTTGAGGCTTTGATTCTCAGAACCTGATAGATCTAAAGAAAAATCCCATGTGTGCATCCAAAACCAAAATTGCCAAAAGAGCAGTCATTGCTGATGAAGTCTTTCGCCTCCCTCTGTAAGTTTCCTGACCTCTATCAAGTGAGAATAGGGAAGATACACCAAGTCAATTGATGGCTCCTATTGGAAAAATTCTATCACTGATGACAGCATCAGCATAAGTACCCCAACACTGCCACAATTCGCTGCACCAGCAGATAGTTCACAATGCATACAAGTGAGTTCACAATGCATACAAGTGATACATAATCCAGGCAAGTTCTGCAAGCAGTTCAGTGATGGCTATTGCAGAATCTGTAGATTGGTT
This sequence comes from Callospermophilus lateralis, assembly GCF_048772815.1. Lineage (NCBI taxonomy): Eukaryota > Metazoa > Chordata > Mammalia > Rodentia > Sciuridae > Callospermophilus > Callospermophilus lateralis. Next base: position 216,677 of record NW_027513394.1, read on the forward strand.
TTATCTTTGTCTTCACCGGCACTGGGATGAAGATAGGAATTCTGGCAATAATGGATAAAGAAAAAATTATGTAACATTCCTGAAGGCACTAAAAGAAAAAAATTTTCTTAACAATTTACATTATCTTGAAGAGAATATTTAAATATAATGAAAAGGAAAAGTGAAAGTAAACAAACACGTTTGTTAACCTCCTATTTTTTCACATATTAAAACAATCCTGAACAGTTGTTTACCCAATTTAAATTAAACAATTTAATTCACGTGAATAAAAAAAATGGATATATTATTTCAGTAGCACTCATCATATGTGATATATGGACATACGCACATTCAAATATATAACACAAAACACAAGTGTGCACACATAATAAATACATACAACACATAATATAATACTAAAGGCCTTATAACTTTTTACATGTGAAATCATCATTGCAATGTTTAAAAACTCTATAGTCAAAAAATAGAACTGATAAGCAAAACATTAACCTAGGTCTGTATGAGCTCAAAAAAACAAAAGAGAACTTCATGATGTGGGAAAGGGCAATAATAAAATAGATATTGAAAAAAGCATCCCTGTTCTGTTGCAGATGTAAGGATAGCCAAACTGGAGTTTTGGATATCAGCTGTTATGGATTTGAGCCAAATCATCTTATTTTGGTCTATAGAAATCGCTTCAGTTAATCTCTCTGGAATCCAAATCGGCTGCTGTTCACCCTGTGGAAACCCACAAACACACCTCCAACTCCAGAAAATTAATGGGTCAGGACCTTTCCATTGTTCTGTTAGAATATCCTTCCAAAGTACCTCGGGCTTATACACATTTTTTGACACTTATGTCTTACTGCAGCACTAAGTCCTGAAAATCCAAATTTAAAAATTTTAGAGTAAAAAGGGTTATTTTAAGTTTATCTTTGGGGAATTTATATCCCTTCCCAATTCTGTCTTCTTACTTTAATGAGTACATTTTAATAGTGTGATGTGCTCTTTCAACTATGGCTTGTCCCTGTGGATTGTATGGTTTTCCTGTTATATGAGTAATGCCAAATGATGAGCAAAATGGTTTAAAAGAGGTAGAAGTATAACCGGGGGCATTATCTGTTTTTAACTGTTTTGGAATGACCACAGTGGCAAAATTTTGTAAGCAATGAGCTATAACATCTTTAGTTTTTTTCCCCCATGAAGGGAGCCCATCAAAAATCCAGAAGAAGTATCAACTGTAAGATGCAAATATTTTAATTTTCCAAATTCTGGCAAGTGTGTGACGTCCATCTGCCATATATGGAAAGGTATCAATCCTCTAGGATTGACTCTAAGATTAAAATGTGGTAAAATGGTCACACAATTTTGACATTGTTTTATTATTTGTCTAGCTTGTTCCTTAGTTATTTTAAAATGCTTTTGTAAAGTATTAGCATTGATATGGAACTTTTTATGAAAATTTATAGCTTCTTCTAGTGTAGAGAAAATATGTATGTATGTCATGTGTAGTTTTACCTGCTAAATCATTGCCCAAACTAAGGGCTCCAGGCAATCCTGTATGTGCCCAGATATGTCCTATTAAGAATGGATCTTTTCTGTCCCAGATTAGACTTTGTATTCTGGAAAGCAAAGAGAAAACAGTAGAGGAAGGGGAAATCCTACCAGCATCTTCAAGGGATACTATAGCATTAACTATATACTGACTATCGGAAAATAAATTAAACACAGAATCTTTAAACATCACAAAAGCTTATAATACTGCATTAAGCTCTACCTTTTGAGCTGATTGTTGGGGTGCTAAAAATGTAAAAATTTGATCAGGTGTAACTATTGCTGCTGTACCATTATTTGACCCATCAGTGAATATATTTGGAGCATTCATGATAGGTGTTTTCTTGTAATTTTTGGAAAAATTACAGGATGCAATGACCCAAAAGACAATAAAAGATTAGATGGTAAGTGGTTATCAAATGAAACATTAGATTTACACATGATTATTGCCCAAGTATTTAACTCATTAGCTAATTCATCAATTTGATTCATAGTGTATGGAGTAATAATTTTATTGGGAGAAATTCCAAACACTCCCTTTGCTGCTTTTATTCCAATGAGTATTAATTGTCCCTCAGCCTCAGGATTCCTAGTAATAATAGTGTTAGAAGAATAAGATAAATGTATCCATAATAATGGACCTTCTTGCCAAAATACTCCTGTAGGAATATTTTTTGTTGGTAGCACAATAAATAATAAAGGCATTATTTTATCAAATCTATCCAAATGCATATTTCCCATATATGTTTCAATGATTTTAATGCCTTTATTGCTTCAGGCGTTAACATTTTGGGTGAATTTGGATCAGATGGACCTTTTAGGATATCAAATATAGGTCCCAACTCTCCTGTTGGTATACCTAGATAAGGCCTTATCCAATTAATGTCTCCTAATAACTTCTGAAAGTCATTAAATGATTTGAGTTGATCTACTCGTATTTGAATTTTTGGTGGACTGACCATGGTTGAGGATAATAGAACTCCTAAATAATTAATTGGAAAATTTAATTGTACTTTATCAATTGATATCCCTAGATTATAATTTTTTAATATGTTTGTAAGTGTGGCATAACATTCTAGCAATGGGTTTTTAACTTGTGTGCTAATAACACATCATCCATATTGTGAAATATTTGTAGTTCAGGATTTTGATTTCTAAGTGGCTGGATTACTTTGTTAACATAAATATGACAAATAGTTGGGCTGTTAGCCATCCCTTGAGGGAGTACTTTCCACTCATACCTCTGATCAGGACCTTCATGATTCAGTGCAGGGATAGTAAATGCAAAACTTGGACTATCCTCAGGAAGAATTGGAAATTTAAAAAAAAACAATCTTTAATATGTATAACTAAACATACCAAGTTTTTGGCAAAGCAGACAATTGAGGAATCCTTGATTGAGCAGGTCCCAATATAACCATCTCATTATTAATGGCTCTTAAATCTTGCAATAATCTCTATTTACCAGATTTCTTTTTGATGACAAAAATGAAAGTATAATGGGGAGATACAGAAGGTTGTATATGTTCTTCCGCTAATTGTTGTTTGACCAGGAACTGGGCTGCTTGTATCTTTTCTTTAGTCAGGGTCCACTGAAGAACCCATACTGGTCTTTCTGATTTCCAAGTAATTTTTATTGTCTCAGTGGCCCTTTATGAAAATCCAACTGATGTCTGTCTGTTGCTTGGTCTATTTGTATTGGTGCTGCTATACCTTGTTCTTGTTTTTCTAATCTTTTTCCTTTCCTAAAACCTTCTCTAGCCATAATAGTGGGTGCATTTTGATTGATGTTATTTGTTAATGTCAAACCTAATTGATATAGGACATCTCATCCCCATAAATTTACGGGAAGATGATCCAATACATATGGCTGTATAGTTCCTTCACATTCTTCAGGATCCTTCCAATCCAATACCATTGCACTTCTATGGGGATTAGTTGCCACTCCTAGGTCTCAAAGTGTTTGAGTGTATTGTTGTAATGGCCAATGTTTTGGCCATTCTTGATGAGAGACGATGCTAACATCTGCACCTGTATCAAGTAGGCCATTAAATTCATGTCCTTGAATATTTAGTTTTAGCCTGGGGCGAGAATCTAAATTTATAGAAAGCATAACCAAATCTACACCTGTGGAGCCTAATCCCTTGGAACCTCTTTCTACAGCACGACTGGAAAATTTATCATGCAGACTGAGTATTATTAGTAACTGTGCTATTCTATCTCCTGGTGAAATTACTGATACGTCCATTAGAGAACTGGCTATAAATTTTATTTCACCTTCATAATCGGGATCAATTACCCAAGGACTTATCATAAGTCCTTTTAGATTAGAAGAGCTGCATCCCAATAATAAGCCTACTGTTCCTTTGAGAAGAGGTCCTTTCACCCTGTGTGAATGATTTGAACCCCCATCTCTACAGTTAGTACTGATCTGACGGAGGTGCAGATATCTAACCCTGCGATCCCTCTGATTTGTCTGATGAGGCGTCTGATGCACAATGTGTCCTGGGCACTACACTGATGGGGTGCTGGGTTTCTCCAGTGCTCCATATATTTGTGGTTTTGGGCCCCAGAGCATTGGGCTCCCCTGTCCATTTTTTGGCAATGGAGCCCAATGCCTTTCTCCATGATATCATGGAAAAACAGCTAGTCCTTGTTCGTTTTTCATAATGAAGTACCCTCTATGGTGGTTTTAGAACGGCATTCATTAGCCCAATGTCTCCCTCTACGGCATCGTGGGCAAATACCCAGTATTCTACTCCTTTGGTACCTATTTTTGTTAAACCCTCTTCCTATGGAGCAATTCCTTTTAAAATGTATTGTTTGTTCACGATTGTAGCATGTTCCTGGCCTTGCATCTAAAGCCTGTTTTACTGCAGCTGCCACAAATTGCCCTTGTTCATTGATGTCTCTGGCATCTAAAGCCTGTTTTACTGCAGCTGCCATGACTTGCTCTTATTCATTAATGTCTTTACATAATTTAATATATGTGTTTAAATCTTCATGTTTCCATGGTCTAGTGATATCTCTGCACCTACGATTCACTTGGTCATAAGCCAGTTTTTTATTAATGGCATTGCTTGTTCTGTATTCCTCAAAACTCTGGTAGCTGTTTGAATAAGCCTATCTACAAATTCAGTGTAAGATTCATTAGCTCCTTGTATTACCTTAGATAATTGACCTTGTAAACTTCCATGTCCTTGTAAAGTCTTCCATGCCCTAACCGCCTCTGCAGCAATTTGTGAGTATACGCCAGGATCATATGCAATTTGTTGCTGCTGATCCTCATAAGGTCTCTTTCCTAACAACATATCTAGATTTCTCTGAGGATAACCAGCTTCTGCATTTCACCTAGTCGTCTCCTTGCAAAATTCCTCATTGGCAACCTTCCATAAAAGATATTGACCTTCATTTAGCACAGCTTTACACATATTAGCCCAATCTACTGGAATCATATTCAAGTTGTTAATGGATTCGACCAAGCTTACAATGAAGGGTACTTGAGGACCATAGGTTGTTACAGCCCCTTTTAGCTGCTTCACTATTTTGAAATTTAAAGCATGGTAAATTCGCTGCCCTCCTACCTCAAATACAGGGCATGTTAATACTTGAGATCCTGTCTCAGGATCCGAACTATCAACTGCGGGGTTTGGGGGCCTCCCAGCATATGGAGGTGGCCTTGTTATTTGGACATTTACATACTCTGGTGTTAGAAAGGTGTTAGTAACAGTCTCCTGTAGAGGAGGCGCTGTTGGTTGGACACTTACGCCCTCTAGTTATTGAAAGTTGTTAGTAGCAGTCTCCTTTTGTAACTTTGCCCCTGATGGCTTTTTCTGACCTAAGCTTTGTTCCTCTATCTTTGTCTGAACTGAAGTCTTTGGACTAAGCAAACCAGATATGAACGTCCTCAATGGCAATGTGCCAACTGGCAGAGTCCCTGGGCTGTTCTTTTCCCCCCTTTTAAATCTTCACCATGATGGTTCCATTATGGTATATTTAACAACTTCTTAAAAATCCATGGGCTACATTTTTGTATTGTATCAACGTATGCCCTGACTGTTCTTGACTTTACTGAGATGCCTCCTTCCTCTAACAATTTACTTAACACTCTTTCAGTTTGTTTTTTTTTACTAATTTCTGATCCCGTATTTCTACTATAATACAACCCAACAAGACGATGCCAAACAAAACCGAGACAGAATAAAATAAAAAGGGAACAGCAAAAAGTCATTATAGCCTTTATATCGTACTGACATGTGCATCCGTCCTTTCTCCCTATCTGTTCCTCAGAAGTAAATAATTTTTTCTCAGATGTGAGCGGTTTTTCATCCATCTCACTCATCTCCATGGACAGGCAACAAAAGTGAAGCAAAACAAAAGAGGAATCTTAAAATGGCTACCCATCCTCTCGCCCTTCCCTCAGGGGCGAGCAGTTTACCTTATCACTTACCCTCAGTGGCTCCCTGTGCGAGCCACCAAATGCTGCAGTCTGGCTGGGCACGATTCAAGAGCCACTTTTCAAAAGAAACAAACTTTATTTTTAGAACCACACACGCCAAGCAAAACAGCTCCTCAGGAAAAACCCTCAGAGCCCAACTGCCACCACTGGCTTCCTTGCAAAGTTTCTGTCACACCCACAAGCCTCTCCACCTCCCACAATCCTCCTGCTCTTGAGGCCATTTGGCTGGGTCAGGTGGATGAGGCCAAAAAAGTCCCACAATGAGCAGCTCTGTGGTCTGAAAGGGCAGGGAAACTGCCCAATGAGCATCATCGCAGAGGAACCAACCAGCTTGATGTTGCTGGGGCTGCTGTGAGCCAATCATCAGCTGGCAGTCGGAAAGAGAAGGGAAAAAGCTCAATGAGCATCTCCATTGTGCATCACCACAGAGGAGCCAATCAGGTAGATGTTGCTGGGGCCGCTGTGAGCCAATAATCATCTGGCAGGGGAATGTTGCTGGTAGCTGGAAGTTTTATGGGGCCCCTTAAGCTGTGGCTCTCAACAAATTGGTGTCTCCTTTCTCTGTAGACTATTCAGCACATGTATTTTTATATGCACATATAGAATCCTACCTGTTATAAAACGTATATTTTTGTGAGGTTGCTGACTAGGCATATACAAGTTATGAGAAGAGATCACTCCTCTTAAATACTGTTGGAATTGAAAATTCAACCTATGGGTGAGCTTGCTAGTAGAACAACATTATATATAGATCCATTTTCAGTGAAATCAATATTTTTGCACCTGTGGATGTTACATATTTCATGATGAATTTCGATTGGCAAATATATTGCTAGTTTTAATGTCTGTCTCTGTGTGTGTGTGTGTGTGTGTGTGTGTGTGTGTGTGTATATACATATATATATATATATATATATATATATATATATATATACTCTCCAAATTTTTCAAAATATGAAATATATGAATCTTATTATACACTCCTTAAAATCATTCATATTTATGTATGTGAATTTATGATCAACTTTTCACAAGATTATTCTCAGAAATATTCATCCACCATAAATACAGATTTGTTTCATAGTACTGAAGACTAACTTCAGTGAATGGTGCACACAAATACTAATATTTCTACAGTAAAACCTAGTTCAACATCAATGCAAGCATTTTCCTATGGGACATGATGTGTATTTTGCGGTTCATTTTTATTAAACAGTGGTACATTACTATTTCTTCAGTTTATGCACATCATATAATATATCTTTCATCCACTAGTTCACAAATTTATAGGCATTTGTTTCAATTTCAATCACCTCCTGCTTCAGAACACATATATTCCTCCAGGGTTCTTGACTGGTCTTGTCATGAGACTTCTTTCCAAACACATTATTTTTGATTTTCATAATCATATTTGAAGCAAAACTCACACACTCTTCATGATATACCATAACCCTAATATTACCGTTAGATGTATAACTGGTTGTAATGAATGTATGAATATCAGTTTAAGATTTCCAGTATATTTTCAGATATCAAATCAATCCACTATTTAAAGTTGGAACCAGTTATATTATTTATTCACAGTATCGTCTATTCATACATTATTTCTATATCCATTGACACAGGGTACTCCACTTTGTTCCCCCAATATTTATACGTCTTCAAAATATTGCTCCCAGTAATGGTGGAAGAAATGCTCATGTCATCTGATCTACATATAAATTTTAACACAGTAATATTCTGGACACAGAAAGCAAAAGTCACTCTTATGATTGTAGCAAAGCCTAAAAGGAAAGTGAGCATGGATTACTGAAAATATCCATGTCCCGGTTGCTTAATGCTCTAAAATGTAAATCCTATTGATAAATCCTATGTATTTGTTTCTTTCTAAGATTATATATTCAAACTCAACCCTGTTGAAAATGTCTAATCCTATCCCTCACTTTATACATTGCCTGATTTCTTAATGTCTCTATTGATATCTGCTTTCCTAAATATTTTCCCCATTTCATCATTGTGTCTGACTCTTCACATGTGCTGATATTTACATTCAATCTCTTATTGAAAACCAATTGCTAAAAAACTTTTGGTCCAAATCCTATACTCATTGTTGTTTCTAAACCTGGAGACTATCGTCCTAAACCTCCGGACTTTCCCTTTGTGACTGGATGTTCTCTTCAACTTTCAATCATCCAAGGTGCAAGGTCCTATGTCATTGTATATCGATTTATCTGAGACATCTGTGCAGAACATAATTCAAAGCTAAGTAACCCACTCAAGGGCCCAATGCCCATCTGAGCTTCAAATCTTGCCTAGATTTGTTTTCATACTTTTATTTTACCTATATATTCTTGTAATTATTGCAGATTCCCAGTACGAATATTCATCCTGCAGAATGATTCCTAACCCAAATCGAACGTGTTATTAACCCTAACCATACACTGTTCCCTCAATCTAACTTTACAGAAGAGCAGGGACAGTGTGACCAGGAAAGTCTCAGTGGAGAAACCCTGCTTTGGGCCTTTTGCTTACCTATTTTTCTGTTGCCCTGAATGTCAGGAAGGTCTTTACCTCAGGCTAACCCTTTGTGAAGCCTGAAGAAATCAGTTTTCAAATGGAAATGAATGGGCATCACCTATGGCTCTTTGCTTAATTTCTTTGAACGGGATGTGTCTGAATCAGCCTCTTGGCCCTGTGTGAGGCTGTGACTTAGATTCTCAGCACCTGATGGATCTAAAGAAAGATCCCATGTGTGCATCCAAAACCAAAATGGCAAAAAGTTCAGTCATTTTGGATGAAGTATCTTCCCTTCTTCTGTTAGATTCCTGACCTCCATCAATTGAGAATAGGGATCCTTTGGGTCATATGAGTTCTTCAATCCCTGAAGAGGTGCTTGGGTTTCTCATGATTCCAATTCACATAAAGAATCTGTACCTATCAATCAGAAGTAGTCAGTCAATATTGCTCCCAGAAATGGTGGAAGAAATACTCATGTCACCTGATCTACAAATACATTTATTCACAGAAATATTCTGGACACTAAATTCAAAGTTCACATTTATGATTGTACCAAAGCCAAAATGGAAAATTAACATGGATTACTAAAATCATCCATGTCCAAGATTACTTATGCTCTCAAATGTCAATCCTATTGATGACTACATATTTGTTTCTTCCTAAGATTGCATATTCAAACTCAACCCTTTGAAAATGTCTAAGACTATCTCTCACTTTTTACTTTCCCTGATTTCATAATGTCTCTATTGATATCTGCTTACCTACATATTTTTCCCACTTCATCATTGTGACAGACTCTTCACATGTGCTGACATTTAAATTCATTTTCTAACCGAAACCCTGTTGCTAAAGAAATTTTGTTCCAAATCATGCACTCACCCTTCTTCCTATACCTACATACTATCTTCCTATTCCTACTGACTATCCCTTTTTGACTGGATGTTCGCTTCTACATTCAATCATCCAAGGTACAATGTCCTATGCCATTGTATATCGATTTATCTGAGACATCTGTGCAGAATGTAATTCAATGCTAAGTATCACAATCAAGGGCCCAATGCCCTTCTGGGATTCCAATCTTACTTGGATTTCTATTTTCATACACACAGTTCACCTCTATATTCTAATAAATTTCGCAGGTTGCCAATACCATTATTCATCCAGAAAATGATTCCTAACCCAAATTGAACCTGTTATTAACCCTAAACATACAGTGTTCCCTCAATCTTACTTTACAGAAGAGCAGGGACAGAGGTGGTCTTATAATACTGGAATGTAGGAATCCTCTACCTGCTGAGAACTTCAAAGGTCCATGCTGAAAGGATCCCTGGAGAATATGTAGGCAGCTATGAAGGACCTGAGAGACCACAAGTCAACTTCCATGGCAAACAACCTGGTCAGGATGAAGGGTTGTGTCTTAATCAGCTTCTCTCTTCTTAATGTAGAGAAGATGGACCAAATCAGGCCTGTATGGAGAGCTGTTACCGGGTGCCTATGGTTGATATACCATTTTAACTTGTGAAATTGTCACATTAAGTAGGGGAAGCCTCCATCTCATGGGACCCTTGGAAGCAACTGTTAGGACAAAGTGGTTGCCAAGGCAGTGACCTCATTCAGATCCTGAAGGAAGTGACCTCACCTCACTTCTTCGGTGATGGAAATTGGCATCCAGGAAGCCAGGCACACAGAGCCAGTCCCAGTCCCACTCCCAGTGGTGTCACTAGTTTTGAATTACCAAGGACAGAATCAGTCTATCTTGGTACCTACAGATGTGAGAATGGCCATATGCCAGGAAAGCTCTGAAGAGGGGGCTTGTATGAGAAAACAGATAGTGGCTCACCACTGGCTTCTGACAAGTCTCAGTGAAGAAACCCTGCTTTGGTACTTTTAATTACCTATTGTTCTGTTGCTCTGAATGTCAGGAAGTTTTTTGCCTCAGGCCACCCCTTTGGGAAGCCTGAAGAAAAGAGTTTTCAAATGGAATTGAATGGGCATCATCTGTGGCTCCTTGCTTAATTGCTTTGGAAAGGCATGTGTCTGAATCAGCCTCTTGGCCCTGTGTGAGGCTATGGCTTAGATTCTCAGCACCTGATGGATCTAAAGAAACATCCCACGTTTGCATCCAAAACCAAAAAAGCCAAAAGAGCAGTCATTGTGGATGAAGTCTCTCACCTTCCTCTGCAAGGTTCCTGACGTCCATCTATGAGAATAGGGATCCTTTGGGTCAAATGAGTTCTTCAAAGCCCTGCAGAGACTAGATCATACGTTCATAGGTTTCTCATGACTCCAAGTAACATAAAGAATCTAAACCCCACAGTCATTAGGCCTCAAAATGGAGAATCAGAGCAGTATTAAGGGCAGGCCTCTTTGATCACTCCTGGTTCACAGGAAGGGTGTCCCAGCCACACTGACTTTAGGCAAATGGGGGCAAGGGACCTTATTTTGGATACTGTCCTTGGCTGTGCCCCTCATGAAAAACTACAGCCTGAGGTTATGATGAGTGTCGATATGAAAGAAGATGAGGGCCATGTGGAAGTGTTTTGGTTTTAATTGTGGTCATTTTTGTGGCTGTTGGAAAAGATGATGGGTCCACCTGGTCTTGAACACTGGTGTGATTCCCCTTAGAGACTGAGTTTTGGAATGGACCTCAAAGAAGTATTGCCATGTATTGTGTTGGGATTTTAGGATGCCACGCATGAGAGTTGCCCTTGGAAACTGAGATCTAGGCCCAGGGTGGCTTTCCACAGAGCACTGGGAATCTCAGGAAGAATATCACATGATTTTATTCTTAAAGAATTGGCAGCCATAGTTTCAAGTCAAAACACACATGGACCACACATTGTAGACCTCAAACGCCTGGCTTTATGTGACCTTTTTGTCTGTCTTTGGGAAGCCTTGCCTGTTAGAATTCTCCAGAGCTTTCATTGAAATGAGCTTCCTCTCCATTTAATGGTTCCTGAATGAATTGAAACCCACGGTGCCTCCAACTTCATCCTTGAAAAATGCCTGATACTTACCATGAAATTTTTGAAATTCCCATGACCACTTCGCACTGTAGAACCTTTGGATGTCCTATTGATGATCACGAGTGTACCAGACAGTGCCTGATTGATTGGGTTTCATGAAAATGGTGTAGAACAGAGATGGCAGTAATTTGGAGCCTGCTGAGTAGTCGGCCTAGAGAAGTGGTGAGAAGGTGTGTGTTAAAACATTTGTGGTTGGGTGATGTGTATCTGCCATTGGCTTTCAAATGTTTTGGGACTGACATGGTGCAGCCCCCAGACCCTTGTATGTAAAGGCATGTTGTTATATGGAGAGGTTTCAGTGCAATGTTTAGAATCAGATTGCTATGGTGAAGGGGGCAAGCTATGTGGGATAGAAGCCTGGTTGGTGCATTCTCCTGCAGACCCTTACCCACCACATGTGACAGAACTCCCTCCAGTACTGTGTCCCAGTTGAACTCTTCATATTTCATGAAGCAAATACCAAACTCCCAGTGCAGCTGCAAGAAACACAACAAAAAATGGAGGATGAGCAAATGGCTTCCAAACTGGAAGACACTTAGCCCACAGTGACAACAGTTTACCTACAAAGAGAGAATTCAGCACTGCTGCCTCATGTCCTTTGGAAAATAAGAAACCATGTCCTCCAGATCACATACATGCAACCCAGCTTGATGGTCTCACTACAAAGGGAGCTAAAGCTCCTGACAACAACATATATTTCAAGTGCCCAACCTCAGAGGCAGTTTCTCAAGAAGTCTTTAGTCCAGCAGAGCTCCATGTTTGTGGAGTTTTACCCTCTCCCTTACATTTGGAAACTCCTCTACCACCTCCAAGGTTGTGAACTCCTGAGCATTTTCCATTCTTGATGTGTATTCACAGATTTTCTAACTCTTCTCCTCTAATTGTGTCTTACTTGGGGTGAAGGTAATGTCAAGGCATTGTTCTGGATGAGAGTGGGAAGATTTTTGGGTAGCACATATTTGCATACACATTGGATTCTTTCTCCAATTTTCCATTTGAAATACTGAATCCCTGACTGTAAGGGGTAGAAGGAATTCTCCTTCAAAGAATAGCCTGACACTTACAAGAAACAGCCCCCAGGGAGACATCCTGTCTGGGAGACATCCTGTAGTCATCTGTGTTCCTGAGACATCCTGTGGCCATCTGTCTTCCTGAAATATCCTGAGGTTATCTCACCTTGTGAAGACATCCAGGAACTGCTGATAAGAGAGCTTTCAAATCTCCAGCATATAAATTCCCCTGTGTGAACAATAAAAGTTTGCAGCTTGATCAGAACTTTTGTCTTGCTGTCATCTCTCATGTCTCTTGTCCCTTCATTCCTCCCCATCTAGGTTCGCTACCCACGTTGATGTGTCCTGCAGGCCGGGACAACTGGTGCCCAACGACTGGGGCTCGAGTCTTTGACTGAGGGGGAACCCCGTCCTCCTGGAAGATTTGGACAAGTGGAGCTCGCGATTGCCTCAGCAGACACCACTGAGAGACAGATCCAGGAGGAGAGTGGGGATGACGCACAGTGAGTGACCCACCATGGGACAAGCAGTTTCGTCACATGATTTTTTTTTGTCAGGCCACAAGGAATCCTTAAGTACATGGTGGGCTCGTGTTAAGAAAAATGACTTAAAATTTTTCTTTTCATACATCAAAGAATTGTTTCCATGGTTTCCCCTTGAAGGGACCATTGATGGTAAAAGATGGCTTAGAGTAGGAGACATTTTAAAAGATTATTTTGAATCCTTTGGCACAGAAAAAGTGCCTGTTCCTACCTTTTCTTTCTGGAAATAAATTAGTGAAATTCTTAAAAGTTCACCCTTTGACAATGGTACCTTAATACTTGTCAGGATTGGGGAAGAGACTATGCAAAAGACCTCTCGTTCCTTCTCGGCATGCCCATCAGTTAGTATAGACATAGACCCTTCTTAGTCTCCCCAGGACCCTGGGAACCTTCCTGATCTTCCTCAAAATCCCACCCTAATGAATAAGGCTCCAATGGTTTCCAACCGCCTTTATGCAGTTTTAAATCCTGGAGAAACATTGACCCCTGGGGAGGAGGCTACCTTGGAGAAGGAAGCAGCTCGCTACCATTCAGAAGACCCTCCTCCTCTCAGGACCCTGCCACAGCCTATAGGACTTACACATTTCCCTCCCTCCTATATCCCTCCTGCCTTTTGTGCTCTGGCCCTTCAGGGGCCAAATGTCCCCCCAGATATTTTTTCCCCACTTTCCTTGCCTAAACTGGCTCCCTTGAGAAAGTCTCTCCAACATGGACGGGAACAGATCCAATTTTTAAAAGAATAAAGATCCCTTGACTCTGAGATCTCTTTAATAGCCTTAGGAATGGAGTCAACACAAGCTGGCCCACAGTGGTCTAATACAAAGGCGAAGCCGCTCCATCGGCCTGTGCTCGCCTTCCCAGTCACCACCAGTCAGATAGATAAGCCTGCCCAGGCTGAGGTCAAAGACTTAGAAGAGGATCAAGAGGAGGAAGCGGGGGAAATGGATCAAGGAGATCAGGACTTAGAGGATGAGGAGTTCACCCCTAGGCAGGAAGGAACCCAGAGTGTCTACAAAAAATTTAGCCTCCATTTTCTTGAAAAACTTAAAAAGGCTTGTGCTCACTATGGCCCCACTGTGCCCTATACGTTGGCTTTATTAGAAAGCTACAGCACACAATTTCTTACTCCCAATGATTGGAAATTTTTAGACCGAGCTGCCCTCAGTGCCGGAGACTTCCTGCTATGGAATGCAGATTTCAAAGAACCCTGTCAGAAACTACTCAAAAAAATTTAACAAAGTTCTCCTCTAAATCCTGGACTTATGTTAAGCTAGTGGGCAATGCAACTTTTCACACTAAAACTAAACGGGCACGTTTCCCTGCTGGACTTCTTGCGCAGATTTAGATGGCTGGCTTACATGCTTGGAGATGCCTCCCTGAAAGGGACTCGGCTATCACTTCCCTGGCAAGAATTCGACAAGGGCCCGACGAGCCTTATAGCGACTTTGTTCCCCGGCTTTACCTAGCTGCGGAATGCTTGCTTGGACCAAGCGAAAGCAAAAGCACCTTTGTAAAACATCTTGCCTTTGAAAATGCCAACCCGGCATGTCAGGATGTTCTTTGACATCATAAGGATAAAGGGAAACTTTCTGACTTTATTAGAGTCTGTGCAGGCGTGGGTGCAGCCCATGCCATTGGTCTCAATTTAGTGCCACATTTACCAAGGCCTTTTACAATCCTGGCTCACGTACTTGCTTTACTTGTAAACAACCAGGCCATTTTGCACGCAAGTGTCTGACAGGCAAACAAAGAGTAAGAATAGCGTCTCCTCAAACTGGAGCTAAACCGCCCCCAGCTACACTTTGTCCTTGATATGGTAAAGGTCATCACTGGGCCAGTGAGTGTAGATCAATGACAAATGCCCTCAGACAGCCTATTTCTTCCTGCTTCTCAGGAAACTCTCTGGGGCAATGAGGTTTGTTCCCTCCCAAACTCCCAACCTACCTCAAAATCCTTCTCCACAATTGGCTCCCTCCAACTACCCACTCCAGGCAGTGCAGGATTGGACCTCTGTGCCACCACTGATACAATATTAGACTCAATGCAAGGGCCCCAGATAATACCAACTGGAATTATGGGTGCCCCTCCATCTCATACGTGTGCCCTTATTCTTGGAAGAGCCTCTACTACCTTACAAGGTGTTCAGGTCTTCCCTGGCATTAATGATAATGATTTCACTGGAGAAATAAAAATACTGGCCACAGGTATTAATAGAGTTGCGGCCATCCTAGGAGGAAAGAGTCTTGCACAATTAATACTCCTTCCCTTAGATTAAGGGGCACTTCCACCACCCAAACCTACTGTGGGGGACGGCCTCCTTGGGCTCCTCTGAGGTATATTGGGTTCATCCCATTTCTCATAATAGACACACCCTTACCTTACTTATTGAAGGAAAGGAATACCAAGCAATTGTAGTTACTGGAGCTGATGCGACAATTATTTCTCAAAAATACTGGCGATCAGGTTGGCCCCTCACCCCATCCTTGACTGACCTTAAAGGGATAGGAATGTCAAAAAATCCTCTGGTCAGCTCTACTGCTCTTAGCTGGACTGATAAAGAGGGTAATAAGGGTACTGTCACTTCTTTCGTTGTTCCTGACCTCCCTGTTTACCTATGGTCCGGAGATATTTTGAGTCACATGGAAGTTATTCTTGCCAGTCCCAATTCCATGGTGACTCATCAAATGCTCCGTATGAATTTTGTCCCTAGTACAGGCCTTGCGAGGCTGAGACAAGGACTGGTGGAGCCTATAAAACCCATAAAAAATACATATGGACTTGGATATTTGGATTTTTAGTGTTGGTTCCTGACCCTCCTGTACCCCATGGAGATAAAATTATTTGGGAGACTCAGACTCTTGTGTGGGTGGATCAGTGGCCCCTTACCCAAGAAAATTTGGAGGCTGCCTCCATGTTAGTGAAGGAACAGCTGGCAGCCCGCCATGTAGAGCCCTCAACCTCACCATCGTACACTCCTATTTTTGTTATCAAGAAAAAATCAGGAAAGTGGCGCCTTTTACAAGATTTGTGTGACATTAATAAAGTTATACTCCCGATGTGAGCACTACAGCCAGACATTCCCACACCAGTGGCTATTCCCTAAAACTATTGTAAAATGGTTATGGACTTAAAAGATTGCTTTTTTACCATTCCTTTACATCTGAGGATAGACCCTATTTTGCCTTTAGTCTTTCTTGTATTAATATTCAGGGCCCTATGCAGAGACTTCAATAGAAGGTTCTTCCCCAAGGTATGGCCAACATTCCTACTCTTTGCCAAAAATACGTTGCTCAAGAAGTAGACCCTGTGAGAAAGCGAGGGCCACAAATTTATATTTTACATTATATGGATGATTTGTTAATTGCTGCACCTAATACCCATGATCTTAATAATTGTTACTTGGACTTTTACAAAATCCTCACTACCTTGGGACTACAGATAGCTCCTAATAAGGTTCAAACACAGGACTCTTATAAAAGTTTGGGCCTTAAAATTCTAGAAAATCAGATAAAATTTCTAAAATACAACTACGTGTGGACCATCTTCACACCCTTAAAGATTTTCAGAAATTACGGAGGGATATTCAATGGCTAATAACATATTTAAAATTATGCACTTGTGTACTTTTGACCCTTAATGATATTTTGAGAGGTAATTCCCACCCCTCCTCCCCTCAAAATCTTACTCCCAAGGCATGACAGGCATTAAACCAAGTCACAGAAGCCATTGCCCAACAATTTGTTACACAAATTTCTTATAACCTTCCTCTGGTTCTGGTTATTTTACACACTCCTCATACACCCACAGGAATATTTTGGCAGCGAGATCCACATTTTAAAAATAAAGACTGCCCCTTGTTTTGGGTCCATTTACCCACCACATCCTCGAAGGTTATTACTGTTTATCTTGCTCAGGTAGCTTCTATTATTTTTAAATGTCATTTGATCTCTCTACAACATTTTGGCAAAGACCCTGATAATATTTTTATTCCATATACTAAGGACCAAACCCAATTTTTACTAGAGACAAGGGATGAATGGGGTATTGCCCTATCAGACTTTTGGGAACAATTGATCACCACCTCCCCAATGACCCCCCTTTACATTTTGTGCAGTTACATCCATTTACTTTTCCTGAAATTACTCAAAAGGCTCCCATTCCTCAAGCCCTTACTGTCTTTACAGACGTTTTCTGTAATGGCCGAGTGGTCTTTGTTGTCAATAACCAGCCTACCACCTTTGATACTGTCTATCAGTCACCACAGTTTGTGGAATTGTTTGACATAACACAAGTTTTTATAACATTTTTAATAATCCTGTTAATATTTATAAAGAAAGTGCCTACATTGCTCATTCTGTGCACCTGCTGGTGATTTCACCCCCTTTAAGGCTTCTAACAATGCGGCCTTTCTGTTTCACCAGCTTCAGCAGCTAATTCAGGCCAGACAACACCCATTTTTCTTAGGACACATCAGGGCACACTCTGATCTTTCCAGCCCTCTAATTCAAGGTAATGCCCAAGCTGATGCAGCAACTCGTTCCATCTTTCCAATTTTTGTTGGCTCCATTCAAAAGGCCAGGGAGTTACACAATCTACACCATTTAAGTTTCCAGAGCCTTTGATTACTTTGTAAAATTACCAGGCAACAGGCACGAGAAATAGTAAAAGCATGCCCTGGTTGCACTGTCTCCCTCCCCATTCAACACTTGGGAGTTAACCCCCGAGGATTACTGCCCGATCAGTTTTGGCAAATGGATGTTACTCATTTTCTTGAATTTGTAATAACCAAATATATACACATTTCTGTAGATACCTTCAGCGGCTTTATTTTTGCATCACCACATTCTGGAGAGGCTACTAAAGATGTCCTTTCTCATCTTGTTTCAGCCTTTTCTGTTATGGGTAAACCAATACATATTAAAACAGATATTTATCCTACATATACCATTGCCAAGTTTAAACAGTTTTGTGCTACCTTGCAAATTTGTCATACTACTGGAATTCCATACAACCCTCAGGGCAAAGGCATTGTGGAACTTGCCCACCTTACCTTAAAAACTTGGATAACCCTCCTTAAGGCTTCCTCCCTTGTATTTACCACACCCAGGCATCGCCTTAACAATGCATTATTTGCCCTTATTTTTCTTACCCTAGACAATGAAAGCCATTCGGCAGCAGACAGACACTGCCATCCCTAGTCCAATTCTGTTCCCCCACCTGTTAGGTGACACAATCCCCTTACAAATAAATGGAAAGGCCCAGATCCTGTCCTCATCTAGGGAGGAGGCTCAGCTTATGTTTTGGACCAAGATCAAACAGCCCCAAGATGGTTACCAGAACTCCTGGTTAAACAGGTTAATGACTTACCTCAAAACAGGGACAGAGGCACTCCTCATGAGGACAAAATTTTCTCTTTTTCAGATGCAGCCAACAATCTGCCAGCCTTGGAATAACAGTTCCTGTGGGCACAGGTACACTGGCTTAGGCACATCTATTCACTCTTACCATCGCCTGTCTCAACAAATTATAAACTCTATCAGGAACAACTGATAAAAACACTATCAGGAACCATTAAATATTTGCAGGACCAAATAGACTCCCTGGCAGAAGTGTTCCTTCAAAAAAGACGAGGCTTAAATTTGCTGACAGCTAACCAGGGAGGTATTTGCTTGGCCTTTGGGGAATGATGCTGCATTTATGCCAATAATTCTGGTATAGTATGCACTAAAATTAAGCAGCTTCAAGAAGATCTAGAAAAGACACGAAGGGAAATATTTGAAAATCCCCTCTGGACTGGGCTTAATGGATTTCTACCCTACCTTCTTCCCCTATTAGGCCCTTTGTTGGGTTTACTTTTAATGGTGTCCCTAGGACCCTGCATTATAAACAGGCTGTTACAATTTATTAAAGAACAGATTAATATTTTGGCCTCTAAGTCCATACAGGTCCACTATCATCGCCTGGATATGGAAGACCGTGCTGCCAACATTTAAAAGGATGTTCTACCCTCCTCACAAGCTTATTTCTTAAGTTTACATGCCCACAGATCTTGCTTTCTTACATAAAACTTTAAGTAACAGCTCTGACCAACCATCTTCTGCCCTTGCCATAAGGGTTCGTCCTCCATGGGCCCCTCTGCTTGGGGGAGGACGCACCCATGGAGTGAGGACGTTAGGCCATAATAACAGAGGGTGCAGGAAATACTGCAGGAGAATGGATCCATGGTTCCCAAAACCCACGTCTTCTGAGTGACACGCTCTGGTGCATGGCAGTTGGCATGCTTCCCCCTCAAAGCCGTCTCCTTAAAAAACATGCCTAGGCCACCACGAAATCTCCTAGTAAACATGCTCGATCAGATCAGGAGATATTCTAAGGCCTGCTAGAGAAACAGAGCCTCTATAACCCCCTAAAACATTGGACTGTAACGTATGGTCAAATATTTTATATAAGAAAGGGGGGAGATGTCAGGGGCTAGAAGGAAGTTCTCCTTCAAAGAATAGCCTGACACTTACAAGAAATAGCCCCCTGCGAGATTTCCTGCATGGGAGACATCCCGCAGCTATCTATACCCTGAGACATCCTGCAGCTATCCGTCTTCCTGAAATATCCTGAGATTATCTCACCCTGTGAAGACATCCAGCAACTGCCAATAAGAGAGCTTTCTCATCTGCAGCATATAAATACACTGTGAGAACTATAAAAGTTTTCAGCATGATCAGAACTGTTGTCTTGCTGTCTTCTCTCATGACTCATGTCCCTTCATTCCTCCCGAAAAGGTTCAACGCCCACGTTGAAGTGTCCAGCCGGCCCGGACACCTGACAGTAAACCATAACCTACTAGACTCTGACTACTAATCCTAATATGATGGAGAAAAATAATCCAAACAGAATGGAAATACAAGCAGTACAGAGGAGGCATGGTGTATAGTTGGACTTGTCTTTTGAATGATATAGGGTAGGTGTTATAAATCTAGCTAATTTTTAATTGAAATAGTTCTCCACATGTTTTTAAAGTTAACAAATATGTGAATACCTGTCTCCCTTTCTCTGTAGCCAATTAAGCACATGTATTTTTATATGCACATATAGAATCTTACCTGGTATCACACGTATATTCTTCTGAGGTGTCTGACTTGGCAAATACAAATTGTGAGAAGAGATCACTCCTCCTAAACTCTGTTGGAACTGAAAATTCAACCTATGGGTGAGCCTCCTAGTAGAACAACATTATACATAAATCCATGTTCAGTAAAATAAATTTTTTTGCATCTGTGGCTGATGTACATTTCCTAAAGAATTTCGATTGGCATATATATTGCTACATTTTATTGTCTGTGTGTGTTTTTTAATATATATATATATATATACACTCTCCAAATTTTTCCAAATATAAAATATATGTGTCTTATATACACTACCTAAATTCATTCATGTTCATGTATGTGGATTTATAATCAACATTTCACAAGATTATTCTCAGAAATATTCATCCACCTGAAATACATATTTGTTTCCTATTACTGAAAACTAACTTCAGTGAATGGTGCATACAATCCTAATGTTTCTACATTAACTGACCCTGTTTAACATCAATGCAAATAGATTCCTATGGGACATGATGTGTATTTTGAAGTTCATTTTATTCAACACTGGTACAATACAATTTCTACAGTTTATGAACATCATAGGACATATATTTCATCCATAAGTTCACAAATTTATAGGCATTTGATTCACTTTCAATCATTTACTGATTCAGAACACATGTATTCCTCCAGGGTTCTTGACTGGTCTTTTCATGAGACTTCATTTCAAACACATTATTTTCGATTTCCATAATCATTTTGAAGCAAAACTCACACACTCTTCATGATAAAACATAACCCTAATATTACCATTAGATGTATTACTGGTTGGAATGAATAATTGTATATCAATATAAGATTTTCTGTATATATTCAGATATCAATTAAATCCATTATTTAAAGTTGGAACCAATTATATTATTTATTCACAGTATGGTCTATTTATGCATTATCTCTACATTCATAGACACAGGGTACATCTATTTGCAACCCCAATACTAATTTATTCGTCTTCAAAATGTTGCTCCCAGAAATGGTGGAAGAAATACTCATGTCACCTGATCTACATATGCATTTATCACAGTAATATTCTGGAAACAAAAAGCAGAGGTCACACTTATGATTGTACCAAAGCCTAAATGGAAAGTGAGCATGGATTACTAAAAACATTCATGTCCAGGTTGCCTAATGCTCTCAAATGTCAATCCTATTTATGACAACATATTTGTTTCTTCCTAAGACTATATATTCAACCTCAGCCCTGTTGCAAATGTCTAATCCTATCACTCACTTTATATTTTCCCTGATTTCCTAATGTCTCTATTGATGTCTGCTTTCCTAAATATTTTCACCAGTTCACAATTTTGACTAACACTTCACATGTGCTGACATTTACATTCACTGTCTATGTGATACCCTATTGCTAAAGAACTTTTGTTCCAATTCCTGTACTCACTCTTCTTCTGAAACCCACAGAATATCTTCCTAATCCTACCGACTATCCCAGTTAGAGTGGATACTCACTTCTACATTCAATCATCCAAGGTACAAGGTCCTATGCCATCGATTATTGATTTATCTGAAACATCTTTGCAGAACATGTATCAAAGCTAAGTATCCCAATCAAGAGCGCAATGCCCTTGTGGGATTCCAATCTTACCTAGATTTCTGTTTTCATACTTATATTTCACCTATATATTCTTATAAATATCACAGGTTACCAATACCATTATTCATCAAGCAGAATGATTCCTAACCCAAATCAAACCTGTTATTAAGCGAAACCATACACTGTTCCCTCAATCTAACTTGACAGAAGAGCAGGGACAGTGTTGGTCCTAAAATAGAGGAATGTAGGGAATCTTCCACCTGCTGAAAAACTCATGCAGAAGTGATCCCTGGAGAAGATATAGGCACCACTGAAGGACCTGAGGGAGCAAAAGTCAACTTCCATGGCAAACAACCTGGTCAGGATGAAAGGTTGTTACTGAATCAGCCTCTTTGTTCTTTTTTTTTTTTTATTATTGGTTGTTCAAAACCTTACAAATCTTTTGACATAACATATTCATACATTAGCATACATTAGCTTCAAGTGATTTATGAACTCCCATTTTTACCCCAGATACAGATTGAAGAATCACATCGGTTACACATCCACATTTTTACATAATGCCATACTAGTAATTGTTGTATTCTGCTACCGTTCCTATCCTCTACTATCACCCCTCCCCTCCCCTCCCATCTTCTCTGTCTGCCCCATCTACTGTAATTCATTTCTCACCTTGTTTATTTTCCCATTCCATTCACAACCTCTAATATGTAATTTAGTATAACAATGAGGGTCTCCCTCCATTTCCATGCAATTCCCCTTTTCTCTCTCTTTCCCTCCCACCTCATGTCTCTGTTTAATGTTAATCTTTTCTTCCTGCTCTTCCTCCCTGCTCTATTCTTAGTTGCTGTCATTGTATCAAAGAAGACATTTGGTATTTGTTTTTTTGGGATTGGCTAGCTTCACTAAGCATAATCTGCTCTAGTGCCACCCATTAGAATATGGACTCAAACAGTCCTGTTTGGAGAGCTGGTCCCGGGTGCCTATGGTTGATATACATTCTAACTTGTGAAAGTGTCACAGGACGTAGGGGCAGCCTCCATCTCATGGGACCCTTGGAAGCAACTGTTAGGACAAAGTGGTTGCTAAGGCAGTGACCTCATTCAGTTCCTGACGGAAGTGACCTCACCTCACTTCCTTGGTGATGAAACTCTAAGAACTTGGGATGCAGGAAGACAGGCACCCAGAGCCTGTCCCAGTCCCAGTCCCAGTGGTCTCACTTGTTTGGATATACCAAGGACAGAGTCAGTCTTTCTTGGTACCTACTGATATGAGAATTCCCAAAAGCCAGAAAAGCTCTGAAGAGGGGCCTTTCCTGAGAAAGCAGATAGTGGTTCACTACTGGCTCCTGATATCTTCACAGAGTTGGTTAAGGAGACCAGATCTGAGACAGGACAGGCCATTTCAGGGGAACATACTATGGCCCACCAGTCCGAGGACACTCTGGATAGTCACAGACCTACTTTGGGTAAGGAGGTGCCTCTGTGGGTGTTGCTGTGTGTTTGTAGATTTGTCTCATGTTCTGAGAATAGATGGAAAAGGCGGTTTGTTTGGTTTTGAGTGAACTGTTTCTAGTAAGTCATTTGACAAGGCGAGTGTTTCTATGTCTGTGTATCCCACTGTGTCCATGGTTATAGACATTAGAAAAGATAATGCATCAATTGATGTGTCCTGTCTAGTAGAAAGCTTCCCATCATTTATTCTGCCAAATTGATGAATGGATTTTGGCTTTGCTTATCGATGGGCAACACGTGCTATCTTCCAAAGTTCGTGCGTTCTTCCTGAATTCTGGCCACTCTACAGAATAGGCTCATGGTTTTGTGTCCAAGATATGTACCACTTCCAAGTCCTGTTACATGGCCATGTACTGGATAGCTGAAGGGAATGGCGAGCATCTCAGAAAACTCAGATATCAGTGTGACCAATAAAGTCTCAGTGGAAAAACCCTGCTTTGCTTACCTATTGTTCTGTTGCCCTGAATGTCAGGAAGGTCTTTGTTTCCAGCTACACCTTTGTGAAGCCTGAAGAAAACAGGTTTCAAATGGAAATGAATGGGCATCACCTATGGCTCTTTGCTTAATTGCTTTGGAAAGGGATGTGTCTGAATCAGCCTCTTGGCCCTGTTTGAGGCAATGGCTTAGATTCTCACCACCTGATGTATCTTAAGAATGATCCCATGTGTGCATCCAAAACCAAATGGCCAAAAGAGAAGTCATTGTGGATGAAGTCTCTCCCCTTCCTCTGTTAGGTTCCTGACCTCCATCAAGTGAGAATAGGTATCCTTTTGGTCAAATGATTTCTTCAAAGCCCTGCAGAAGCTAGCCGATAAGTGCTTGGGTTTTCTAATGACTCCAATTCACATAAAAAAAATAAACCCCACAGTCAGTAGGCCTCAAATTGGAGAAGCAGAGAAGTATTAACAGCAGGCCTATTTGATCACTCCTAGTTCACAGGAAGTGTGTCCAGGCAACCCTGATTTTAGGCCATTAAGGGGCAAGGGAGATTATTTTGGAGACTGTCTTGGGCTTCACCCCTCATGGAAACATCCAGCCAGAGGCTATGATGAGTGTCTATAGGAAAGATCATGAGGGCCATGTGGGAGTGTTTTGGTTTTAATTGTGGCCATTTGTTTGGTGGTTGGAAGAGATGACTGGGTCCACCTTTACATGAACTCTGGTGTGATTCCCCTTAGAGACTGAGTTCTGGAACTGAACTCAGAGAATTATTGCCATGAATTGTGTTGGGATTTTAGGAGGCCATGCATGAGAGTCCCCCTTGAAAACTGAGATCTATGCGCAGGGTGGCTTTCAACGGAGCACTGGGAATCACAGCCAAGATATCACGTGATTTTATTCTGAAAAACTTGGCAGCCATAGTTGAGAGTCGAAACACACATGGACCTCATTGTAGACCTCAATGGGCCTGGCTTCATGTGACTATTTGGCCACTTTTTGAGAAGCCTTGCCTGTGAGAATTCTCTAAAGCTTTCATTGAAATGTGCTTCCTCTACATTTAATGGTTCTGGAGTGAATTTTAACCCACAGTGCCTCCAGCATCATCATTGAAAAATGGCTACAAAAATACCATAAAATTTTTGAAATTCCCATGACCAGGTGGCAATGGAGGACCTTTGGATGTCCTGTTGCTGATCATGAGTATACCAGACAGTGCTTTGATTTACTGGGTTTCTTGAAAATCGTGTAGAACAGAGATGCCAATAAGTTGGAGCCTGCTGAGTAGTGGGCCTAGAGCCGTGGTGGTCAGGTGTGTGATAAAACATCTATGGTGGGGCCTTGTGGATCTTCCATTGGCTTCCAAATGGCTTGTGACTGACATGGTGCCGCTAGCAGTCCCTTCTATGTAAAGGCATCTTGTAATATTGAGAGATTTCAGGGCAATATTCAGAATCAAGTTGCTATGGTCAATGGGGCAATATATGTGGGCTAGAAGTATGTTTATTGCATTCTCCTGCAGAAACTGACCCACCATATGTGACAGAACTCCCTCCAGCACTGTGACCCACTAGAACTCCTTGTATTTTTGAAGCAAATAGCAAACTCCCAGGGCAGCAGCAAGAAACACCATGAAATTTGGAGGATGACCAAATGACTTCACAGTCCACATGGGGAGACACTTAGTCCCCAGTGGTCACAGTTTACCTACAAAGAGCAAATTCAGCACTGCTGCCTCATCTTCACTGGAAAATAAGAAACCATGTCCTCCAGGTCACATAGATGCAGACCCAGCTTTGATGGTCTCACTACAAATGAAGCTAAAGCTCCAGAAAACAACATATTTTTCAGGTGCCCAACCTCAGAGGCAGTTCTTCAAGAAGTCTTTGGGCCAGCAGAGCTCCATGTTTGTGGAGTGTTTACCCTGTCCCTTACTTTTGGGAACTCCTCTACCACCTCCAGTGTTGTGAACTACTGAGCATATTCCATTCCAGATATGTATTCACAGATTTTCTAACACTTCTCCTCTAATTGTGTCTTACTTGGGTCAAAAGTAATGTCAAGCCATAGTTCTTGATGAGAGTGGGAACATTTTTGTGTAGCACATATTTGCATACACATTGGATTCATTTTCAAATTTTCCATTTGAAATACTGAATCCCTGACACTAACCCCTACCCTACTAGACTCTGACTACTAATTGTAATATCATGGAGAATAATAACCCAATCAGAATAGAAATACAAGCAGTTTAGAGGAGGCATGTTTGGTATTCTTGGACTTACCTTTTGCATTATATACGGTAGGAGTTATAAATCTAGTCAATTTTTTTGTTGAAATAGTTCTCCATGTGTTTTTAAAGTTAACAAATATGTGAATTTATGTCTCCCTTTCTCTGTAGCCTAGTCAGCAAATGTATTTTTATATGCATATATAGAATCCTACCTAGTATCACACGTACATTTTTGTGAGGTGGCTGACTTGGCAGATACAAATTGTGAGAAGATATCACTCCTCCTAAACGCTCTTGAAACTGAAAATTCAACCTATGGGTGAGCCTCCTATTTGAACAACATTATACATATATCCATGTTCAGTAAAATTAATATTTTTGGATCTGTGGATGATATGTATTTCATGATAAATTTCGGTTGGCATACATAATGCTACATTGTAATGTCTCTCTGTGTCTATATATATATATATATATATATATATATATATATATATATATATACTCTCCAGATTTTTCAAAATATGAAATATATGTGCCTTATTGTGCACTCCCCAAATTCATTCATATTCATGTATGTGGATTTATAATCAACTTTTCAAAAGATTATTCTCAGAAATATTCATCAACCTGAAATACATATTGGTTGCCTGGTACTGAAAACTATCTTCAGTAAATGGTGCATACAAAACCTAATATTTCGACATTGCAAGTTGGCCGCGAATAGAGTGCATCACACCCAGTTTACCACGCCACATTGCAGGTGAATAACGAGTTAGAATGACAAAAGACTATCTTGTTAGGATCTTACAGAAAAATGGGTGTGCACCAAAACCTAAAAGAATGATTTCCACAAACGAGGTCCGGTAATTGAGTCTCAAACGCGAGCCAAATATGCAACCGGAGATCCGGGCTTACTGATCCGTGCGGCCCGCCCCGTGGCTACAGACGTCGGGGCACCACCGAGAAGCGACTAGCATCCAGGGAGAAACGTTGCTGCAGATTCTGTGGAATCCTGCCGGCTGATCCCCACTGAGCCCCCGGCCGAGTTCGGGATTTCAGTCAGGGAAGGAAGCGCTACAGTTCTATCCCCCACAACGGAAACTCCACCAAGGAAACCAACGGCCACCATCTTGGAGAGCTGAAGTAACCACCACCAATCTCTGACAGATTGCAACAATAAAACAGTTGTGTGTTTTCCGCTCATCTCCCATACAGTAGGATATTTGCATAAAATCTATCCTAAGCTTTCCAGGGGAGGGATTATCAGAGAGAGACTGCATAAAGATGGGGGGGGAACTAGAGGCACCTGACCTTCAACTCCCCCTCCCATCAGTGGTGAAAATGAAATCTGTCTAGCCAGCGATGGGGGAGGGGCAAACGGAAAAAAAAAAAAAACAATAGAGACACAATCCACACCCAAGAAACGGCAGGCCAGAGTACAGTTTGAGCTGCCGAGGGCATTACTCAGGGGAAATCTGGTCTAGCAGGAGAAACCAGGGGACTAGAGGCCAGGCCCGCGTGACTGGGCGCCTGGAGAACACTCGCCCGCCCGCTGCAGGTGCGACTGGACTGCTGGAGACCGCCTTCCCACCAGCGACCAATCGCCTGCCATATGCCCGCCCTAATGGGTGGCTAGAGATCGCACAACCACCGGTGACAGCCCACCCGCTGACTGTGTGACTGGACAGCTTGTGACCGCCTGCACGCCCGCGACCGGGAGCTGAAAACAAACAGAGACAGTACAGTCCCACACCCCCATGCGAACACCCGGGCAAAGAGCCTGGGGCCCACCATAGCAGAGAGGTGACATCACTGGGGCTCGGCCGTCGGAATTCCTTCCCAGTGGAATCCACTTTAGCATGCACAGTCTACCAACACAAAGGAGAGACAATAGAGATATATAAAACCAAAACAAATATATAGAAGAGAACAGAAACACAGCAATGAAATGGAGCTGGAAAGTAATGTGAACTTCATGAAAAAACAAGGGAAAAAGGTGTACAAATAATGCCGGACAACTTAATTCTACAGGAGGACCTAGAATCATCAGAAAAAGGGATAGGGAAAAAACTCAATGCATCCCTAACTCAGATGGAAAGAAATATTAGAGAAGACATGAGGCAGCAAGTCCAAGCAAAAAAGAATATTTTGAAAATGAATTAAACAAACAAATTCAAATGGCAAAGAACGAGCTTTACCAAAAGACAGAGATCTTAAAAAAAATCAAACAGTAATCCTAGGAATGCACAAAAATATAAGCCACATTAAAAACTCAAACGAGAATATTGTAAATAGACTAGATTAGGTAGGAGTCAGAAGATCAGATAATGAATACAAAGTTTATCAACTTGAAAAGAATATAGTCAACGCAGAAAAGATGCTTATATCCCATGAGCAATCTATTTAAGAGATATGGGATGTCATAAAAAAACAAATTTGAGAGTCATCAGTATAGAAGAAGGCATAGAGATTCAAACCAAAGGAATGGACAACATATTAAATGAAATAATTCTAGAAAACTTCCCAGAGATGAAAGATGGAATGGATTGCCAAATCCTTGAAGCCTACATGACCTCAAACATTCAAAACCATAATAGACCAACTCCAAGACATAGAATTATGAAGATAGCTAACATACAGAACAAGGAGAGAATATTAAAAGCTAAAAGAGAAATGAGGCAGATTACATTCTGGGGAAAACCAATTAGGTTAACGACTGATTTTTCATCACAAACTTTGAAAGCGAGTAGATCCTGGAACAATGTATTTCAAACGCTGAAAAATAATGGATTCCAACCAAGAATACTGTATCCAGCAAAATTAAGTTTGGGATTTGACAATGAAATTAGTGTCTTTCACGATAAACAAAAGCTAAAAGAATTTGTAGAAAGAACACCAGCACTGCAAAGCATTTTGAGAAAAATACTACAAGAAGAGGAATTGAAAAATAGTGCCCCAAACTAACAGCGGGAGGTATCTCAGTAAAGGGGGAGGAAAATAACCAAAAAGTAAAAACTAGCCAAACTAAAAAAAAATAAATAAATAAACATGAATGAAAGTAAAAATCATATTTCAATTGTAACCTTAAATGTTAATGGCATAAACTCACCAATCAAGAGACATAGGTTAGTAACCTGAATCAAAAAAAACAAATTCTACAGTCTGCTGCCTTCAGGAGACTCATATGATAGGTAAAGACATACACAGGCTGAAAGTAAAAGGTTGGGATAAATCATACCACTCACATGGCCCTCGGAAGCAAGCAGGAGTAGCCATAGTCATATCAAATAAAATCAAATTCAAACCTACGTTAATCAAAAGGGATCACGAAGGACACTATATACTGTTAAAAGGAACCATCCACCAACAAGACATAACAATTATCAATTTGTATGCACCAAACAATTGAGCTGCAACGCTCATGAAACAAACTCTCCTCAAGTTCAAGAGTCAAATAGACTACAACACAATAACTACGGGTGACTTCAACACACTGATCTCGCCATTAGACAGATCCTCTAGACAAAAACTGAATAAAGAAACTATGGAATTCAACAGCACAATAAATAACCTAGACTTAACCAACATATATAGAATATATCAACCATCATCAAGTGGATACACGTTCTTCTCAGCAGCACAAGGATCCTACTCAAAGATAGTTCATATATTATGCCATAGGGCAACCCTTAGTAAATATAAAGGCGTGGAGATAATACCATGCACCATATCTGATCATATTGGAATGAAACTGGAAATCAATGATAAAAGAAGGAAGGAAAAATCCTACAACATATGGAAAAATGAACAATATGCTACTGAATGATCAATGGGTTACAGAAGACATAAAGGAGGATATAAAAAATTCTTATAGACAAATGACAATACAGACACAACATACTGGAATCTATGGGACACAATGAAAGCAGTTTTAAGAGGGAAATTCATTTCTTGGAGTTCTTTCCTCAAAAAAAAAAAATAAATGAACTCACACTACACCTCAAAAACCTAGAAAAAGAAAAGGAAAACAACAGCGAATGTAGTAGAAGACAAGAAATAATTAAAATTAGAGTAGAAATCAACGAAATTGAAACAAAAAAAACATTGAAAAAATTGATAAAACTAAAAGTTGGTTCTTTGAAAACATAAATAAGATCGACAGGCCCTTAGCCATGCTAACAAAGAGAAGAAGAAAGAGAACTCAAATTACTAACATACGGCATGAAAAAGGCATTATCACAACAGACATTACAGAAATACAGAAGATAATTAGAAAGTATTTTGAAACCCTATATTCAAATGAAATAGAAGATAGTGAAGATATCAATAAATTTCTTAAGTCATACGATGTGCCCAGATTGAGTCAAGAAGACACACACAATTTAAACAGACCAATAACAAAGGAAGAAATACAAGAAGCCATCAAAAGACTACGAACCAAAAAAAGCCCTGGAGCGGATGGGTATAGAGCGGAGCTCTACAAAACCTTAAAAGAAGAATTAATACCAATACTTTTCAAGATATTTCAAGAAATAGAAAAAGAAGGTGCTCTTTCAAATTCATTCTATGAGGCCAAAATCACCCTGATCCCGAAACCAGACAAAAACACTTCAAAGAAAGAAAACTACAGACCAATATCTCTAATAAACTAGGATGCAAAAAATCTCAATAAAATCCTGGTGAATGTAATACAAAAGCATATCAAAAAATTGTGCACCATGATCAAGTAGGATTCATCCCAGGGATGCAAGGCTAGTTCAATGTACGGAAATCAATAAATGCTATTCACCACATCAATAGACTTAAAGACAAGAACCATATGATCATCTTGATAGATGCAGAAAAAACATTCGACAAAGTTCAGCCTCCCTTTATGTTCAAAACACAAGAAAAACTAGGGATAACAGGAACTTACCTCAACATTGTAAAAGCTATATATGCTAAACCTCAGGCTAGCATCATCGTAAATGGAGAAAAACTGAAGGCATTCCCTCTAAAATCTGGAACAAGACAGGGATGCCCTCTATCACCACTTCTATTCAATTTGGTTCTTGAAATACTAGCCAGAGCAATTAGACAGACAAAAGAAATTAAAGACATAAAAATAGGAAAAGAAGAACTTAAATTATCGCTATTTGCAGATGACATGATAATATATTTAACAGACTCAAAAGGGTCTACAAAGCAACTGCTAGAGTTAATAAATGAATTCAGCAAAGTGGCAAGATATAAAGTCAACACACATTAATCAAAGGCATTCCTGTATATCAGCAGCAAAACTTCTGAAATGGAAATGAGGAAAACCACTCCATTCACTATATCCACAAAGAAAATAAGATACTTGGGAATCATCCTAAAGAAAGAGGTGAAAGATTTATATAATGAAAACTACAGAACCCTAAGGAGAGAGATAGAAGAAGATCTTAGAAGATGGAAAAATGTACCCTGTTCATGGATAGGCAGAACTAACATCATCAAAATGTTGATATTACCCAAAGTTCTCTACAGGTTTAAATCGGTGCCAATAAAAATCCCAACGGCATTTCTTGTAGAAATGATAAAGCAATCATGAAATTCATATGGAAAAACAAAAGACCCTGAATACAAAAAGCAATTCTAAGCAGGAAGTGTGAATCTGGAGGTATAGCGATACAAGAGTTCAAACTGTACTACAAAGCAATAGTAATAAAAACATCGTGGCACTGGTAGCAAAACAGGCAGCTGGACCAATGGTATAGAATAGAGGACACAGAAACCAATCCACAAAATTACAACTTTCTTATATTTGATAAAGGGGCTAAAAACATGCAATGGAGGAAAGATAGCATCTTCAACAAATGGTGCTGGGAAAATTCGAAATCCATATGCAACAAAATGAAACTGAATCCCTTTCTCTCACCATGCACAAAAGTTAACTCAAAATGGATCCAGGAGCTAGATATCAAATCAGAGACACTGGGTCTAATAGAAGAAAAAGTTGGCTACGATCTACATACTGTGGGGTCGGGCTCCACATTCTTTAATAGGATGCCCTTAGCCGAAGAATTAATAACAAGAATAAACAAATGGGACTTACCTAAACTAATTTTTTTTTCTCAGCAAGAGAAACAATAAGAGAGGTAAATAGAGAGCCTACATCCTGGGAACAAATTTTTACCCCTCACACTTCAGATAGAGCCCTAATATCCAGAATATACAAAGAACTCAAAAAAATTAAACAATAAGATAACAAATAACCCAATCAACAAATGGGCCAAGGATCTGAACAGACACTTCACAGAGGAGGACATTCAATCATTGAACAAGTACATGAAAAAATGCTCACCATCTCTAGCAGTCAGAGAAATGCAAATCAAAACCACCCTAAGATACCATCTCACTCCAGTAAGATCGGCAGCCATTATGAAGTCAAACAAAATAAGTGTTGGTGAGAATGTGGGGAAAAGGGTACACTTGTACACTGCTGGTGGGACTGCAAATTGGTGAGGCCAATTTGGAAAGTACTATGGTGATACCTGGAAAAGCTGGGAATGGATCCACCATTTGACACAGCTATCACCCTTCTCGGACTATTTCCTGAGGATCTTAAAAGAGCGTACTATAGAGATACTGCCACATCAATGATCATAGCGGCAGAATTCACAATAGCTAGACTGTGGAACCAACCTAGATGCCCTTCAATAGATGAATGGATAAAAAAATGTGGCTTTTATACAAAACGGAGTATTACTCTTCATTAAAAAATGACAAAATCATAGAATTTGCATGGAAATGGATGGCATTAGAGCAGATTATGCTAGGCGAAGCTAGCCAATCCTTAAAAAACAAATGCCAAATGTCTTCTTTGATATTAAAAGAGCAACTAAGAACAGAACATCGAGGAAGAGCATGAGGAAAAGTTTATCATTAAACAAAGACGAGTTGGGGGAGAGAAAGGGAGAGAGAAGGGAAAGCATATGGAAATAGTAGGAGACCCTCAATGTTACACAAAATTACATATAAGAGGATTTGAGGGGAAATGGGGGGGGGAAACAATGGAGAGAATTGAACAACAGCAGATGAGGTAGAGAGGGAAGATGGGAGGGGAGGGGAGGGGGATAGTGGGGGATAGGAAAGGTCACAGAATACAACAGTCACTAATATGCTATTATGTAAAAATGTGAATGTGTAACCAATGTGATTTTGCAATTCATATTTGTGGAAAAAATGGGAGTTCATAACCCAATTGAGTCAAATGTATCAAAGATGATATATCATGAGCTTTGTAATGTTTGGAACAACCACTAGAAATAAATAAATAAATAACGGTTTAAAATTGAGTGGGAAGAAATCAGCTAAAAATGGGTTGAGATGCATTCATTTTGCTAAGCAGAAACTTTGTTTTGTTTAGTTGTAACTATCACATATTTATTTTACCAGGAAATTGGCTTTTGAAAATGCACATAAATTGAGATTAAAGGATAATTCACCTACCTTCATGAAAAATTCATAGCATTTCCTATATTTTTCATATTTCATTTTTTTCGTGAATATTTTGTCATGGACCAGGTCTAGTCTTAGGCTATTCTTCCAGAATACTACCTCATCTGACAAATTCGTACAATGTGTTGGATTGTTGTTTTCACCTTTTATTTAATAGTTTCTAGCTGATAATGTGTATTTTCTTGATCTTTATTTGGACATATATACCCAACAATATCTTTGCATTTTATGTTTTACTGGGGAAGAGCCTCATCAAAAGCTCTTTGTTATATGTATCAACAATCAGACATTTAGAGCACACAATTATTCTTAATTTTGCATGAAAATATTTTTGTACTATTTTCTTATACAGATTTAGAATTATTAATAATGTCCCTACTGTAATAAGTAATTACTTACAAGAAGAATTAAACAATTGACTTTATATCAATTATGAATATGAAAAGTACTAAAATAAGCATTTGGCAATTAATACACAATTGATAGAAAATGAAATCACAAGAAAGCCTTTAAAATGTCAGTGCATATGGTCCTTAAATAATAGGTTATTCAAAAAACTTTTTCTAATTCATAAGATTTAATATGCCGTATTATAGCTTAATGTGATATAAAACCTTAAATTATCAGTATTGATAAAAAAGAATGATACCTGTTTATTTAAATATGTTTATTTGATTTTCACTGTAAGGCTTGAGAATTAAGAAAGTTTTGGTCTATATTATTTTTAACAGGCTAATCAAAGTACTTTTATATATATATGTATGTATATATATATAATATGTAATGCATATGCATGAATATAGATACATATGTATAAAAATTTATTTTAATATATCTATCAGGTGATTATAATTATTAAATTTTCTCAAGAAAAAAACAATGACTATAAAAAACAGTCTTAAATTTAAATTTCATAGCATACTACTGTTTGTAATGACATGAGAGAAAAACAGATATGAAAGGAAAACGAAAAAGGAAGAGAGAGAAGGGGGAAAATTAGGAAGAAAGTGAGTAAAGATGAGCTAGAGGCGTGTTCGATGTAAAGATAAAAGTGGAGGGGCTGGGTTTGTGGTTCAGTGGTAACATGCTTTTCTAGCATGTGTGGGACACTGGGTTCTATTCTAAGCACCACATACAAGTAAACAAAATGAAGGTCAATCACATCTGAAAAAATAAAAAAATAAAAAAGTAGAAATATTACGAAAACTCCAAGCTTTTATGAATGTTAAATTTAAAAATAATTATGTTACATAGCCTAATGTAATTTCTAGACTATCCAAAAGAGTCATTAAATGTTAGATTATTAGTGCGATAACTAAAAATCCATTGCTCTTTCCTCAACATTCTGTGGCATGCTAGTGGTAAAATAAATTCTATTATAACACCAAAAAAAAATCTAATATTTCTATAGTAACTGACCCAGTTTAATATCAAGGCTAGTAGATTCCTATGGGACATGATGTGTATTTTCACATTCATTTTTATTCAACACTGGAACATTACTATTTCTTCAGTTTATGCACATCATAGGATATATATTTCATCCACAAGTTCGCTAATTTATACACATTTGTTTCACTTTAAGTCACTTCCTGCTTCAGAACACATGTATTTCTCTATGTTTCTTGACTGCTCTTTTCATGAGACTTCTTTCCAAACACATTATTTTCGATTTCCATTATCACATTTGAAGCAAAACTCACACACCCGTCATGATAAACCAAACCCTAATATTACCATTAGATGTACAACTAGCTGGAATGAATGATTGTATATCAATATAAGATTTCTTACTTAGTTTCAGATATCAATTAAATCCATTATTTAAAGTGGAACCAGTTATATTATTTATTCACAGTATGGTCTTCTCATGCATTATCTCTATATTCATAGACACAGGATACACCTCTTTGTACCCCCAATACTAATTTATACGTCTTTAAATATTGCTCCCAGAAATGGTGGAAGAAATGCACATGTCACCTGATTTACATATACATTTTATCACAGTAATATTCTGGACACAAAACGCAAAGGTGACACTTATGATTTTACCAAACCAACATGGAAAGTGAACATGGATTACTAAAAACATCCATGTCCAGATCCATTGCCTAATGCTCTCAAATGTGAATCCTATTCTTGACTACATATTTGTTTCTCCCTAAGAATATATATTCAACCTCAATCCTGTTGAAAATGTCTAATCTTATCACTCACTTTATCATTTGCCTGATTTCCTAATGTCTCTATTGATATCTGCTTTCCTACATATTTTCCCCAGATTATCATTGTGACTGACTCTTCACATGTGCTCACATTTACATTCAATCTCTACCAGAAACCCTATTGCTAAAGAACTTTTGGTTGAAATCCTATACTCACTCTTTGTTCTAAACCTACCTACTATCTTTCTAATAATACCGACTATCCCTTTTTGACTAGAAGTTCTCTTTGACATTCCATCATTCAAGGTACAAAGTCCTATGCCATTGAACATCGATTTATCTGAGACATTTCTGCAGAACATAATTCAAAGCTAAGTATCTCAATCAAGGGCCCAATGCCCTTCTGGGCTTCAAATCTTACCTAGATTTCTGTTTTCATTCTTATATTTCACTTTTACATTCTTGTAAATATTACACGTTCCCAATACCATTATTCATCCCGCAGAATGATTCTTAACCCAAATTGAACTTTTATTAACCATAACCATACACTCTTCCCTCAATCAAACTTTATAGAAGAGCAGGGACAGAGTTGCTTTTACAATACAGGTATGTAGGTGTTCTTAAACCTGCTGAGATCCTCAAAGGTCCATGCAGAAATGATCCCTGGAGAAGATGTAGGCAGCTATGAAGGAGTTGAGAGAGCAAAAGTCATCTTGCATGGCAAACCCCCTTGTCAGGATGAAGGGATGTGTCTGAATCAGTCTCTCTATTCTAAATGTAGAGAAGATGGACCAAACCAGGCCTGTGTGGGGAGATGTTTCCAGGCGCCTATGTTTGTTATACCATTCTATTTTGTGAAATTGTCACCGAAAGTAGGGGCAGCCTCTATCTCATGGGACCCTTGGAAGCAAATGTTAAAACAAAGTGATTGCCAAGGTATTGACCTCATGCAGTTCCTGAAGAAAGTGACCTACCTCACTTCCTTGGTGATGTAACTCTCTGAACTTGGGATCCAAGATGCCAGGCTGCCAGAGCCATTCCCAGTCCCAATCCCAGTGGGCTCACTTGTTTGGATGTACCAAGGACAGAGTCAGTATTTCTTGGTATCTACTGAGGTGAGGATTGCAAAATGCCAGGACAGATCTGAAGAGGGGCCTTTCCTGAGAAAGCAGGTAGTGGCTCACCACTGGCTCCTGAGAACTTCACAGAGTTGGCAAAGGAGACAGATCTGAGACAGGACAGGACATTTCATTGGAACATAATATGGCCCAACAGACAGAGGACACTCCAGATAGTCAGAGACCTACTTGCGGGAAGGAGATGCCTTTGTGAGTGTGAGTGTCAGTTTGTGGTTTTGTCTCATGTTCTGAGAATAGGTAGGAAAGACAGTTTGTTTGGTTTGGAATGGACTGTTTCTAGTAAGTCTTTTGACAAGGTGAGTGATTCTATGCCTGTGTATCCCACTGTGTCCGTGGTTGTAGACATTAGAAAAGAGAATGCATCAATGGATATGTCCTGTCTTGTAGAAAGCTTCCCAGCATTCATCCTGCCCAATTTATGAATGAACTGCAGCTTGCCTTATGGAGGGACAACACCTACTATCTTCCTAAGTTCCTGTTTTCTTCCTGAATTCTGGCCACTCTGCAGAATAGGCTCATGGTTTTGTGTCCAAGATATGTACCACCTCCAAGCTCTGTGACATGGCCATGTACTGGATAGCGGTAAGGGATGGCGAGCATCTCAGAAAACTCAGATATCAGTGTGACCAGGAAATTCTCAGTGGAGAAACCCTGCTTTGGGACATTCTCTTACCTATGTTTTTGTTGCCCTGAATGTCAGGAAGGTCTTTGCCTCAGGCCACCCCTTTGTGAAGCCTGAAGAAAACAGTTTTCAAATGAAAATGAATGGCCATCACCTGTGGCTCTTTGCTTAATTTCTTTGGAAAGGGATGTGTCTTAATCAGCCTCTTGGACCTGTGTGAGGTTGTGGCTTAGATTCTCAGCACCTGATGGATCTAAAGAAAGATCCCATGTGTGCATCCAAACCAAAATGGCAAAAAGATCAGTTATGGTGGATGAAGTGTCTTGCCTTCCTTTGTTAGGTTCCTGACCTACATCTAGTGAGAATAGGGATCCTTTGGGTCAAATGAAATCTTCAAAGCCCTAAAGAAGTGCTTGTGTTTTCTCATTATTCAAAATCACATAAAGAATCTATACCTGACAGGCAGTAGGCTTCAAATGGAGAAGCAGAGCAGTATTAACTGCAGTCCTATTTTATCACTCCTGGTTCAAATGCAGGGTGTCCAGGCCCCCATGACTTTAGGCAAATGAGGGGTAAGAGAGCTTATTTTGGACACTAACACATACCCCACTAGACTCTGACTACTAATCCTATCATGATGGAGAATAATAACCAAAACAGAATAGAAATACAAGCAGTTCAGAGGCGTCATGTTGTATAATTGGACTTGCCTTTTGCATTATATAGGGTAGGAATTATAAATCTACTCAATTTTTAATTAAAACAGTTCTCCATGTGTTTTTAAAGTTAACAAATATGTGAATTCCTCTCTCCCTCTCTCTGTGGCCTATTCAGCACATGTGTTTTTATATGCACATATAGAATCCTACCTGGTATCACATGTATATACTTGAGAGGTTGCTGACTTGGCAGATGCAAATTGTGAGAAGAGATCACTCCTCTTAATGCTGTTGGAACTGAAAATTCAAACTATTGGTGACCTTTCTAGCTGAACAAAATTATATATAAATCCATGTTCAGTAAAAAGTATATTTTGGGATGTGTGGATTATATATATTTCATAATAAATTTCGATTGGCATATATATTGCTACTTTTTAATGTCTGTGTGAGTGTGTGTGTGTGTTTATATATATATATATATATAATATATATATATATATACACTCTCCAGATTTTTGAAAATATGAAATATATGTGTCTTATTATACACTCCCAAAATTTATTCATGTTCATGTATGTGGATTTATTATCAACTTTTCACAAGATTATTCTCAGAAATATTCATCCACCTGAAATACATATTTGTTTCCTAGTACTGAAAACTAACTTCAGTGAATGATGCATACAAATCCTAATATTTCTACAGTTACTGACCAAGTTTAACATCAATGCAAGTAGATTCCTATGGGACATGATATGTATTTTGACGTTCATTTTTATTCAACACTGGTACATTACTATTTCTTCAGTTTATGCACATCATAGGATATATATTTCATCCACAAGTTTGCTAATTTATATCAATTTGTTTCACTTTCAATCACTTCCTGCTTCAGAACACATGTATTCCTCCATGTTTCTTGACTAGTCTCTTCATGAGACTTCTTTATAAACACATTATTTTTGATTTCCATAATTACTTTTGAAGCAAAACTCACACACCCTTAATTACAAACCATAACCCTAATATTACCATTAGATGTATAACTGATAGGAATGAATGACTGTGTATCAATATACGATTTCTTATATATTTTAAGATATCAATTTAATCCATTATTTAAAGTGGAATCAGTTATATTATTTATTCACAGTATCATCTATTCATGCATTATCTCTATATTCATAGACACAGGGTACACCTCTTCGTACCCGCAATACTAATTTATACATCTTCAAAATATTGCTCCCTGAAATGGTCGAAAAAATACTTATGTCACCTGATCTACATATACATTTTATCACAGTACTATTTTGGATACAAAAATGCAAAGATCACACATATGTTTGTACAAAACCCTAAATTGAATTGGAGCATGGATTACTAAAAACATTGATGTCTAGGTTGCCTAATTCTCTCAAATGTCCATCCTATTGGTGACTACATATTTGTTTCTTCGAAGATTATATAGTCAACATCAACCCTGTTAAAATGTCTAATCCTATCACTCACTTTATACTTTGCCTGATTTCCTACTGTCTCTATTGATGTTTGCTTTCCTACATATTTTCCCCAGTTTACCAATGTGACTGACTCTTCACATGTGCTGACATTGACATTCATTCTATTACTGAAACCCTATTGTTAAAGAACTTTTGGTCCATATCCTGTACTCACACTTCTTCCAAAACCTACCGACTATCTTCCTAATCCTATGGACTATCCCTGTTTGAGTGGATGTTCTTTTCTACAATCTATCATCCAAGGTACAAGGTCCTATGTCATTGATTATCGATTTATCTAAGACATCACTACAGAATGTAATTCAAAGCTAAGTATCCCAATCAAAGGCCCAATGCCAATATGGACTTTAAATCTTACTACATTTCTGTTTTCATACATATTTTTCAACTCTATATTCTTATATATATCACAGATTCCCAATACCATTATTCATCCAGCAAAATGATTCCTAACCCAAAACAAACATGTAATTAACCCTAACCATAAACTGTTCCCTCAATCTACCTTTACAAAAGAGCAGGGACAGAGTTGGTCTTACAATACAGGAAAGTAGGGGATTGTCCACCTGCTGAGAACCTCAAAGGTCCATGCAGAATTGATATCTGGAGAAGATGTAGGCAGGTATGAAGGTCCTGAGAGATCAAAAGTCATCTTCCATGGCAAACAACCTGGTCAGGATGAAGGCTTTTGTCTGAATCAGCCTCTCTCTTCTTAATCTAGCGAAGATGGACCAAATGAGGACTGAGTGGAGAGCTGTTCCCAGGTGCCTATGGTTGATATACCATTCTAACTTGTGAAAGTGTCACAGAAATAAGGTCAGCCTACATGTCATGGGACCCTTGGATGCATGTGTTAGGACAAACTGGTTGCAAAGGCAGTAACCTCATTCAGTTCCTGAAAGAAGTTACCTCACCTCACTTTTTTGTTGATGGCACTTTCTGAACTTGGGATCCAGGAAGCCAGGCACCTAGAGCCTGTCTCAGTCCCAAGCCTAGTGGTCTCACTTGTTTGATTTAACAAGGTCAGAGTCAGTCTTTCTTGGTATCTACTGATGTGAGGATGGACAAATGACAGGAAAGCTCTGAAGAGGGGCCTTTCCTGAGAAAGAAGGCAGTGGCTCACTGCTGGCTCCTGACAACTTCACAGAATTGGCCATGGACACCAGATGTGAGATAGGAGAGGCCATTTCGGGGGAACATAGTATGGCCTATCAGTCAGGACACTCCGGATAGTCACAAACCTACTTGGAGGAAGGAGGTGCTTATCTGGTTGGGGGTGTGGGTTTGTGGTTTTTTTCTCATGCTCTGAGAATATGTCCGAAAGGCGGTTTGTTTGGTTTGGAGTAAAGTGTTTCGAGAAAGTCGTATGAGAAGGTGAGTGTTTCTATGTCTGTGTATCTCACTGTGTCAGTGGTTGTAGACATTAGCAAAGAGAATGCATCAATGAATGAGTCTTGTCTAGTAGAAAGCTTCCCAGCATTCATCCTTCCCAATTTATGAATGGACTGCGGCTTGCCTTATGGACCGGCAACACCTGCTATCTTCCTAAGTTTCTGTTTGCTTCCTGAATTCTGGCCACTCTCCAGAATAGGCTCATGGTTTTGTGTCCAAGATATATACCACCTCCAAGCTCTGTGACACGGCCATGTATTGGTTAAATGAAGGGCATGGCGAGCATCTCAGAAAACTCAGATATCAGTGTGACCAGGAAATTCTCAGTGGAGAAACCCTGCTTTGGGCCATTCTCTTACCTATGTTTTTGTTGCCCTGAATGTCAGGAAGGTCTTTGCCTCAGGCCACCCCTTTGTGAAGCCTGAAGAAAACAGTTTTCAACTGCAAATGAAGGGGCATCAACTGTGGCTCTTTGCTTAATTGCTTTGGAAAGGGATATGTCTTAATCAGCCTCTTGGCCTTGTGTAATTCTGTGGCTTAGATTCTCTGCACCTGATGGATCTAAAGAGAGATCCCATGTATGCATCCAAAGCAAAATGTCCAAAAGAGCAATCATTGTGGATGAAGTCTCTCTCCTTCCTTGGTAAGGTTCCTGACCTCCATTAAGTGAGAATAGGGCTCCTTTGTGTCAAATAAGTTCTTCAAAGCCCTGCAGATTCTAGCCCATATGTGATTGGCTTTTCTCATGACTCCAATTCACATGAAGAATGTAAATCCCACCATCAGTAGGCCTCAAATTTAAGAAGCAGAGCAAAATAAACGGCAGGCCTATTTGATCACTCTTAGTTCACAGGAAGGGTGTCCAGGCCACCCTGACTTTAGGCAAATGAGGGGCAAGTAAGCTTATTTTGGACACTGTCTTGGGCTGCACCCCTCACGGAAACCTCCAGCCAGAGGTTATGATGAGTGTCTGTATGGAAGAAAATGAGGGCCATGTGGGAGTGTTTTGGTTTTAATTGTAG
This sequence comes from Callospermophilus lateralis, assembly GCF_048772815.1. Classification (NCBI taxonomy): domain Eukaryota; kingdom Metazoa; phylum Chordata; class Mammalia; order Rodentia; family Sciuridae; genus Callospermophilus; species Callospermophilus lateralis. The sequence continues at coordinate 258,660 of NW_027513394.1, forward strand.
TCATTTTTGTGGCGGTTAGTAGAGATTACATGGTCCACCTTGGCTTGAACTTTGGTGGGATTCCGCATAAAGATTGTATTCTCGTACTGAACTCAGAGAAGTATTGCCATGAATAGTGTTGGAATTTTAGGAGGCCACGCATGAGAGTCGCCCTTGGAAACTGAGATCTAGGCCCAGGGTAGTTATTCATAGAGCACTGGAAATCTCAGCCAGGATATCACATGATTTTATTTTGAAAAACTTGGCAACCATTGTTGAGAGTCAAAACACACATGGACCTCACATTGTAGACCTCAATGTTCCTGGATTCATGTGACCTTTTGGGAAGCCTTTCCTGTGAGAGATCTCCAGATATTTCATTGAAATGAGCTTCCTCACCATTTAATAGTTCCAGAATGCCTCCAACTTCATGATAGAAAAATGGCTACGTCAATATATCATGAAATTTTTAAAATTCCCATGACAAGTTGGCACTGGAGATTCTTTGGATATCCTGTGGCCGATCGTGAGAATAACAGTCAGTGCCTTGATTGACTGGTTTTCATAAAAATTGTGCAGAACAGAGATGCCATTAAGTTGGAGCCTGCTGAGGAGTGGGCCTAGAGCAGTGGTGGGCAGGTGTGTGATAAAACATCTGCGGTGTGGTCATGTGGATCTGCCTTTGGCTTCCAAATGCCTTGTGACTGATGTGGTGCAGCCAGCAGTCCCTTCAATGTAAAGGCATCTTGTTATATGCAGAGGTTTTAGGGAAATATTTAGAATCAGGTTGCTATGGTCAAGGGGGCAACTATGTGGGATATAAGCCTGGTTGGTGCATTCTCCTGCAGACCCTGACCCACCACACGTGACAGAACCCCCTCACGCACAGAGTAACAGTTAAATTCTTTGTATTTCGTGAAGCAAATACCAAAATCCCAGTGCAGCAGCAAGAAACACCACGAAAAGTGGAGAATGACCAAATAGCTTCACAGGCCCATGTGGATACACTTAGCCCCCCGTGTCCACAGTTTACCTACAAAGAGAGTATTCAGCACTGCTGACTCATGTTCAGTGGAAAATAAGAAACCATGTCCTCCAGGTCACATAGATGAAGAACCTGATTTGATGGTCTCACTACAAACGAAGCTGAAGCTCCCGACAACAACATATATTTCAAGTTCCCAACCTCAGAGGCACTTTCTCAAGAAGTCTTTAGGCCAGCAGAGCTCCATGTTTTTGGAATGATTACACTGTCCCTTACTTTTGGAATCTCCTCTACCTCCTCCAAGGTTGTGAACTCCTGAGCATATTCCATTCCAGATATTTCTTCACAGATTTTCTAACTCTTCTCTTCTAATTTTGTCTTACTCTGGGCGATTGTAATGTCAAGGCATTGTTCTGGAAGAGAGTGGGAAGATTTTTTTGTACCACATATTTACATACACATTGGATTCATTTTCCAATTTTTTTTCAAAATACTGAATACCTCACACTAACATTTACCCTACTAGACTCTGACAACTAATCCTAATAAGATGGAGAAGAATAAACCAAAAAAAAAATAGAAATACAAGCAGTTCAGAGAAGGCATGGTGTATAGTGGAATTGCCTTTTGCATTATTTAGGGTAGGAGTTATAAATCTAGTCAATTATTTCTTAAAATATTTCTCCATGTGTTTTAAAGTTAACAAATATGTGAATTCCTGTTTCCCTGTCTCTGTAGCCTATTCAGCACATGCATTTTTACATGCAATTATAGAATCTTACCTGATACCACACGTACATTCTTGTGAAGTGGCTGACTTGGCAGATACAAATTTTAAGAGATCACTCCTCCTAAACGCTTTAGAACTGAAAATTCAACCTATGCGTGAGCTTCCTAGTTGAACAACATTATACATAAATCCATGTTAAATAAAATAAATATTTTTGGATCTCTGGATGATATAAATTTCATGGTGAATTTTATATAGCATATATTATGCTATTTTTAATGTCTGTGTGTGTTTGTGTGTGTGTATGTATATATATATATATATATATACATATATATATATATATATATATATATATATATGTATATATCCAGATTTTTCAAAATATGAAATATGTGTCTTATTATACACTACCTTAGCTCATTCATATTCAAGTATGTGGATTTATAATCAAATTTTCTCAAGAGTTTTCTCAAAATATTCATTCTCCCGATATACATATTTGTTTCTTAGTACTGAAAACTAACTTTAGTGAATGGTGCATTCAAATCCTAATATTTCTACAGTAACTGACCTAGTTTAACATCAATGCAAGTAGATTTCTATGGGACATGATGTGTATTTGGATGTTCATTTTATTCAACACTGGTACATTACTATTTCTTCAATTTATTCACATCATGGGGTATATATTTAATCCACAAGTTCGCAAGTTTATAGGCATTTGTTTCACTTTCAATCATTTTCTTCTTCAGATCACATGTATTCCTCCATGTTTCTTGACTGGTCTTTTTATGAGATTTCTTTCCAAACACATTATTTTAGATTTCTATGATCACTTTTGAAGCAATACTCACACACCTTTCATGATAATCCATAACCCTAATATTACATTTAGATGTATTACTGGTTGGAATGAATGATATTATATCAATACAAGATTTCTTATAATATTTCATATATTAATTCAATCCATTATTTAAAGTGGGAACAGTTAAATTATTTATTCAAAATGTGGTCTATTCATGCATCATGTCTATATTCATGGACACAGAATGTACCCCCAATACTAATTTATAGGTCTTGAAAACATTACTCCCAGAAATGCTTGAAGAAATGCTCATGTCACCTAATCCACATATACATTCAATGACAGTAATATTCTGGACAAAAAATGCAAAGGTCACACTTATGATTGTACCAAAGCCTAAAATGAAAGTGATCATGGATTACTAAAAGCATCGATGTCCAGGTTTCCTAATGCTCTCAAATGTCAATCCTAATGGTCACTGCATATTTGTTTCTTCTTAAGATGATATATTCAAACTCAACAGTGTACAAAATGTCTAATCCTATCACTCACTTTATACTTTTCCTGATTTTGTAAAGTCTCTATTATTATCTGCTTTTCTACATATTTTTCAAAGTTCATCATTGTGACTGAATTTTCATATGTGCTGACATTTACATTCACTCTCTAACTGAAACCCTGTTGCTAAAGAAATTTCCACCTAAATCCTGTACTCACTCTTCTTCCTATACCTACCGACTATCTACCTAATCCTACCGACTATCCCTTTTTGACTGGATGTTCTCTTCCTCATTCAATCATCCAATGTACAAGGTCCTATGCCATTGTAAATGGATTTATCTGAGACATCTGTGCAGAACCTAATTCAACACTACGTATTCCAATCATGGGCCCAATGCCCTTCTGGGCTTCAAATCCTTGATTTCTGTTTTCATACATATATTTTGCCAATAAAATTTAATAAATATCGCAGGTTCCCAATACCATTATTCATCGCGCAGAATGATTCCTAACCCAAATCGAACCTGTTATTACCCTAACCATACACTGTTCCCTCAATCTAACTTTACAGAAAAGCAGGGACAGAGTTGGTCTTACAATACAGGAGTGTAGGGAAACTTCCACCTGCTGAGAACCTCAAAGGTCCATGCAGAAATGATCCATGGAGAAGATGTAGGCAGCTATGAAGGACCTGAGGGAGGAAAAGTCAACTTCCATGGTAAACAACCTGGTCAGGATGAAGGGATGTGTCTGAATCAGCCTCTTTCATCTTAATGTAGAGAAGATGGACCAAACCAGGCCTGTGTGGAGAGCTGTTCCCGGGTGCCTATGGTTGATATACCATTCTAACTTGTGAAAATGTCAGAGCGAGTAGGTGCATCCTCCATCTCTGGGACCCTTAGAAGCAACTTTTAGGACAAAGTTGTTGCCAAGGCAGTGACCTCATTTAGTTCCTGAAGGAAGTGACCTCACCTCACTTCCTTGGTGATGGAACTCTCTGAACTTGGGATACAGGAAGTCAGGCACCCAGAGCCAGTCCCAGTTCATGTCCCAGTGGTCAAACTTGTTTGGATTTTCCAAGGACAGAGACAGTCTTTCTTGGTACCTACTGATGTGAGGATGGCCTAATGCCAGCTAGGTCTGAGGAGGGGCCTTTCCTGAGAAAGAAGGTAGTGGCTCACCGCTGGCTCCTAACAGCTTCACAGAGTTAGACACGGAGACCAGATCTGAGACAGGACAGCCCATTATGGGGAAATATATTATGGCCCACCAGTCAAAGGACACTCCATTTTTTCACAGACCTACTTGGGGGTCTGTGTGGGTGTGGGTGTGGGTGTGGGTTTGTGGTTTTTTCTCATGTTCTGAGAATAGGTAGGAAAGTCGTTTGGTTTGGTTTGGTGTGAATTGTTTCTAGTAAGTCTTTTGACAAGGCGAGTGTTTCTATGTCTGTGTATCCCACTGTGTCCGTGGTTGTAGACATTAGAAAAGAGAGCGCATCAGTACATATGTCCTATCTAGTAGAAATCTTACCAGCATTCATCCTGTCCTATTTATGAATGGTCTGCAGCTTGCCATATGGATCGGCCACTCCTAATATCTTCCTAAGATCCTATTTTCTTTCTGAATTTTGGCCAAACTCCAGAATAGGCTCATGATTTTGTGTCCAAGATATGTACCACCTTTAAGCTCTGTGACATGGCCATGTACTGGATAGCTGAAGGCAATGGAGAGCATCTCAGAAAACTCAGATATCAGTGTGATCAGGAAAGTCTCAGTGGAGGAACCCTGCTTTGGGCCTTTTGCTTACCTATTGTACTATTGCCCTGAATGTCAGGAAAGTCTTTGCCTCAGGCCACCCCTTTGTGAAGACTGAAGAGTTTTCAAATGGAAATGAATGGGCATCACCTTTGGCTCTTTGCTTAATTGCTTTGGAAAGGGATGTGTCTGAATGAGCTTCTTGGCCCTGTGTGAGGTTGTGGCTTAGATTCTCAGCACCTAATGGATCTAAAAAAATCCCATGTGTGCATCCAAAACCAAAATACCCAAAAGAGCAGTCATTGTGGATGAAGTCTCTCACCTTCCTTTGTAAGGTTCCTGACCTCCATCTTTGAGAATAGGGATCCTTTGGGTCAAATGAGTTCTTCAAATCACTACAGAGGCTAGGCCATAGGTGCTTGGGTTTTCTCATGACCCCAATTAACATAAGGAATCTAAACCCCACAGTAATTAGGCCACAAAATGGAGAATCAGAGCAGTATTAATGGCAGGCCTCTTTGATCACTCCTGGTTCACAGGAAGGGTGTCCCTGCCACACTGACTTTAGGCAAATGGGGGAAAGGGACCTTATTTTGAATACTGTCTTTGGCTTTGGCCCTCATGGAAACCTACAGCCTGAGGTTATGATTAGTGTCTATATGGAAGAAGATGAGGGCCATGTGGGAGTGTTTTGGTTTTAATTGTGGTCATTTTTGTGGCTGTTGGAAGAGATGACTGGGTCCACCTGGGCTTGAACACTGGTGTGATTCCCCTTAGAAACTGAGTTATGGAACTGACCTCAAAGAAGTATTGCCATGTATTGTGTTGTTATTTTAGAAGGCCACACATGAGAGTCGCCCTTGGAAACTGAGATCAAGGCCCAGGGTGGCTTTCCACAGAGCACTGCGAATCTCAGGAAGGATATCACATGAATTTATTCTTAAAGAATTGGCAGCCATAGTTGCAAGTCAAAACACAAAAGGATCACACATTGTAGACCTCAAATGCCTGGCTTACTGTGACCTTTTAGCCTATCGTTGGGAAGCATTGCCTGTTAGAATTCTCCAGAGATTTCATTGAAATGAGCTTCCTCTCCATTTAATGGTTCCTGAATGAATTAAACCCCACAGTGCCTCAAACTTCATCCTTGAAAAAGGCTAGATAAATACCATTAAATTTTTGAAATTCCCATGAACAGGTGTCAGTGGAGAACTTTGGATGTCTTATAGATCATCATGAGTGTACCAGACAATGCCTTGATTGACTGGGTTTCATAAAAATCATGTAGAACAGAGATGCCAGTAATTTGGAGTCCGATGAGTAGTCGGCCTAGATCAGTGGAGTGTAGGTGTTTGTTAAAACATCTGTGATGGGGTCATGTGGATCTGCCATTGGCTTCCAAATGGTTTGTGACTGACATGGTGCAGCCCCCATACCCTTGTATGTAAAGGCATCTTGTTATACGGAGAGGTTTCAGGGCAATGTTTAGAATCAGATTGCTATTGTCAAGGGGGCAAGCTATGTGGGATAGAAGCCTGGTTGGTGCACTCTCCTGCAGACCCTTAACCAGCACACGTGATAGAACTCCCTCCAGCACTCTGTCCTAGTTGACCTCTTTGTATTTTGTGAAGCAAATACCAAACTCCCAGTGCAGCTGCAAGAAACACCATGAAAAGTAGAGGAAGACACTTTGCCCCCAAATGGCAACAAATTACCTACAAAGAGAGAATTCATCCCTGCTGCCTCATGTTTATTGGAAAATAAGAAACCATGTGCTCCAGGTCACACAGATGCAGACCCAGATTTGATGGTCTCACTACAAAGGAAGTTAAAACTCCTGACAACAACATATATTTCAAGTGCCCAACCTCAGAGGCAGTTTCTCAAGAAGTCTTTAGGCCAACAGAGCTCCATGTTTGTGGAGTTTTTACCATGTACCTTACTTTTTGAAACACCTCTACCACCTCCAAGGTTGTTAACTACTGAGCATTTTCCATTCCAGATGTGTATTCACAGATTTTCTAACTCTTCTCCTCTTATTGTGTCTTACTTGGGGTGAAGGTAATGTCAAGGCATTGTTCTGAATGAGAGTGGGAAGACTTTTGGGTAGCACATATTTGCATACACATTGGATTCATTTTCCAATTTTCTATTCGAAATACTGAATCCCTGACTGTCAGAAGTAGAAGGAATTCTATTCTCCTTCAAAGAATAGCCTGACACTTACAAGAAACAGCCACCAGGAGACATCCTGTCTGGGAGACATCCTGTAGCCATCTGTCTCCCTGAGACATCCTGTGGCCATCTGTCTTTCTGAAACTTCCTGAGGTTATCTCACCTTGTGAAGACATCTAGGAACTGCCGATAAGAGAGATTTCCCACATCCAGCATACAAATACCCCTGTGTGAACAATAAAAGTTTGCAGCTTGATCAGAACTCCTGTCTTGCTGTCATCTCTCGTGTCTCTTGTCCCTTCATTCCTCCCTATCTAGGTTCGCTGCCCACGTTGATGTGTCCTGCCGGCCAAGACATCTGGCGCCCACCGACTGGGGCTTGAGCTTTTGATTGAGGGGGACCCCGTCCTCCTGGAAGATTTGGTCAAGCGGAGCTTGCAATAACCGCAGAAGACACCACCGAGAGACTGATCCAGGAGGAGGGTGGGGATGACGCACGGTGATTGACCCACTATGGGACAAGCAGTTTCGTCACATGATTTGTTTTTGTCAGGCTACAAGGAATCCTTCCAGACATGGGGGGCGCGTGTTTAGAAAAAAGACATAAATTTTTTTCTTTTCACACATAAGAGAGCAGTGTCCATGGTTTCCTCTTGAAAGGACCATTGATGGTAAAAGATGGCTTGGAGTAGGAGACAGTTTAAAAGATTATTATGAATCCTTTGGCCCAGAAAAAGTGCCTGTTCCCACCTTTTCTTACTGGAACTTAATTAATGAAATTCCTAAAAGTTCACCCTTTGACAATGTTACCTTAAAACTTGTCAATGTTGGGGAAGAGGCTATGCAAATACTTCTCATATCCCCTCGGCATGCCCATCAGTTAGTATAGACATAGACCCTTCTCAGGCTCCCAGGGACCATGGGAACCTTCCTGGTCACCCTCAAAATACCACCCTAGTGAATAAGGCTCCAATGGTTGCCAACTGCCTTTATCCAGTTTTAAATCAGAGACTCATTGACCCCTGTAGAGGAGGCTACCTTGGAGAAGGAAGCAGCTCGCTACCATTCAGAAGACCCTGCACCTCTCAAGACCCTGCCACAGCCTATAGGACTTACACATCCACCTCCCTCCTATATCCCTCCTGCCTTTTGTGCTCTGGCCCTTCAGGGTACAAATGCCCACCCCCAGATATTTTTCCCCACTTCCCTTGCCTAAACTGGCTCCTTTGTGAGCATCCTTGCAACATAGACAGGAACAGATCCAACCTTTAAAAGAATTAAGATCCCTTCACTCTGAGCTCTGTTCATTAGCCTTAGGTATGGAGTCAAAGCAACTGGCCTACAGTGGTCTAATACAAAGGCAAAGCCACTCCATCGACCTGTGCTCGCCTTCCCAGTCACCACCAGTCAGATAGATAAGCCTGCCCAGGCTGAGGTCAAAGACTTAGACGAGGATCAAGAGGAGGAAGCGGGGAAATGGAATAAGGAGATCAGGACACAGAGGATGAGGAGTTCAGCCCTAGGGAGGCAGGAACCCAGAGTCTACAAAAAATTAAGCCTGCATTTTCCTGAAAAACTTAAAAAGGCTTGTGCTCACTATGGCCCCATTGCACCCTACACGTTGGCTTTATTAGAAAGCAACAGCACACAATGACTTACTCCCAATGATTGGAAATTTTTAGACCAAGCTACCCTCAGTGCCAGAGACTTCCTGTTATGGAATGCAGATTCCAAAGAGCACTGTCGGGAAACTGCTCAAAAAATTTTAACTAAGGCCTCCTCTAAATCCGGGACTTATGTTAAGCTAGTGGGCAATGAGCCTTTTGACACTAAAACTAAACAGGCACATTTCCCTCCTGGACTTTTGATGCAGATTCAGATGGCTGGCTTACATGCTTGGAGACACCTCCCTCAAAAGCCTCGGCTACCACTTCCCTGGCAAAAATTCGACAAGTGCCCGACGAGCCTTATAGCGACTTTGTTCCCCAGCTTAACCTAGCTGTGGAATGCTTGCTTGGACCAAGCGAAAGCAAAAGCTCTTTTGTAAAACATCTTGCCTTTGAAAACGCCAACCCGGCATGTCAGGATGTTCTTCAACCACATAAGGATAAAGGGAAACTTTCTGACTTTATTAGACTCTATGCAGGGGTAGGTGCAGCCCATGCCATGGGTCTTGCCCTAGGTGCCACCTTTACCAAGACCTTTCACAATCCTGGCTCACGTACTTGCTTTACTTGTAAACAACCTGGCCATTTTGAACGCAAGTGTCCGACAGGCAAACAAAGCCTAGGAATAGCATCTCCTTCAACTGGGGCTATACCGCCCCAAGCTACCCTTTGCCCTAGATGTGGTAAAGGTCATCACTGGGCCAGTGAGTGTAGATCTAAGACAAATGCCCTCAGACAGCCTATTTTTTCATGCTTCTTGGGAAACTCCCTGCGGGTCCAGCCATGGGCCACGACATCCCCCAGGACAAAACCAGGGTCAATAAGATTTATTCCCTCCCAAACTCCCAACCTACCTCAAAATTCTTCTCCACAATTGCCTCCCTCCAACTAGCCACTCCAGGCAGCGCAGGATTGCACCTCTGTGCCACCACCGAAACTATATTAGACTCAATGCAAGGGCCCCAGATAATACCCATGGGAATTATGGGTCCCCCACTATCTCATATCTGTGCCCTTATTTTTGGAAGAGCCTCTACTAACTTACATGGTGTTCAGGTCTTCCATGGCATTAATAATAATGACTTCACTGGAGAAAAAAAATACTGGCCACAACTATTAATGGAGTTTTGGCCATCCCAGCAGGAACAAGTCTTGCACAATTAATACTCCTTCCCTTGAATCCAGGAGGCACTTCCACCACCCAAACCTACCGCGGGGGACTGCCTCCTTGGGCTGCTCTGATGTAAATTGGGTTCAACCCGTTTCTCACAATAGACCCACCATTTCCTTACTTATTGAAGAAAAGGAATTCCAAGGAATTCTAGATACTGGAGCTGATGCCACAATTATTTCTCAAGAATATTGGTTATCAGCTTGGACCCTCACCCCATCATTGACTGACCTTAAAGGGATAGGACAGTCAAAATTCGTCTGGTCAGCTCTACGGCTCTTAGCTGGACTGATAAAGAGGGTAATAAGGGAATTGTCACTCCTTTCGTTGTTCCTGATCTCCCTGTTAACCTATGGGCCCGAGATATTTTGAGTCAAATGGAAGTTATTCATGCCAGTCCCAATTCCATGGTGACTCATCAAATGCTTCGTATAAATTTTGTCCCTGGTACAGGCCTTGGGAGACTGAGACAAGGACTGGTTGAGCCAATAAAACCCATAAAAAAAATAAATACATATGGACTTGGGTATTCGGATTTTTAGTGTCGGTCTCTGACTCTCCTGTACCCCATGGAGATAAAATTATTTGGGAGACTCAGACTCTTGTGTGGGTGGATCAATGGTCCCTTACCCAAGAAAATTTGGAGGCCGCCTCCATGTTAGTGCAGGAACAGCTGGCAGCCGGCCATGTAGAGCCCTCAACCTCACCATCGAATACTCCAATTTTTGTTATCAAGTAAAAATCAGGCAAGTGGTGCCTTTTACAAGATTTGTGTGCCATTAATAAAGCTATGTGCCGAATAAGAGCACTACAGCCAGGCATTCCCACACCAGTGGCTATTCCCAAAAACTATTGTAAAATGATTATTGACTTAAAAGATTGTTTTTTTACCATTCCTTTACATCCTGAGGATAGACACTATTTTGCCTTTAGTCTCCCTCGCATTAATTTTCAGGGCTCTATGCAGAGATTTCAATGCAAGGTTCTTCCCCAAGGTATGGCCAACAGCCCTAGTCTTTGCCAAAAATACGTTGCTCAAGCAGTAGACCCTGTGAGAGAGCTATGGCCACAAATTTATATTTTACATTATATGGATGATTTGTAATTGCTGCACCTAATAACCATGACCTTAATAATTGTTACTTGGACCTTTACAAAATCCTCACTACCTTGGGACTACAGATAGCTCCTAATAAGGTTAAAACACAGGACTGTTATTCCTATTTGGGCCTTAAACTTCAAGATAATCAGATCCAAATTCCTAAGATACAACTATGGGTGGACCATCTTCACACCCTTAATGATTTTCAAAAATTACTGGGGAATATTCAATGGCTAAAAACATATTTAAAATTACCCACTTGTGTACTTTTGTCCCTTAATGATATTTTGAGAGGTGATTCCCACCCCTCCTCCCCTCAAAAGCTTACTCCCGAGGCATGACAGGCATTAAACCAAGTCACAGAAGCCATTGCCAAACAGTTTTTTTCAGAACATTCTTATAACCTTCCTCTGCTTCTGGTTATTTTACACACTCCTCATACACCCACAGGAATATTTGGGCAGCGAAATACACATTTTAGAAATAAAGGCTGCCTTTGCTTTGGGTCCATTTACCCACCACATTCTCCAAGGTTATTACTGTTTTTCTTGCTCAGGTAGCTTCTATTATTTTTAAAGGCCGTTTGCTATCTCGACAACATTTTGGCAAAGACCATGATAATATTTTAATTTCATATACTAAAGACCAAACCCAATTTTTACTACAGACAGACAATGAATGGCGTATTGCCTTATCAGGCTTTTTGGGAACAATTGATAACCACCTCCCCAATGACCCCCTTTTACATTTTGTCCAGTTACATCCATTTATTTTTACCAAAATTACTCAAAAGGCTCCCATTCCTCAAGCCCTTACTGTCTTTACAGTCGGTTCCAGTAATGGCCGAGCAGTCTTTGTTGTCAATAACCAGCCTAATACCTTTGATACTGTCTATCATTCAGCACAGTTTGTGAAATTGTTTGCCATAACACAAGTTTTTAAAACATTTTTTGGTAATCCTGTTAATATTTATATATACAGTGCCTACATTGCTCATTCTGTGCCCCTGCTTGAGATTTCACCCACCATTAAGGCTTCTTCCAATGTGGCCCATCGGTTTCACCAGCTTCAGCATCTAATTCAGGCTAGAAAACACCCATTTTTCTTAGGACACATCAGGGCACACTCTGATCTTCCCAGCCCTCTAACACAAGGTAATGCCAAAGCTGATGCAGCAACTCGTTTCATTTTGTCAATTTTTGTTGGCTCCATTCAAAAGGCCACGGATTTACACAATCTTCACCATCAAAATTCCCAGAACCTTCGATAACTATGTAAAATTACCAGGCAACATGCACGAGAAATAGTAAAAGCATGCCCTGGTTGCGCTGTCTCCCTCCCCATTTAACACTTGGGAGTTAAGCCCCGAAGATTACTGTCCAATCAGTTTTGGCAAATGGATGTTACTCATTTTTTTCTGAATTAGGAAAAACCAAATATATACACGTTTCTGTAGATACCTTCAGTGGCCTTATTTTTGCATCACCACATTCTGGAGAGGCTATCAAAGATGTCCTTTCTCATCTTGTTTCAGCGTTTTCTGTAATGGGTAAACCAATACATATTAAAAAAAGATAATTGTCCTGCATATACCAGTGCCAAGTTTAAACAGTTTTGTGCTACCTCGCAAATTTGTCATACTACTGGAATTCTATACAAGCCTCAGGCATTGTGGAACGTGCCCACCTTACCTAAAGACTTGGCTAACCCACATTAATGCTTCTGCACTTGTATTTACCACTCACCAGCATCGCCTTAATCATGCATTATTTGCCCTTATTTTTCTTTCCCTAGACAATGAAGGCCATTCGGCTGCAGACTGACACTGGCAATCCTCGTCCAATTCTGTTCGCCCACCTGTTATGTGGCACAATCCCCTTACAAATAAATGGAAAGGCCCAGGTCCTGTCCTCATCTGTGGACGAGGCTCAGCTTGTGTTTTGGACCAAGAGCAAGCAGCCCCAAGATGGTTACCAGAATGCCTGGTTAAACAGGTTAATGGCTTACCTCAACACGGGGATGGAGGCCCTCCCCCTGAGGACAAATTTTTCTCTTTTTCAGATGCAGCCAACAATCTGTGTGAGGATCCTACTTAAGGCACTTCTGCTGAACAGGATTGTACACGGAGGCTTTGGCCCTCCACCTTCCAACATCATGGAGTACCTTTTTGGCCCTCCCTGTGAATGCAAGGGAGGATCTTGGACTCAGGCTCCCACTAGTTTGACCCAGACTGCTGACTGCGTGACTAAGGTGGCTTACCTCCGGGCCGAGGTTGACCATAAACTCAGAGGAGTTCATCAGCCTAAATTGGTATGTGTTAACAAGCCAAAGATTATTCCCCCTAGTACAAGTAAAGCTCTCTAAAATTGTTCTGCAACTTGAACGCATACCTAAGCGATGCATGCCACTTGTAATTTTTTGAAGCCTCCCTAACTAAAACTCATGCAGCAGGAGGGACCACTATTCATTATACCCCTGTTCTTTTTGACCGGGGAGGAGAAGGCAAATACACCAAGCTACAGTCAGTTGGGTGCCAAGGCCCTGTTGGTAAACCCCCCTGCTGCCCCATTAAGGCACCTACAGGGGTCACTGATGGTGGAGGATTCCCTTATGCTGTCAAGCATCCTCAGATAATCAAACTTTTGAAACCCCAAATCCCTGAGCTCACATATCATCTCTTAATATAGCCAAAATGCCAGCAGCCAGGTTTAGATAACAATATATTAGATATTTTGGAAACTACCTTCTCCTTGCTTAATAATTCCAACCCCACCTTTGCTGGTGATTGCTGGCTCTCCATGACAACAGGGGCAATCATGCCTATGGCAGTTCTTAATAATTCTATCATAGACGATGATAATACACGACAACCCAGATTTCCTTTTAAAGTACAGTCTATAGGCACTTTTACAATATGACTTTTAGGCGCGATGCAAAATAATACCTATGATATTGATGTTGGAGTTACTTCCTTTGGAAATTGCTCAACAGTACAAAATTATTCCGCACCCACCCCATCTCATTGTCCCTCCAATGGCACAGTTTTTATGTGTGGAGGAAACTCGGCCTTCCTGAGCTTCCATCGAATTGGACCGTTGGCTGTGTTCTTGCCTTATTACTCCCTGATATAACTATTGTCCCAGGAGACGAAACTCTATGCATTCCTAGTCTAGACACCTTAGTCAAAAGACACAGGCGGGCAATACAGGCCTTACCACTCCTTGCCAGCCTTGGAATAACAGCTGCTGTGAACACAGGTACAGCTGGCTTAGGCATGGCTATACACTCTTAGTGTCGCCTGTCTCAACAACTTATAAATGATGTAAAAACTCTATCAGGAACCATTAAAGATTTGCAGGACCTAGAAGACTCCCTGGCAGAAGTGTTCCTTCAAAACAGAGAAGGCTTAGATTTACTGACAGCTAACCAGGGAGGTGTTTGCTTGGCCTTAGGGGCACGATGCTGCTTTAATGCCAATAAATCAACCATAGTACGCACTAAAATTAAGCAGCTTCAAGAAGATCTAAAAAAGAGACGAAGGGAACTTTTTGAAAATCCCCTCTGGACTGGGTTTAATGGATTTCTACCCTACCTTCTTCCCCTATTAGGCCCTTTGTTGGGTTTACTTTTAATGGTGTCCATAGGACCCTGCATTATAAACAGGCTTGTACAATTTATTATAGAAGAGATAAATATTTGGCCTCTAAGCCCATACAGGTCCACTATCATCGCCTGGAGATGGAAGACCATCCTGCCAACATTTAAAAGGATGTTCTACCCTTCTCACAGGCTTATTTCTTAAGTTAACATCCCCACAGATCTCTCTTTCTTACATTAAACTATAAGTAACAGCTCTGACCAACCATCTTCTTCCATTGCCATAAGGGTTCGTCCTCCACAGACCCCTTCACTTGGGGGAGGATACACCCATGGAGTGAGGACGTTAGGCCATAATAACGGAGGATGCAGGATGGACTGCAGGAGGATGGATCCACGGATACCAAAACAGAAGACCTCTTAGTGACACGCTCTGGTGCATGGCGGTCGGCATGCTTCCCTTTCAAAGCCGTCTCCTCCAAAAACATGCCAAGGCCACCACGAAATCTCCTATTAAACATGTTCTCTCCAATCAGGAGATATTCTAAGGCCTGCTAGAGAAACAGAGCCTCTATCACCCCCTAAAACATTGGCCGGTAAGGTATGGTCAAATATTTTTTATAAGAAAGGGGGAGAGGTCAGGGGCTAGAAGGAAGTTCTCCTTCAAAGAATAGCCTGACACTGAAGAGAAACAGCCCCCTGGTAGATATCCTGCCTGGGAGACATCCCGCAGCCATCTATCTCCCTGAGACATCCTGCGGCCATCTGTCTTCCTGCAACATCCTGAGGTTATCTCCCTTTCTGAAGACATCCAGCAACTGCCGATAAGAGAGCTTTCCCATCCACAGCATATAAATTCCCATGTGAGAACAATAAAAGTTTGCAGCATGATCAGAACTCCAGTCTTGCTGTAATCTCTCGTGTCTCTTGTCCCTTCATTCCTCCCCAACTAAGTTCCTTGCCCACGTTGATGTGTCCAGCCGGCTGGGACAACTGACACTAACCCATACCCTACTACACTCTGACTACTAATCCTAATATGATGGAGAAAAAAAAACCAAACAGAATAGAAATACAAGCAGTTCATAGGAGGCATGGTGTATATTTGGACTTGCCTTTTGCATGATATAGGGTAGGTGTTATAAATCTAGTTAATTTTTAATTGAAATCGTTCTCCATGTGTTTTTAAAGTTAACAAATATGTGAATTCCTGTCTCCATTTCTCTGTAGCCTATTCAGCACATGTATTTTTATCTGCACATATAGAATCCTACTTGGAGTCACACGTACATTCTTTTGAGGAGGCTGACTTGGCAGATACAAATTTTGAGAAGAGATAACTCCGCATAAACGCTGTTGGAACTCAAAATTCAATCTATGGGTGAGCTTCCTAGTAGAACAACATTTTACATAAATCCATGTTCAGTAAAATAAATATTTTTGCATCTATGGATGATATATATTTCATGATGAATTTCGTTTGGCATATATATTGCTACTTTTTATTGTCTGTGTGTGTGTTTTGTATATATATACACTCTCCAGATTTTTCAAAATATGAAATATATGTGTCTTATATACACTCCCTAAATTCATTTATGTTCATATATGTGGATTTATAATCAACTTTTCACAAGATTATTCACAGAAATATTCATCCACCTGAAATACATATTTGTTTTCTAGTACTGAAAACTAACTTAAGTGAATGGTGCATACAATCCTAATATTTCTACAGTGACTGACACAGTTTAACATCAATGCAAGTAGAAATCTATCGGAAATGATGTGTATTTTGAAGCTCATTTTATTCAACACTGGTACATTACATTTTCTTCAGTTTATTCACATCATAGGATATATATTTCATCCACAAGTTCACAAATTTATACGCATTTGATTCATTTTCAATCATTTCCTGCTTCAGAACACATGTATTACTCCTAGTTTCCTGAATGGTCTTTTCATGACACTTATTTCCAAACAGATTCATTTCGGTTTTCATAATCATTTTGAAGCAAAACTCACACATTCTTCATGATATACCATAACCCTAATTTTACCATTATATGTGTAACTGATTGGAATGAATGATTGTATATCAATATAAGATTCCCTGTATATTTTCTGATATCAATTCAATCCATTATTTAAAGTTTGAACCACTTATATTATTTATTCACAGTATGGTCTATTCATGCATTATTTCTATATTTATAGACACAGGGTACATCTATTTTTATCCCCAATACTAATTTATTCATCTTCAAAATGTAGCTCCCAGAAATGTTGGAAGAAATACTCATGTCACGTGATCTATATATACATTTTATCACAGTAACATTCTGGACACAAAATGAAAATGTCACACTTATGATTGTACCAAAGCCTAAATGAAAGTGAGCATGCGTTATTATAAACATACATGTCCAGGTTGCCTAATGCTCTCTAATGTCAATCCTATTGGTGAATACATATTTGTTTCTTCCTAAGATTATTTATTCAACCTCAATCCTGTTGAAAATGTCTAATCCTACCACACAATTTATACTTTGCCTGATTTCCTAATGACTCTATTGATATCTGCTTTCCTACATATTATCCCAGTTCATTATTGTGACTGACTCTTCACATGTGCTGACATTTACATTCACTCTCTACCCGAAAGCCTATTGCTAAAGAACTTTTGGTCCCACTCTTATACTCACTCTTCTTTCTAAACCTACCGACTTTCATCTTAATCCTACCGACTATCACTTTTTGACTGGATGTTCTCTTTGACATTCAATCATCCAAGGTACAAGGTCCTATGCAATTGTATATCGATTCATCTGAGACATCTGTGCAGTATATAATTCAAAGCTAAGTATCCCACTCAAAGGCCTAATGCCTTTCTAGGCTTCAAAACTTGCCTGGATTTCTGTTTTCAAACTTATATTTCCCCTGTATATTCTTGAAAATATTGCAGGTTCCCAATACCATTAATCATCTTGCACAATGATTCCGAACCCATATAGAACCTGTTATTAACCGTAACCATACACTCTTTTCTCAATCTCACTTTACAGAAGAGCAGGTACAGAGTTCGTCTTACAATAAAGGAATGTAGGGGATCTTCCACCTGCTGAGAACCTAAAAGGTCCATGCAGAAATGATCCCTGGATAAGATGTAGGCAGCTATTGAGGAAATAAGAGAGCAAAAGTCATCTTCCAATGCAAAAACCCTGGTCAGAATGAAGGGATGTGTCTGAATCAGCCTCTCTCTTCTAAATGTAGAGAAGATGGACCAAACCAGGCCTGTGTGCCTGTGGTTTACATACCATTCTAACTTGTGAAAGTGTCACAGGAAGTAGGGGCAGCCTTCATCTCATGGGACACTTGGAAGCAACTGAAGCAACTGTTAGGACAAAGTGGTTGTCACGGCAGTGACCTCACTCAGTTCCTGAAAGAATTGACCTACTTAGCTTTCTTGTTGATGGAACTCTCTGGACTTGGTATCCAGGAAGCCAGGCACCCAGAGCCAGTCCCAGTCCCAGTCCCAGTGGCTCAATTGTTTGGATTTACCATGGACATAGTCAGTCTTTCTTGGTACCTACTGATGTGAGGATAGTCAAATGACAGGATAGCTATGAAGAGGGTCCTTTCCTTGGAAAGTAGGTAGTTCCTCACCACTGGCTCCTGGCAACTTCACCGAATTGAAAAACGACACAAGATCTGAGACTGTACAGGCCATTTCGGGGGAACGAATTATGGCTCACCAGTCAGAAGACACTCCATGTAGTCACAGACCTACTTGGGGGAAGGAGGTGCCTTTTTGAGTGTGGGTGTGAGTATGTGGTTTTGTCTCATGTTCTGAGAATAGGTAGGAAAGTCGGTTTGTTTGGTTTGGGGTAGACTGTTTCTTGTATGTCGTTTGGCAAGGTGAGTGTTTCTATGTCTGTGTATCCTACTGTGTCAGTGGTTGTAGACAATAGAAAAGAGAATGCATCAATGGATGTGTTGTGTCTAGTAGAAAGCTCCAAGCATTCATCCTGCCCAATGTATGAATAGAGAGTGGGCAGCCTTATTGATGTGCAACACCTATTATATTCCTAAGTTCAAGTTTTCTTCCTGAATTCTCTCAAATATCCAGAATAGGCTCATGGTTTTGTGTCCAAGATATGTACCACCTACAAGCTCTGTGAAATGGCCATGTACTGAATAGCTGAAGGAAATGTGAGCATCTCAGAAAACTCAGACATCAGTGTGAATAGAAAAGTCTCAGTGGAGAAACCCTGCTTTGGGCCTTTTACTTACCTATTTTTCTGTTGCCCTGAATGTCAGAAAGGTCTTTGCCTCAGGTCACACTTTGTGAAGCCTGAAGAAAATAGTTTTCAAATGGAAATGAATGGGCATCACCTGTGGCTCTTTGCTTAATTGCTTTGGAAATGGATGTGTCTGAATCAGCATCTTGTCCCTGTGTGAGGTTATGGCTTAGATTCTCAAAACCAGATGGATCTAAAAAAATGCCATGTGTGCATCCAAAACCAAAATGGCAAAAAGATCAGTTATGGTGGATGAAGCTTCTTGACTTTCTCTATTAGTTTCCTGACATCCATCAAGTGAGAATAGGAATCCTTTGGGTAAAATTAGTATTTCAAAGCCCTGCAGAGGTGCTTGGGTTTCCTCATGACTCCAAATCACATAAAGAATCTATACCTGACTGTCAGTAGGCCTCAAATTGGAGAATCAGAGCAGTATTAAGAGCAGGCCTATTTGATCACTCCTGGTTCACAGGAAAGGTGTCCCGGCCACAATGACTTTAGGCAAATGAGGGGCAAGAGAACTTATTTTGGACACTGTCTTTGGATGTGCCCCTCATGGAAACCTCCAGCCAGAGGTTATGATGAGTATCTATATGGAAGAATATGAGGGCTATGTGGAAGTGTTTTGGTTTTAATTGTGGTCATTAGTGTGGTGGTTGGAAAAGATGACTGGGTCCACCAGGGTTTAAACTCTGATGTGATTCCCCTTTGAGACTGCGTTGTGGAACTGACCTGAGAGAAGAATGGCCATGATTTGTGTTGAAATTTTTGGAGGCCACGCATGAGAGTTGCCCTTGGAAACTGAGATCTAGACCAAGGGTGGCTTTCCACAGAGCACAGGTAATCTCAGCCATGATACCATATGATTTTATTCTGAAAGCCTTGGCATCCATAGTTGAGAGTCAAAACACACATGGACCTCACATTGTAGACCTCTATGGGCCTGGCTTCATGTAACCTTTTGCCCACTCTTTGGGAAGCATTGCCTGTGAAAGTTCTCCAGAGCTTTCATTGAAATGATCTTCCTCAACCTTTAATGGTTCCTGAATGAATTGAAACCCACAGTGCCTCCAACTTCATCCTTGAAAAATGGCTACATAAATACCATGACATTCTTGAAATTCCCTTGACCAGGTGGCACTGGAGAACCTTGGATGTCCTGTTGCTAATTTGAGTGTACAAGACAGTGCCTTGATTGACTGGGTTTCATGATAATGGTGTAGAACAGAGATATCAGTACGTTGGAGCCTTGTGATTAGTGGTCATAGAACAGTGTTGTGCATGTGTGTGATAAAATATCTGTGGTGGGGCCATGTGGATCTGCCATTTACTTCCAAATGGCTTGTGACTGACATGGTGCAGCCAGCAGAACTTGTATGTAAAGGCATCTTGTTATATGGAGAAATTTCAGGGTAATGTTCAGAATCAGGTTGCTATGGTCAAGGGGGCAACCTATGTGGGATAGAAGCCTATTTGGTGCATTCTCCTGCAGACCCTGACACACGACACATGACAGAACTCCCTCCAGCACTGTGTCCCAGTTGAAATTTTTGTATTTTGAGAAGCAAATACCAAACTCCCAGTGCAGCAGCAAGAAACACCACAAAAAGTGAAGGATGACCAAATAGCTTCACAGTCCACCCGGAGAGACACTTAGCCCCCAGTGGCCACAGATATCTATAAAGAGAGAATTCAGCACTGCTGGCTAATGTTCATTGGAATATAAGAGACCATGTCCTCCAAGTCACATATATGTAGACCCAGCTTTGATGGTCTCACTACAAAGGTAGATAAAGCTCCTGACAACGACATATATTTCAAGTGCCCAACCTCAGAGGAAGTTTCTCAAGAATTATTTAGGCCAACAGAGCTCCATGATTGTGGAGTATTATCCTGTCCCTTACTTTTGGAAACTCCTCTTCCACCTCCAAAGTTGTGAACTCCTGAGCAATTTCAATTCCAGATATGTATTCACAAATTTTATAACTCTTCTCCTCTAATTGTGTCTTAATTGGGGCGAAGGTAATGTCAAGTAATTGTTCTGGATGAGAGTGGGAGGATTTTTGTGTAGCACATATTTGCATACATATTGGATTCATTTTCCAATTTTCCATTTGAAATACTGAATCACTGACACTACCCCATACCCTACTAAACTCTGTCTACTAATCCTAATATGATGGAGAAAAATAACCCAAACAGAATTGAAATACAAGCAGTACAGAAGGGGCACGGTGTATAGTTGGACTTGCCTTTTGCATTATATAGGGTAGGAGTTATAAATCTACTCATTTTTTGTTGAAATAGTTCTCAATATGTTTTTAAAGTTAACAAATATATGAATTCCTGTCTCCCTTTCGCTGTAGCGTATTCAGCACATGTATTTTTATAAGCACATGTATAATCCTACCTGGTACCACATGTACACTATTGTCTGGTACCTGAATTGGCAGACACAAATTGTGAGAAGAGATCACTTCTCCTAAACGCTGTTGGACCTGAACATTCACCCTATGGGTGAGCTTCCTAGCTGAACAACATTATATATAAATCCATGTTCAGTAAAATGAATATTTTTGATCTGTGGATGATATATATTTCATGGTGAATTTCAATTGGCATATAGTGCTAATTTTTAATATCTGTGTATATATATATATATATATATATATATATATATATATATATATACTCTCCAGATTTTTCAAAATATGAAATATATGTGTCTTATTATACATTTCCTAAATTCATTCATATTCATGTATGTGGATTTATAATAATCTTTTCACAAGATTATTTTCAGAAATATTCATCCACCTGGAATACTTATTTGTTTCCAACACTGAAAACTAACTTAAGTGAATGGTGTATACAAATCCTAATATTTCTACGGTAACTGACTCAGTTTAACATCAAAGCAAGTAGACTCCTATGGGACATGATGTGTATTTTGAAGTTCATTTTTTTCAACACTTGTACATTACTATTTCTTTAGTTTATGCACATCATTGGATATATATTTCAACCAAAAGTTTGCAATTATATTGGCATTTGTTTCACTTTCAATCACTTTCTACTTCAGAACACATATATTTCTCCATGTTTCTTCACTGGTCTTTTCATGAGAATTCTTTCCAAACACATTATTTTTGATTTCCATAATTACTTTTGAAGGAAATCTCACACACCCTAGATAATGAACCATAAGCCTAATATTACCATTAGATGTATAACTGGTTGGAATGAATGATTGTATATCAATAAATGATTTCTTATATATTTTCAGATATCAATTAAATCCATTATTTAAAGTGGAACCCGTTATATTATTTAAACACAGTATTGTCTATTCATGCATTATCTCTATATTCATAGACACAGGGTACACGTCTTTATAACCCCAATACTAATTTATAGGTCTTCAAAATATTCCTCCCAGAAATGGTGGAAGAAATACTCATGTCACCTGACCTACATATACATTTTATCACAGTAATATTCTGGACACAAAAGCAAAGGTCACACTAATGATTGTACCAATGGGATGGTCGAGCGAGCATTTTAGGAAGAGACCACCAAGAGACTGTCTCATGCAACAGCAAAGTGTGTATTGGGGGTCCAGCGTGCTGTAGCTCAGAGCTCACTTGAATTTAGCAGAGAGCCCTGAGAACAGCTTAAGTAGAGCTTATATACTTTCTTTGGAGAAGGCAGGGTGTGAAGTTTTTTGATGGGTCAGGGTGAGTGGGCGGTTTGCTTGCAAATGTGTGAGGGAGTACATTCTGCAGTTTGGCAGTTGGGGAAAACACATTCTGGGAACAAGATTAGCAAACAGTTCTCAAGATTTCAACAGTGTTTTGTTAAGCATACAGAAAAACAGGAAGTGACAAGTAACTATTTAATAAACCTTTCATTCCCCACTTCTTGTTCTGGTTACTTTTAATCAAAAAAGTGATCATTGGGGGGTGTCACATTTTATGTCTGCTAGTGAGGTATATTGTTGTCTGATTACCATAAGTTTAACTTGTCCAATTTGAGCTTGGAGAAAGGAAACTATACGGTTGAGTAAACAGGGCCCTAAAGTTAGCAATAATATGAGGATTATTAATGGACTGGCCAAGGCAGATAAAAGCGTAGTTAACTCCAGGGACTGTGTGAACCAAGACTCAAACCACGCTTTTTCAGCCTCTGTCTCTCGTTGACCCTCTTCAAGGCGTTTTCTTAATTTACTCATAGATTCTTTTACAACTCCAGTATTGTCGGCATTAAAAAAAAAAATACATTCTTCCCTCATTGCAGCACAAAGGCCCCCTCTCTCATGAAGAGGAGGTCCAACCGTCACCTGTTCTGTGAAACTACTCCGGAGAGAGAGGTTAAAGATTCCTGTAAAGCTGGAATTGAGGTTTTTAATATCTTTAAGCTTTGGTCTATTGCTGCTTCTCATTGAGTCATTTGTTGTGTCCCATGGACTAGGGCAGTGGTTCCTGTGCCCACCCCTGCAGCAACTCCTATTCCAAATAGGATGGCTAAAGTGAGGGATACAGGTTCCCAGCGGAACCGGGTTTTATGCCCCCCCTATTTGAACTTTAAATGAACCTGTGTCTTGATAGAGCACTCTGGGAAACATCTGCACCATTACATAACTAATCACATCTGTTGACAATTTTATGAACACATAAACAATAATTAAGTATATAGAATTATACTGTTGTAGGGACAGACAAGGAAAGGCACCTAAGATAGCACAGAAGCTAGGGAAGCAGTCCTATTTGGTTGCAAAAGGATGTAGAGAGCATTGCTTCTGTTGTAATCAATTAATCCTCTGAACCCCAAGTTTAGGTTGTTTCAGAATTTTGTACCCAACATGTAAGGGAATGGGCTCAGAAGATCACAGTCTGCAGAAGTTCGCAAAAAGCAGTTTTTGTTTCTGTTTTATTTCTTCTATTCTTGGCAAGTTAACTTTTTAAGGACACCTGGGAGGGGGAGAGCTTTTGTCTTCTCTTTTTTTTTTCTCCCTGCCAGCTGTTAAAATGGAGCCCAGTTGGTAACTTCTTTATCTTAGAAATGTAGCAATCTCTGTGAAGCTCCAGCTCAAGGCCAGAGACCTTGTTCACATACTTTGTGAAAAACTAGTAAGGGGTGTCTAGCTTAGGAGTGCTGATTTTTCCAGCCAGTGGCAACTAGAACTTGGCAACAAGAAAAGAGGAAGTTTATCTACATTGAACTCTTTCATAGGGATTCTTTTGCTGAAAGTCCTAAAGTCAGTCATGGTGAAGACTTCTGGAGAAGGTCACTTAAGAATTTTCTGTGGTCTTGGTACAGAGGGGGAAGAGTGGAAGGCAGGGGGTGAGAGCAGCTCCGTGGATCTGAGAATCAGGAAGGAGAGATTAAAAGAATAATGGGAAAGGGGTTTGGGATTTTGCTAGCAAAAAAAACTTGAGCAGTAGAGCAAGTAGGCAGAGGGGAAGATGGGTGTGAGTATCTCAAAAAGCCTGTGAGGGATTTTAAATTCTTAGTAACCTGTATTCAGTGTTGACAATGCAACTTTAAAGGCAATTTTTATTACATCTTGGATAGAGGTCTGAGGGCTCTTCTCAGCTGGTTTGAGCTTTGAGTTAGCTGGTTAGAGGACCTGTTGGGACCCATTGCAGTCACTGACAGGAGAATAGAGGAGTGTGTGGGTTTAGGGGTACCTAAGTACCTGCTACCTCAGCAAGGGGGCAATGGTCTGAGAAAGGGTAGAGGTTTGGGGTTTTGATCTAGTAATTGGAGGGGAGAGATCAAATTCCTGAGGTGAAAGTGACAGCAGAGAGTCTGGAGCAGAAATCTGAGGGTGAGGATCTATTAGAGAAGCATAGTTCAGGATGTGAGCAAAGGAGGAAAAAGGCCTGCACATAGGGGAATTTTCTACAACCCTTTTGAGCACTTGCCGAAGTTAAAAAGTCCATGCAGAATTTGAGGATCTAGAGACCCCTCTGGGGGACATGGATTTTGGTTGTCTAATTGGTAATATGTCCAATGCTGTGTACTGAATTTGATGAGGAGTTTGGGTTCCAGCAGGCAGTCCCTGTATGCTCACATCGCCATGACTTACAGAAGAAGTCGGCTTTTCCCCACACAGACATGGCTGTTTGTGGATTTGATAGTCCGCCGGGCAAACATACTAATCTAGGCTAGCCAAACTGCATCTGGCTCACGTGTCCCTACATCCATAAAGTTGGATTCCATTACCTATGGTACGAAAGGGATTTAATGGAATTTTAGTGGAATCCTGTTCATCAGGGCTATCCCAATATGAAAGACCTATAGGCAGCTGACAAATGTCTGGGTGGAGGGATGGCCACCAGGTCCCTCAAGGGGCTGTATTCGAGGTAGACCATACTTGTTGTCTAGTAGGATTTGTGATCAGCCATTGCTGCTGAACGGGCTGATGATGGTTAGGACTACTGGTGGCAAAGGGGAGAGTCTATAGCCTTATCCACATGGCGAACACACAGTTTGAAAGGGTTACCAGTCTTTTCCAGCTTCCAGCATGAGTGGGGACATGGCGCAGGCTTGAGATGAGAGGCATTGATCCAGGAAGTGATTCCGTCTACCTTTACCACTGTAGGTGTTATAAGTAGCACCTGGTATGGTCCTTTCCACCGGGGTTTCAGGGATGACACCTGATGTCGTCTTTAGTAGATGAGGTCTCTTACTTGATATTGATGTGGAGTCCCATCATACCCTGGTTGGTAGGAAGGGGCCAGCTGTTTCAACAAGTATTGCTGAGTTCTTTCAAGAGCTTTAAGTCTGTCAAGCAAGGGGGTGTGTAAGGGATCGTTAGGTCTTAGAGTTGGGGTTAGATCCCTTACTGGAGCAGGGGCCCCATAGAGAATTTCATAGGGGGTGAGGTTAGACAAAGAAATAGAGGGAGTATTTCTTGCATGAAACAGTGCATAAGGCAGGAGCATAGTTCAATCTTTTATGCCAGTTTCTAAGCTTAATTTCGTTAAGGTCACTTTAGTGGTTCTTTTTATTTTTTTACCTGTCCTGAGCTCTGGGGTCTATAAGCACAATGTAACTTCCAATAAATCCCCAGGATTCTGGCTAACCCCTGACTTACCTGGGCCATGAACGCCGGTCCATTATCAGACCCATATTACTTTAGGCAGGCAGAATCTTGGAAAAATATCTTTCAGGATCTTTTTGACCACCATTTGTGCCGTTTTTTTTTTTTTTCTTTTCTTTTTTTTTTTTTTTTTTTTTGTTGGGGAGGCTTCAATCCATCCTGAAAATGTATCTACAAAGACTAGGAGATATTTAAGTCCATACATTGCTGGCTTAATTTCAGTAAATTCAACTTCCCAATTCCCAGAATTGTCCTGGTCTGGTTCCTCATAGGTTATTTCCTGCAAGAAGCTTGGAAGTGTAAGCATTAACCAATTGACAGACCCGACAGGCTTTTGTTACCCATTCAGTTCTTCCCTTTCTCTGTGAATCGGTTAGTGGAAAACTTTGTTCTTGATCCTTCAGGAATGCCTGCAATTTATTTGAACCAAGGTGAGTGAGTTGATATACATTTTTAACTTAGTGTAGGGCTTTCTGAAATTGCAGGCTGAGCTCAGTGAAGTTGAGGCGTTCAGTGTCCGAGTCATTAGGTGTTATCAAAAGCTTCCTGGTTCTCAGGGGTTCATTGGAAATGGGCATCTCCCTTTAGCACCGTGTATAAAGGAGCAGCTAATGAGGCAAACCCAGGTATCCATAACCTGCAAAAGCCAGCAGTCCCAGGAAACTCTCTGAGTTGTCTGCTGTTAGATCTGTGTGGTATCTGCACAGCAGTTTGTTTTCTTTGCTCAGTGAGCCATCCTTTACTGCCCCTAAGTGAATAGCCCAGGAAGATTACTTCATGCTGGCAAATTTGGGCCTTTTTGGCAGAAGCTCTATACGCCAGTTTAGCAAGCTCAGATAATAGTGCTTGGGTCCCAGATTCACAGTTTTCCTTGGTGTTGGCTGCCAGTAGCAGGCCATCCACATGTTGAAGCAGGGTGTGTAGTTCTGAAGTTGTTGAGATCTCTGTGGAGAGCTTCATCAAAGAGAGTGGGGGAGCTTTTGAACCCCTGTTCGAGTCTAGTCCAAGTTAGTTGACCAGACGTTCCGGTTTCTGGGTCTACCCACTCGAAAACAAACAGCAACTGACTATCTTTATGCAGAGGCAAGCAAAATAAAGCATCTTTTAAGTACAGAACAGTATACCATTTCTGTTCAGGGTTCAGAGTGCTAGGCAGATTGCACAGATTAGGTACCATGGGGTGAATGTCCTGCACTCTGTTGTTGATCTCTCGTAGGTCTTTAACGGGGTGATAGTCCCCGGTTCCTGGCATTTTTTAATGGTAGCAGGGGAGTGTTGCAGGCTGATTAACAGGGCCTTAGGACCCCTAAGACCAGATATTTCTGAATATGGGGCCTTATCCCATCTTTAGATTTTTTCCCAGAGTATATTTTTTGACATTGATTGGAGAGGCTGAGGTTTTTAACTCCACTGTTATTGGAGGTTTTTTAATGGGTAGGCCTAAGCCAGCAGTTTTTGTCAAGGCATCTGGGTAATATGTTATACAATTCTGGGGTAACTTTCCAGTTTGATCAGTCTTGTGGAGTGTGAAGAGTTGATGTTCATCTTCAACTGACAGTTAAAGCTGTGACTATAGGAGTTTTTACTGAAGGATTTATAATTTTCACTTGGGGGCCTTCAGGGTTTAAAGTTATTCTGGCCCAGAGCTTGGTGAGCAGATCTCGGCCCATTAATGGGGCCGGGCATCTTGGGATTACTAGGAAGGAGTGATGGATTTTTCCTTTCCCCAAGTCCGTGATCCTCTTAGTTGTCTATGCCCGATATTTACTGCCATTAGCCCCTTGAAATAGAGACCTTTTATTTGATGGAGGGCCCAATGGGGCTTTAAGGGCTGAGTATACTGCCCCATGTATCCACTTCAAAGTGTACTGGGGTCCCCTCCACTTCAAAAGTTACCCTGAGCTCGGGAAGAGGATCTGAGCCCTGACTTTTTAGTCATCCTCCAGAGTCAGAATGTCTGGCTGGTGTGGCTGTCTCTTTCTAGGGCTCTTTTTGGCCCAGTGTCCTTTTTCTTTTGCGTAGGCACATTGATCTGAGGCCAGGGGTGGCTTTTGGCGTGGGCCCAGGTATCCCTTCCTGTATCCCTGTTTCTTAATTTCTGTCCTATTTTTTGTTGTGACCAGGACCTTAGTCAATGCATTAGTCTATCTTTTGCTTCTCACATCCTCTCTTTGCTCCCTTTCTTTCTTCCTCCTTTGTTCCTTCTCTTCCTCAGTTTATCTCTTATAGCTTACTTTTTAGGCTTCTCTGACTAAATCTCTCAAAGTCATAGCTTGTAATCCATCTACGCATTGTAACTTTCTTTTAATATCCCGGGCAGCTTGCTCAATGAAGGCCACCATGACAGATGGCTTTTGATCCTCTGCCTGAGGATCGAAAGGAGTATAACTCCTATATGCCTCCATAATTCTCTCTAGAAACATAGAGGGAGATTTATCAGGCCCTTGAGTAATCTCTCTAACCTTGGCCCAATTAGTTGGTCACCTTAGCGGCTGCTTGGAGACCCGCTATTAGAGCCCATCAATAAGTGGACAGATGCTCCCTACCTTCAAACGTGTTGGTGTCCCAGTTGGGTTGGTTCAATGGGAAGCCGGCTTTGATTATGTGGGAAGATGTGTCGGTCACCCATCTTGTCCAAGGATATATTTTTTTTTACCTTCCAGGAGGTTTTCCTATCGTTCTTCTGTCATGAAGAGAGTCTGTAGGAGTTGTTGGCAGTCATCCCAAGTAGGCAGGTGTGAAAATGCTGGCAAGTACTTTGAGTTCTTTTACCGGGGCCAGCTTTGTCCAGGGAAGGAGTGGCTTTGTGTGCTGCCGGGTAGTAATCTGGAGGGCGCTGGGCCATCCTAGCTTCCTCCAATGGCGGAGAGGCTGAGTCAGCAGCAAGGGAATCACTTAGAGGGTGTTGGGTGTTGGGGGAAGAGGGTAGGTGATAAGGAGGGGGCGGAGAGTCTAGTTGAGTCTTGAGACTCAGGAAGAACAAAGGGTGGAGGAGGAGGAGCAGAGGGTTTGAGAGATAGAATCATGGGGGAAGGTGGAGGAGCGGGGGCAGGGACAAGGAAAGCCTTCACAAATGGAGGAGGAGATTTGCAGAGGTCAAGCAAAGTAAAGATATATGGCTGTTGATCTGGATGGTTATGTGGCCCCAGTTGAAAGACAATATTTCTGACTTTTTGAATTAGTGGGGAGTAGAAAGTTCCTTCAGGGGCCATCCGACTCCAAAGATGGGTCATTTTGAGGCACGGAGAATCTGCCAGTTCAGGCGTTATACTGAAATAAAAAGATTCTGAGCCCTTAAGAGGACTTTGGTCCACCGAACAAGAGTCAGGGACAGAGGCATTGAAGTGCTCTGTCCCATAATGAAAGATATACAAACAGTGAAAGCAATGACACACAACACAGACAAAACATGAAAATAAAGACAGGCAATGGACGTCCAATACTGAGACCAGGACTGATTAGCCAGCAAAACCTGATGTGCTGGCAAAACCGAATCTGAAACAAAAAAATCACTGAGTCGAGGATACCATTGTTCCTCTATTTTCCGAATCCTCTGGGGCATCCCCCAGGATCGTGACCTGTGGCTCTGTGACATGTCTGTCAGCCAGCATCTGAGAGAGCTCACGCTCATCACTGATAGCCATTTTGCAAAGCCCTAACCTGAAACCTGAAACACGAAAGAGGTACCTTACTTATCCTGATAGGAGCTCTTTGGGAGTCTTTCGTACACCACTGATGGATCTTGCTGGGGGTTTCAGATCTGAAGTTCTGGCAAGCATTGGAGGAAGAGACCACCAAGAGACTGTCTCATGCAATAGTAAAGGGTTAATTGGGAATCCAGCATGCTGGGGCTCAGACCTCACTTGAATAGAGCAGAGAGCCCTGAAACAGCTTAAGCAGAGCTTATATTCTTTCCATGGAGAGGGCAGGGAAGGAAGTTTATTGATGGGTCCGGGCGACTGGTCGGTTTGAGAGCAAATGAGTGAGAGAGTAAATTCTGCAGTTTGGCAGTAGGGGACAACACATTCTGGGAACAGGATTGGCAAACAGTTCTCAAGATTTCAACAGTGTTTTGTTAAGCATACAGAAAAATAGGAAGTGACAAGTACATATTTTATTCACCTTTCACCAAAGCATAAAAGGAAAGTGAGCATGGATTACTAAAAACATCCATGTCCAGGTTGCCTAATGCTCTCAAATATCAATCATATTGTTGACTACATATTTGTTTCTTCCTAAGGTTTTCTATTCAACCTCAACCCTGTTCAAAATATCTAATTCTATCACTCACTTTATACTTTGACTGAATTCCTAATGTCTCTATTGATTTCTGCTTTCCTACATATTTATCCCAGTTCATCATTGTGATTGACTCTTCACATGTGCTGACATATACATTCACTCTCTACCCGAAACCCTATTGCTAAAACAATTTTGGTATCAATCCTATACTAACTCTTCCTTCTAAACCTACCAATTATCTTCCTAATCCTACTGACTATCCCTTTTTGACTGGATGTTCTCTTCGACATTCAATTATCCAAGATACAAGGTCCTATGACGCTGTATGTTGAATTATCTGAGACACCTGTGCAGAACATAATTCAAAGCTAAGTATCCCAATCAAGGGCCAAATGCACTTCTGGGCTTCAGATTTTACCTAGATTTCTGTTTTCATACTTATATTTCACCTCTATATTCTTATTAACCAGGCAGGTTCCCAATACCATTATTCATCCTGCAGAATGATTACTAACATAAATCAAACATGTTATTAACCCTAACCATACACTGTTCACTCAATATAACTTTACAGAAGAGCAGGGACAGAGTTGGTCTTACAATACAGGAATGTAGGGAATCTTCCACCTGCTGGGAACCTCAAAAGTCCATGCAGAAATTATCCCTGGAAAAGATGTAGGCAGCTATGAAGGACCTAAGAGAGCAAAAGTCATCTTCCTTTGCAAACAACCTGGGCAGGATGAAGGGTTGTGTCTGAATCAGCCTCTCTGATCTTAATGTAGAGAGGATGGAACAAACCAGGCCTGTGTGGAGAGCTATTCCCAGGTGAGTAGGGTGGATACACTATTTGAACTTGTGAAAGTGTCACAGGAAGTAGGGGCAGCCTCCATCTCATGGGACCTATAGAAGCAACTGTTAGGACAAAGTGGTTGCCAAGGCAGTGACCTCATTCAGTTCCTGAAGGAAGTCACCTACCTCACTTCCTTGGGAAAAGAACTCTCTGAACTTGGGGTCCAGTAAGCCAGTCACTCAGAGCCACTCTCAGTCCCAGTTCCAGTAGGCACACTTGTTTGGATTTACCAAGGACAGTTTCAGTCTTTCTTGGTACCTACTGATGTGAGGATGGCCAAATTCCAGAAGAGCTCTGAAGAGGGCCCTTTCCTCAGAAAGCAGGTAGTGGCTCACCACTGGCACCTGACAACTTCACAGAGTTGACCAAGGAGACCAGATCTGAGACAGGACAGGCCATTTCCGGAAAACATACTAAGGCCCACCAGTCAGAGGATACTCCGGATAGTCACAGACCTACTTGGGGGAAGGACATGACTTTGTGGGTGTGGGTGGGAGTTTATGGTTTTGTCTCATGTTCCGAGAATAGGGAGGAAAGGCGGTTTGTTTGGTTTGGAGGGGACTGTTTCTAGTAAGTCGTTTGACAAGATGAGTGTTTCTATCTCTGTGTGTCCCACTGTGTTCGTGGTTGTAGACATTAGAGAAGCGAATGCATCAATGGATGTGTCCTGTCTAGTAGAAAGCTTCACAGCATTCATCCTGCCCAATTAATGAATGGACTTTGGCTTGCCTTATGGATGGGTAACACCTACTATCTTCCTAAGTTCCTGTTTTCTTCCTGAATTTGGGCCACTCTCCAGAATAGGCTCATGGTTTTGTGTCCAATATATGTACCATCTCCAAGCTCTGTGATATGGCCATGTACTGGATAGCTTAAGGGATTGGGGGAATATCAGAAAACTCAGATATCAGTGTGACCAAAAAAGTCTAAGTGGAGAAACCCTGCTTTGGGCCATTTGCTTACCTATTGTTCTGTTGCCCTGAATGTCAGGAAGGTCTTTGCCTCAGGCCACCCCTTTGGGACACCTGAAGAAAACAGTTTTCAAATGGAAATTAATGGGCATCACCTGTAGCTCTTTGCTTAATTGCTTTGGAAAGGGATGTTTGTTAATCAGCCTCTTGGCCATGTGTGAGGCTGTGGCTTATATTCTCAGCACCTGATGGATCTAAAGAAAGATTCCATGTGTGCTTCCAAAACCAAAATGGCCCCAAAAGCAGTCTTTGTGGATGAAGTCTCTCGCCTTCCTCTATAAGGTTCCTGACATCCATCTAGTGAGAATAGGGATTCTTTGTGTCAAATGAGTTCTTCAAAACTCTGCAGTGGCTAGTCTTTAGGTGCTTGGGTTTTTCATGACTCCAATTCAGATAAAAAATCTAAACCCGACAGTCAGTAGGCCTCAAATTGGAGAAGCAGAGCAGTATTTACGTCAGGCCTATGGTCACTCCTGGTTCTCAGGAAGGGTGTCCAGGCAACCCTGACTTTAGGCAAATGAGGGGCTAGGAAGGTTATTTTGTACACTGTCTTGGGATGAGTCCCTCATGGAAAACTCCAGCCACAGGTTATGATGAGTGTCTATATGGAAAAAAAGATGAGGGCTTTGTGGGAGTGTTTTGGTTTTAATTCTGGTGATTTGTGTGGCGGTTGGAAGTGATGACTGGGTCTACCTAGGCTTGAACTCTGGTGTCATTCCTTTAGAGTCTGAGTTCTGGAACTGATCTCAGAGAAATATTGCCATGAATTGTGTTCGGATTTTAGGAGGCCACGCATGGGATTCGCCCTTGGAAACTGAGATCAAGGACCAGGGTGGTTTTCCACAGAGCCTGAGAATCTCAGCCAGGATATCACATGATTTTTTTCTGAAAGATTAGGCATCCATAGTTGAGAGTCAAAACACCCATGGACGTCACATTGTAGACCTCAATGGGCCTGGATGCATATGAGCTTTTGGCCACTCTATGGGAAGACTTGCCTGTGAGAGTACTCCACAGCTTTCATTGAAATGACCTTCTTCACCATTTTATGGTTCCTGAATTAACTGAAACCCACAGTGCCTCCAACTTCATCCATGAAAAATTGCTAGTTAAATACCATGAAATTTTTAATATTTCCTTAACCAGGTGGCACTGGAGAGCCTTTGGATGTCTTGTTGCTGATCATGAGTGTACCATAGAATTCCTAGATTGTCTGGGTTTCATGAAAATGGTGTAGAACAAAGACGCCAGTAAGTTGGAGGCTGCAGAGTAGTGGGCCTATTGCAGTGGTGGGCAGGTGTGTGATAATACATCTGTGGTGTGGCCATGAGGATTTGCCATTGCCTTCCAAATGGCTTGTGAGTGACATGGTGCAACCAGCTGGCCCTTCTATGTAAAGGCATCTTTTTATATGGAGAGGTTTCAGGGCAAATTTCAGAGTCAGATTGCTATGGACAAGGGGGCAAGTTCTGTGGGATAGAAGCCTGGTTGGTGCATTCTCCTGTAGACTCTGACCCACCACACGTGACAGAACTCCCTCCAGCACTAGGTCCCAGTTGAACTCATTGTATTTCGTGAAGCAAATACCAAAATCACAGTGCAGCAGCAAGAAAAACCACTAAAAGTGGAGGATGACAAAATGTCTTCACAATCCACACAGGGAGACACTTAGGACCCAGTGGCCACAGTTTAGCAACAAAGAGAAAATTCAGCACTGCTGCCTCATGTTCATTAGACTATAAGAAACCATGTCCTCCAGGTCACATAGATGCAGACCCAGCTTTGATGGTCCCACTAGAAAGGAAGCTAAAGGTCCTTACAACAACATATATTTCAAGTGCCCAACCTCAGAGGAAGTGTCTCAAGAAGTCTTTAGGCCGGCAGAGCTCCATGTTTTTGGAGTTTTTTCCTGTTAGATCTGGACACAAGAGCAGACCACTGACACCAATAAAAATTAAATTAAATTAAGCTTATTATTTCCACTGGCCATGCTGCCTCTCCCTCCCAAAATGGCGGGAAAAAGACAGCAACCAAAGCTTTCCTACAGCCCAGCTTCATGGACAAGAAATTTACACAAAATGGGCATTGCAGATAACAGAACTCTGACAAGCATCACACTAATGGTAGTTTATATATATATATATATTTTTGCTGTCCCTACATCAGAATTTATGAGGTCCATTAGAGCCTCAGAGAGGGTTGTTGTCTGGCCAGGGAAGGCAAATATTTATGATATGTCACTAAAGTTTCAGAGAGGGCTGCTATCAGGTCGGAGAGCCAGACATGGCTCAGTTCAAAGCACTGGCAGGCATTCCAAGCAGGTTCAGAATTTTCACTAATTTATGGTAAAGCCAAAATTATCTTTTCATGCCTTTGTGGCAAGATGGCTCCCAATTTTAATAAAAGATCAGGTTGGGTCTATCATTCCCCCATTTTCTCTGTGTCCCTTTCAAATCTTTGATAGATTAGGGGTAGAGCACTGAGGAAATTTTAATCCCTCAGGTAAAAGTCTCCAAATTTTTAGAACTCACCAAAAACCAGTCTCCCTGATTTTACCTGGCTTAATTAATTACTTATATTGATAGTCTATTTATATTTGGCTCCATTGTTGTAAGAAGAGAGGGGTCACCCATTTTGGCTTCTTCTGAGCTGAGAGAGGATGACGTGAGTAGGCATGGTGTGAGAGACATGAGTTGCCTTTTAGAAGTAGTTGAGGGACATGAGTTGCATTTTAGAAGTCAGTTCGGTTTGAAGTCTGGTTGGGGAAGAACAGGTTGTAAAGTCATCTGGGGATTGGTTATTATATGAAAGAAACAAAAACCATGAGTACTGAATAAATGTTGCAGCAGCTGGAACATGTCACTGTATAGAAGTTCCCTCACCAGTCTTTAATATCCCCAGTTATCAAGACTGTCAATTTAATATTTAACTTTTAGTATTAGAGTTGTCCCTCCCCATAAGATATAGTTTAATAATTTAGTGTCATCTGATCTTGCAAAATCCTTTTACCAGTATGACCTCTGTGTCTAATAGAGAAACCTTTAATTTTGATACTCAGGACTGGATAATCGTACTAGCAAACACCAAGCTTACCTGTGTAGTTTAGGAATATCTTTAGGCCTTAAACTGAAAATGTCTGCCTCTGGCAGCTCTTCTTGATAGTCTCTTTTAATAAGTATCAGGCATTCCTGTCAGAGAATCCTTCTTTGTAGCCTCCAGTCTTACTTATTTTGCGAGGCTAACATAAAGTGTGTACCTTAAAATATTATTATTATTATTATTATTATTATTATTATTATTATTATTATTATTATTCAAAATGCCCAGGAATGGCTGTATTTTGGTTTTCACTGTCTTTGCTAAGTGTTTAAGATGAAGCATTCAAACTGAGTTTTGTTTCTGTCTATTGTTAACAGTCAGGTGAGCTTTTATGGGAGTCATAAACTGGGTAAACTTGAGAGCACTTTCTCAGTTCTGCTAGAGCCATTTGTGCTAGGTGGGTCCAGGTCTTGCTTGACCATGTGGCTTCCCTCGGAAGCATCAGGGATTTCTTCCTTCTCTGATGACTCTCCTCTTCATAGCAAATGCACTGATTGGCTTTCTGTTCTCCAGTAGTCTCATTAATCTCCCTAATGGGGAGTTTATATGGCCCAGAGTTGCAAAACTATTTAGAGAAGTCCCCTGTTCCCTGGATTCAGACTGACTCAGAGGGCAAGAGCCAAATATTGGTTTCCTTGGCCCTTTTCATTTAATTTTAATTTAAAATCCTAATCTTAAGCATCCATCAAATAAATTTTAACAGCCTTATATTAAGAGCACTAGGCTTTAATGTCTATAACTTTGTAACTATTTATCTTTTTATTAATTGGGATCTGTATTATTCTGTCTGTCTTGTAGGTGATAACTTACTCTCTGAAATTAACCCATGTTTTGTTCTTAAAGCAACACTTCTTTAAAACACTAACAGGGAATCTTTAGATCACAAATAAGAAAATTACAAAATAAAATTTTTTAACAACAGTAAAAATACTTAGTTCGTGTAATAGCTACCCTGAATTTTTTGGCTGAGTCATACATTATATCCCCTGTTTGAGATCCTAGGAATCTTGACATTAAAAAAGAACTTTTAACATAACTTTAAAGAAATAAAATCTGACCTACTGCTTTTGTAGTCATTCTCACATGAAATAAGATGGGACACACAGCCTTATCTCAGGTAAGGCAGGGCTCTTTATAAATCTTAAGTGTTTTAGTTCTAAAGCTGATCTTTATTTTTTAAATATTATTTTAAAAAGTTTACATAAATTGTTTGAGGTCACATGAACATTAGCTAACACCATATAATATCACTTTAAAAATATGAATTAAAGAAATGCTGAAAGTTTTTAACCTTTACATAGATTAGGCTCTCATTAATATAAAGTACATTTAAATTGTTCCATAATGTAAAAAGTAAGATAAAACTTTACATATCTTATTGATAACAGGTGAATAAATCCCCAATATATATTTTATCATAAAACTTCAGAACACCAGCTTGATATAATGCTCTTTTAAAATTTTTACCTTACAGACTTGCATACCTGTAAGATATGAGCACATTAGTAGCATCACAATTACATTGATGTTTCTACATTAACCAAGTTTAGCTTTTAAAGAAATGGCAGTACAGTGCTCTAAAATAACAGTTCTAATTTAATCAGTTGTTTAATTTCTATGGTTGCTTGCACAAGAAAAAATAAAACTTAATAACCACAATGTTATGGGTAAACTTATGTTTTAAGAAATTTTTGTCTCTTTAACACATGATTGATTTTTACAATCTTTTACAGACTTTAGTCAAACTTATACAGAGTTAGTAAGTCAATCAGATATCTAACAAAAGTACTCGTGAATGAGTAATCCCATATCAAATTTACTTTACTTATTTATCAAAATATTAGATACATGTATTGAAGAGTGTAAACCATTTTTATGTTGAAGGAAAAGTCCTAGAACCAAGGCATATTAGACATTTTGTAGATATTAATATTTTATTAGATTATTGAATACCTAGAAAAACTTGAAAGCTTAAATTTAAAGACATTTATTTTTATCTGTTTATCAAATTTAATTGAACCGTTTAAATCACGTGAATTGAAGATCTTTAGATCCACTTTTTAAAATTTGTTTTTATGAGTCCTTTTTTTTATGAGTGCTCCTTATATATGTTAATTTGTGTATCATATATAAAATATACGGACATGTGTATATATAGACATACAACACATAACAAAATTGAGCACACATAATAATAGTAAAGGCCTTGTAGCTTTTCACAGGTGAAATCTCCATTGCAATGTTTCAAAAAGTTCCCAGTTGGTCAAAGATAGTACTGATCAGAAAAACATTAACCTAGGTCTGTATGATCAAAATCATGAGCTCAAAAAAAATAAAGTATCTAAGGAAAAAAATAAGAGTCCTAGAAAAATGACTGGCCAGTAATTAGTAAATACCACACAATTTACCTTATTTTCTCTTAGGCCTCAGATCAGATTCCTACTAAGCTTGCAGGCTTCTTTCATTTGCCTTTCAAAATAAGTCATGGCTGAGGTCTGGAAGGAGCAGGAAAAAACTGCTTTTCTGAGAAGACACCTCAGGCCTAAGGCATTTTAACCATTATTGTCAGGTTAGGATGTTGAAAATTATGGTACAAGTTTAAGATACAATTCACAAAATTTTATATTTTTACATCTTGTTTTGTCAACAGATATCATACTATGATTTACAATCCTTGTCCAGATTAATGCTCTCCAACACACAGTGACACTTTCCCAGGCTACCCAATTCAAAATTGGTGAAAAAAAACTACTGAATGATTGGGAAGTTACTTGCCAACTTGGAAGTAGAGTTCTTTAGTTTTCCATCCTAAGTATTTAAGTTCTCTGGCATGAATTATCTGAAATCATAAACTAAACAATTACCTAAACCCGACTTTTAACTGCAAGATTTTGCAATTCTTCAAAAACCCATTCAGATACCAGACTGTTACAAGAAAACATCATCATTTAGACACACATTCAGCTAAGATCATTCCCAAGAAACAATTTATAATATCAACACATTATTGCACATGTCTTAAAGGGCCAGAAACAAAGACACAAGACAGACAGAAAGAAGGTCCAGACTATGGCTGTCAGACAGAATCCTTTAAACCAGAGGAGATAAGAAAAAAATCTCCTACACCAGTGGCACCATAGATGTCCACAAGGGGGGGGGCAGATGTTTTAACAGAGGGGCAACCTGAAATGTACAATCAAGGGTCTCCATGGTGACTTTAATGCATTTAGTGTCCCCTTTTTCTTTTTCTCTTTTTTAACAAGACAGAGGTGGCATAATCCTTACAGTGCAGGGAAGGAAGGAGGGAATTCCCTGAAGCAACAGGGCTTCAGCAGCTGCTGGGAGTCCCTCAGTCCCTCCTTTTACTTACAGGATTTTCTCCTCTGGGTCGGTTCCACCCCAAACATGTTCCATCTAGTAACATTTCAGTAGTCAGCTCTAAAAATGTTCCGGGAGGGGGGGGGAGGGATTTATCAAAATTTGTAACTTAAAGTTT
Organism: Callospermophilus lateralis; assembly: GCF_048772815.1. Classification (NCBI taxonomy): domain Eukaryota; kingdom Metazoa; phylum Chordata; class Mammalia; order Rodentia; family Sciuridae; genus Callospermophilus; species Callospermophilus lateralis. The sequence goes on from NW_027513394.1 coordinate 297,203, forward strand.
GGCTCCTGACCTTGAAGCCAATTAATGCCAATTTAATAATGAGGTCAAGGTTTTTAGAAAAAGAAAAAGGGAGGTTTATTGCTTTGGTAACAAAGAAGAAACACAGGGGACCCTGCCCAGAGGTTGTGACTCTCTTGATCTGGAGGGACAAGGGGTTTTAATGAAGTTTCACTTGTTAACCTGGGAGATACTCAGTTCTTAGGTCCCCAGCAGGCATTGCCCTCTGCAGTGGGTGTACTCCAGGCAGCCAGCTAGGAGCTTCTCTCATCCTGCTTAACAAAGGTGGGTAAAGTTCATCGCAGTTCCTTAAAACAGAGTCCGAAGGAATATCAGGCTTACTTTCTTTGTTACCCATTTTCACGTCCAATATACTTATGTTTTCACCACAGAAATCACAGAACAAAACACACAAAACAAACAAGAAAAACATATAGAACACAGAAAAAAACACAAAATACAGAAACCCGGACTTGAAACAGAAAAACATAGGAGCAATGCAACGTCTTGCTAAAGCTCCGAAGTAAGCCCGCGTACATGCCAGTCATCACCTCTCTACCATTCCAGATGAATTCCCTACAGAACAGAAAAGAGGACAGAACGATTCTCATTACTGCCACGAAAACGAGTATATGTGACCCTCCCCATGACACCTCTATGTCATCAGAACAGATCTCCCTTAAACGGATATCAGATGTTATAAAGGTGCCACTTAATTATTGAGGCCTCCTCCACCAGGTGATTGCTAATAGTTTTAGTGCGGTGGTTCACCGCAGTGCTCCTGGGACCGAACGCTCACTCCATGACCTTGGAACATCTCAAGATGTGCATCCCCTAGAGGGGCTCTCCAGCCCGGAACCCTGGAGGGAAGGCCAGATTCAGAATTTCCAGCAGTCTGGTCTTGTGATCTGGTCGGCAGGGTCATCTTGCTGGGGAACTCAAAAAGGTTAGACGAGGACGCAAAAAAAGAACACTGACTCCAACGAAAATCAAATTGAGGCAAGCTTATTATGTCAACCAGCTGGGCTGCCTCTCCATCCCAAAACGGCAGGAACAAGACAGCAACCCCGCCTTTCCTACAGCACAGCTATATAGCCCAGAAAGTGACACAAAAGGGGGGTTACAGATAACAGAACTTTGACAAGCATCACACAAATGGTAGTTTATTTATTTATTTATTTATTTTTTTTTTGGTGGCCCCAATATCAGAAATTATGAGGACAAATGGAGCCTCAGAGAGGGTCGGTGTCTGGCCAGGGAAGGCCAAAATTTATGATGTGTCACCAAAGTTTCAGCGAGGGCTGCTATCTGGTCAGAGAGTCAAGCATGGGTGAATTTAAGGCACGGGCAGGCATTCCAAGCAGGTTCAGAATTTGCAGTTATTTATAGTAAAGCCAAAATTAACTTTTTATGGCTTTGTGGCAAGATGGCTCCCAATTTTAATAAAAGATCAGGTTGGGTCTATCAACCCGTGTCCCTTACTTTTGGAAACTACTCTACCACCTCCAAGGTTGTGAACTCCTGAGCATTTTTCAGTACAGATATGTATTCACAGATTTTCTAACTCTTCTCCTCTAATTGTGTCTTACTTGGGGCAAAGATAATTTCAAGGTATTGTGCTGGATGAGAGTGGAAAAATTTTTGTGCAGCACATATTTGCATACACATTGGATTCATTATCTAATTTTCCATTCAAAATACTGAATCCATGACACTAACCAAAACCAGACTAGACTCTGACTACTAATCCTAATATGATGGAGAAAAACAACCCAAAGAGAATAGAAATAGAAGCAGTTCAGAGTAGGCATGGTGTATACTTGGAATTGCCTTTTGCCTGATAAAGTGTTGGTGTTATAAATCTAGTCAATTTTTAATTGAAATAGTTCTCCATGTGTTTTTAAAGTTAACAAATTTGTCAATTCCTGTCTCCCTTTTTCTGAAGCTTATTCAGCATATGTATTTTTTAGGTTCACATATAGAATCCTACATGATATCACACATACATTCTTATGAGGTGGCTGACTTGGCAAATAAAAATCGTGAAAAGAGATCACTCCTCCTAAACACTGTTTTAACAGAAAATTCAATCTATGGGATTGCTTCCTAGTTGAACAACATTATACATAAATACAAGTTCAGTAAATAAATAGTTTTGTATCTGTGAAAGATATATATTTCATGATGAATTTCGATTGGCATATGTATTGCTACTTTTTAATGTTTCTGTGTGTGTTTTGTGTGTGTTTGTGTATATATATATATATATATATATATATATATATATATATATCACACACACACTCTCCAGATTCTTCAAAATATGAAATATATATGCCTTATTATACACTCCCTACATTCATTCATGTTCATGTATGTGGATTTATAATAAACTTTTCACAAGATTATTCTCAGAAATATTCATCCACCTGAAATACATATTTGTTTCCTAGTACTGAAAACTAACTTTAGTGAATGGTGCACACAAATCCTAATATTTCTACAGTATCTGACCAGTTTAACATTAATGCAAGTAGATTCCTATGTGACAAGTTGTGTATTTTGATGTTCATTTTTATGCAACACTAGTACATTGCTATTTCTTCAGTTTATGCACATCATAAGATCTATATTTTATCCACAAGTTCACAAATTTATAGACATTTGTTTCACTTTCAATTACTTCCTGCTTCAGAACATATGTATTCCTCCAGGTTTCTTTTTTTAAAAAATTTTTATTGTTGGTTGTTCAAAATATTACATAGTTTGTGATATATCATATTTCACACTTTGATTCAAGTGGATTATAAACTCCCATTTTTACCCTGCATACAGATTGCAGAAAAACATCAGTTACCCATCCATTGATTTACATATTGCCATACTAGTGTCTGTTGTATTCTGCTGCCTTTCCTATCCTCTACTATCCCTCTCTTCTTTCCTCCCCTCCCCTCTTCTCTCTCTACCCTCTCTACTGTTATTCATTTCTCTCCCTTGTTTTTTTTCCTCTTTCCCCTCACTTCTTCTTGTATGCAATTTTGTATAACCCTGAGGGTCTCCTTCCATTTCCATGCAATTTCCCTTCTCTCTTCCTTTCCCTCCCACCTCTCATCCCTGTTTATTGTTAATCTTCTCAGGCTCTTTGTCCCTACTCTGTTATTAGTTACTCTCCTTATATCAAAGAAGACATTTGGCATTTGTTTTTCAGGGACTGGCTAGCTACACTCAGCATAACCTGCTCTAATGCCATCCATTTCCCTGCAAATTCTATGATTTTGTCATTTTTTAATGAAGAGTAATACTCCATTTTGTATAAAAGCCACATTTTATTTATCTATTCGTCTATTGAAGGGCATCTAGGCTGGTTCCACAGTCTTGCTATTGTGAATTGTGCTGCTATGAACATCGATGTAGCCGTGTCCCTGTAGCATGCTCTTTTTAGGTCTTTAGGGAATAGACCGAGAAGGTTAACAGCTGGGTCAAATGGTGGTTCCAATCCCAGCTTTCTAAGAATCTCCATACTGCTTTCCAAATTTGCTGCACCAATTTGCACTCCCACCAGCAATGTACAAACGGACCCTTTTCCCCACATCCTCACCAGCACTTGTTGTTGTTTGACTTCATAATGGCTGCCAATCTTACTGGAGCAAGATGATATCTTAGGGTGGTTTTGATTTGCATTTCTCTGACTGCTAGAGATGCTGAGCATTTTTTCATGTACATGTTGATTGATTGTATGTCCTCCTCTGAGAAGTGTCTCTTCAGGTCCTTGACCCATGTGTTGATTGGGTTATTTTTTATCAAATTGTCTAATTTTTTTGAGTTCTTTGTATACTCTGGATATTAGGGCTCGATCTGAAGTGTGAGGAGTAAAGATTTGTTCCCAAGATGTAGGCTACCTATTTACTTCTCTTATTGTTTCTTTTGCTGAGAAAAAACTTTTTAGTTTGAGTAAGTCCCATTTGTTTAATCTAGTTATTAACTATTGTGCTATGGGTGTCATATTAAGAAATTTGAAGCCCGACCCCACAGTATGTAGATCATAGCCAACTTTTTCTTGTGTCAGACACTGTGTCTCTGATTTGATATCAAGCTCCTTGATCCATTTTGAGTTAACTTTTGTTCATGGCAAGAGAAAGGGATTCAGTTTCATTTTGTTGCATATGGATTTCCAGGTTTTCCAGCAACATTTGTTGAAGCTGCTATTATTTCTCCATTGTGTGCTTTCAGCCCCTTTATCAAATATAAGATAGTTGTAGTTTAGTGGATTGGTTTCTGTGTCCTCTATTCTGTACCATTTGTCCACCCGCCTGTTTTGGTACAGTACCATGCTGAATTTGTTACTATTGCTCTGTTGTATAGTTTGAAGTCTGGTATCACTATTCCGCCTGATTCACAGTCTTTTCATGAGACTTCATTCCAAACGCATTATTTTCTATTTCCGTAATCACCTTTGAAGCAAAACTCACACACACTTCATGATCAACCATAACCCTAATATTACCATTAGATGTATAACTGGTTGAATGAAGGATTGTACATCAATATAGATTTTCTGTATATTTTCAGATATCAATTTAATCCATTATTTAAAGTTGGAAAAAGTTATATTATTTGTTCACAGTATGGTCAATTCATGCACTATGTCTATATTCATAGACACAGGGTACACCTATTTATACCCCCAATACTTATTAATACATCTTCAAAATATTGCTCCCAGAAATGGTGGAAGAAATACTCATATCACCTGATGTACATATACATTTTATCAAAGTAATATTCTGGACACAATTACAAAGATCACACTTAAGTTTGTACCAAAGCCTAAATGGAAAGTGAGCATGGATCACGAAAAACATCCATGTCCAGGTTGCCTAATGCTCTCAAATGTCAACCCGATTGGTGACTACATATTTGTTTCTTCCTAAGATTATATATTCAACATCAAGCCTGTTGAAAATGTCTAATCCTATCACTCAGTTTATACTTTGCCTGATTTCCTAATGTCTCTATTATTATCTGCTTTCCTTCATATTTTCCCCAGTTCATCATTGTGACTGACTCTTCACATGTGCTCACATTTACATTCACTCTGTACTCAAAACCCTATTGCTAAAGATTTTTTGGACCAAATCCTATATTCACTCTTCTGACTAATTCCTAATCCTACTGACTATCCCTTTTTGAGTGGGTGTTCTCTTCGACATCCAATCATCCAAGGTACAAGGAACGCTACCATTGTATATTGATTAATCTGAGACATCTGTGCAGAATATAATTCAAAACTAAGTATCCCAGTCAAGGGCCCAAAGACCTTCTGGGCTTCAAATTTTACCTAGATTTCTGTATTCATACTTATATTACACTTATATTCCTATGAATATTGCAGGTTCCCAATACCATGATTCATCCCGTAGAATGATTCCTAACCCAAATGGAACATGATATTAACCCTAACCATACACTGTTCCCTCAATCTAACTTTACGAAAGAGCAGGGACAGAGTTGGTCTTACAATACAGGAATGTAGGGGGTCCTCCACCTGCTGAGAACCTCAAGGGTCAATAAAGAAATGATCCCTGGAGAAGATAAAGGCAGCTATGAAGGACCTGTGAAAGCAAAAGTCATATTCCATGGCAAACAACTTGGTCAGATGAAGGGATGTGTCTGAATCAACATTTCTCTTCTTAATGTATAGAAGATGGACCAAACCAGGCTTGAACTCTGGTGTGATTCCCTTTACAGACTGAGTTCTGGAACTGACATCAGAGAAATATTGCCATTAATTGTGTTAGGATTTTAGGAGGCAATGCATGAGAGTCGCCCTTGGAATGAAAACTGAGATCTAGGAACAGGGTGGCTTTCCACACAGCACTGGGAATCTCAGCCAGGATATCACATGATTTTATTTTGAAAGACATGGCAGCCATAGTTGACAGTCAAAACACACATGAACCTCACATTGTAGACTGCAATAGGCCTGGCTTCATGTGACCTATTGGCCACTTTTTGGGAAGCCTTGCCTGTGAGAGTTCTTCAGAGTTTTCATTGAAGTGAGCTTCCCCACCATTTAATGGTTCCTGAATGAATTGTAACCCACAGTGCCTTCAAAATCCTCCTTGAAAAACGGATAGATGAATTCCATGAAATTTTTGAAATTCCCACGACCAGGTGGCACTGAAGAACCTTTGGATGTCCTGTTGCTGATCATGAGTGTACAAGACAGTGCCTTGATTTACTGGGTTTCATGAAAATGGTGTAGAACATATTTGCCAGTAAGTTGGAGCCTGCTGATTAGTGGGCCTAGAGCAGTGGTGTGCAGGTGTGTGATAATACATCTCTGGTGGGGCCATGTGGTTCTGCCATTAGCTTCCAAATGGCTTGTGACTGACATGGTGTAGCCAACAGATACTTATTTGTAAATGCATCTTGTTATATGGAGAGATTTCAGGGCAATGTTCAGAATCATGTTGCTATGTATAAGGGGGCAAGCTCTGTGGGATATTAGCCTGGTTGATGCATTCCCCTGCAGACCCTGACCCAACACACGTGACAGAACCCCCTCCAGCACTGTGTCCCAGTTGAACTCCTTGTATTTTGTGAAGCAAATATGAAATTCCCAGTGCAGCAGTAAGAAAATCCACGAAAAGTGGAGGATTAAAAAATGGCTTCACTGTCCACACGGGGAGACACTTAGCCCACAGTGGCCACATTTTACCAACAAAGAGCGAATTCAGCACTGCTGCCTCATGTTCATTGGAAAAGAGGAAACCATGTCCTCCAGGTCACACAGATGCAGACGCAGCTCTGATGGTCTCATTAGAAAAGAATCTAAAGCTCCTGACAACAATATATATTTCAAGTGCCAAAACTCAGAGGCAGTTCTTCAAGAAGTATTTAGGCCGAAAAGCTCCATGTTTGTGGAATGTTTACCCTGTCCCTTACTTTTGGAAGCTATTCTACCACATCCAATGTTGTGAAACCCTGAGCATTTTCCATTCCAGATATATATTAACAGAGTTTTTTTACTCTTCTCCTCTATTTGTGTGTTATTTGGGGTAAAAGTAATGTCAAGGAATTATTCTGGATGAGAGTGGGAAGATTGTTGTGTAGCACATATTTGCATACACATTGGATTCATTTTCCTATTTTCCATTCAAAATACTGCATCCCTGACACTAATCCATACCCTACTAGACTCTGACTACTAATCCTAATATGATAAGGAAAACAACAAAACAGAATAGAAATTCAAAATTTCAGAAGAGGCATGGTGTATAGTTGGACTTGCCTTTTGCAGGATAAAGGGCAGCTGTAAAAAATCTAGTAAATTTTTAATTGAAATAGTTCTCCATTTTTTGTAAAGTTAACAAATATGTGAATTTCTGTCTCCCTTTCTCTGTAGCCTCTTCAGCACATGTATTTTTATATGCACATATAGAATCCTACCTGGTATAACACGTACATTTTTGTGAGGTGGCTGACTTGGCAAATACAAATTGTGAGAAGAGATCACTCCCCAGAAACACTGTTGGAAGTGAAAATTCACCCTATGTGTAAGCTTCCTAAGAGATCAAGATTATACATAAATTCATGTTCAGTAAAATAAATATTTTTTCATCTGTGGATGATATATATTTCATGATGAATTTCGATTGGAATATGTATTGCTAATTGTTAATGTCTCTGTGGTTTTTTTTGTATATATATTCACACTCTCCATACTATTCAAAATATGAAATATATGATCTACATATACATTTTATCACAGAAATATTCTGGGCAAAAAATGCAAAAGTCACAATATGATGGTACCAAAGCCTAAATGGAAAGTGAACATGGATTACTAAAAACATCCATGTCCAGGTTGCCTAATGCTCTCAAATATCAATCATATTGGTGACTACATATTTGTTGTTTCCTAAGATTATATATTCAAACTCAACCCTGTTGAAAATGTCTAGTCCTATGATTCACTTTATACTTTGCCTGATTTCCTAATCTCTCTAATGATATCTGCTTTCCTACATATTTTTCCAAGTTCACCATTGTTACTGACACTTCACATGTGCTGACATTGACATTCACTCTCTAAACAAAACCCTATTGTTAAAGAACTTTTATTCCAAATCCTATACACACTCTTCTTACTAAAACTTCCAACTATCTTGCTATTCCTACCTACTATCCCTTTTTGACTAGATGTTCTCTTCGACATTCAATCATCCAAGGTACAAGGTCCTATGCCATTGTATATCGATTTATCTGAGATATCTTAGTAGAATGTAATTCAAAGTAAAGTATCCCAATCAAGGGCCCAATGCCCTTCTGGGCTTCAAATCTTACTTAGATTTCTGTTTTCATACATATATTTCACCTCTATATTCTTATAAATCTTAAAGGTTATCTATATTATAATTCATCCAGCAGAATGACTCTTAACCCAAATCAAAAATGTTATTAACCCTTACCATACACAGTTCCCTCAATCTAACTTTACAGAAGAGCAGGGACAGAGTTGGTCTTAAAATACAGGAATGAAGGTGGTCTTCCTCCAGCTGAGAACCTCAAAGGTCCATGAAGAAATGATCCCCGAAGAAGATGTAGGCAGATATGAAGGACCTGAGTGAGCAAAAGTCATCTTTCATGGCAAAAACCTGGTCAGAATAAAGGGTAGTGTCTGAATAAGCCCCTCTTTTCTTAATGTAGAGAAGATGGACAAAACCAGGCCTGTGTGGAGAGCTGTTCCCGGGTGCCTACGGTTGATATTGCATTCTAACTTGTGAAAGTGTCACAGGAAGTAGGGGCAGCCTCCATCTCATGGGACCATTGGAAGCAGCTATTAGGACAAAGTGGTTTCCAAGGTAGTGGCCTCATTCAGTTTCTGAAGGAAGTGACCTCACCACACTTCCTTGGTGATGGAACTCTCTGAACTTGGGATCCAGGAAGCCAGGCACCCAGAACCAGTCCCAGTCCTAGTCCCAGTCCCAGTGGTCACACTTGTTTGTATTTACCATGGACATATTCACTCTTTCTTGGTACCTACTGATGTGAGGATGGCCAAATGTGAGGAAAGCTCTGAAGAGGGGTCGTTCCTGAGAAAGCAGGTAGTGGCTCATCGCTGACTCTTGACAACTTCACAGAGTTGGACAAGGAGATCAGTTCTGAGACAGAACAGGTCATTTCAGGGGAACATAGTGTGGCCCACAAGTCAGAGGACACTCCAGATTGTCATAGACCTAGTTGCAGGAAGTAGGTGACTTTGAGGGTGTGGGTGTGAGTTTGCGGTTTTGTCTCATGTTCTGAGAATAGGTAGGAATGGTGGTTTGTTGGGTTTGGAGTGAATAACTTCTGTTCATGTATGTGGATTTATAATCAACTTTTAACAAGATTATACTCAGAAATATTCATTCACCTGAAATACATATTTGTTTCCTAGTACTGAAAACTAACTTCAGTGAATGGTGCATATAACTCCTAATATTTCTACAGTAACTGACCCAGTTTAACATCAATGCAAGTAGATTCTTATGAGACATGATATGTGTTTTGGAGTTCGTTTTAATTCAACACTGGTACATTACTATTTCTTAAGTTTATGCACATTACAGTATATATATTTCATCCACAATTTCACAAATTTATAGGCATTTATTTCACTTTCAATCACTTGCTGCTTCAGAAAACATGTATTCCTCCATGTTTCTTGACTGGTCGTTTCATGAGACTTCTTTCCAAACACATTATTTTTGATTTTCATAATCATATTGAAGCAAAACTCACACATTATTCATGAAAAGCCATAACACTAATATTACAATTAGACGTATAACTAGTTGTTATGAATGATTCTATATCAAAATATGATTTCTTATATATTTTCAGTTATCAATTGAATCCATTATTTAAAGTGGAAGCAGTTATATTATTTATTAACTGTATGGTCTATTAATGCATTATATCTCTATTCATAGACAAGGGGTACACCTATTTTACCCTAGATACTAATTTATACATCTTCAAAATATTCCCAAAAGAAATGGTGGAAGAAATACTCATGTCACCAGATCTACATATACATTTTATCACAGTAATATTCTAGACAAAAAAAAGTCACCCTTAAGATTGTACCAAAGCCTAAATGAAAAGTGAGCATGGATTACTAAATACTTCCATGTCCAGGTTGCCTAATGCTCTAAAATATCAATCCTATTGGTGACTACATATTTGTTTCTTCATAAGATTATATATTCAACCTCATGCCTGTTGAAAATGTCTAATCCTATCACTCATTTTATACTTTACCTGATTTAGTAATGTCTCTATTTATATCTGCTTTCCTACATATTTCCCCTGTTCATCATTGTGACTGACACTTCATGTGTGCTGACATTTACATTCACTCTCTAACCGAAACCTTATTGCTTAAGAAGTTTTGGTCTAAATCCTATACTCACTTTTCTTTCTAAACCTACTGACCATCTTTCTAATTCTACCTACTATCCCATTTTGAGTGGATGTTCTCTTCGACATTCAATCATCAAAGGTACAAGGTCCTATGCCATTGTATATCGATTTATCTGAGACATTTGTGCAGAACATAATTCAAAGCTAAGCATACCAATTAAGGGTGCAATTCCCTTCTGGGCTTTATATCTTCCCTGGATTTCTGTTTTTATACTTATATTTCACCTATATATTGTTGTAAATATTATAGTTTCCCAATACCATTATTCGTCGTGCAGAAAGATTCCTAACCCAAATCGAACATGTTATTAACCCTAACCATACACTGTTCCCTCAATCTAACTTTACAGAAGAGCACGGACAGAGTTGGTCTTACAATACATGAATGTACGAGATCTTCCACCTGTTGAGAACGTCAAAGGTCCATGCAGAAAAGATCCCTTGAGAAGATGTAGGCAGGTATGAAAACTTGAGAAAGAAAAGTCATCTTCTATGGCAAACAACCTGGTCAGCATGAAGGGATGTGTATGAATCAGCCTCTCTCTTCTTAATGTAGAGAAGATGGTCCAAACCAGTCCTGGGTGGAGAACTGTTCCCGGGTGCCCATGGTTTATATACCATTCTAACTTGTGAATATGTCACAGGAAGTAGGGGCAGCCTCCATATAATGGGACTCTTGAAAGCAACTGTTAGGACAAAGTGGTTGCCAAGGCAGTGACCTCATTCAGTTCCTGAAGCATTGACCTACCTCACTTCCTTGGTGATGGAACTCTCTGAACTTGGGATCCAGGAAGCCAGGCACCCGGAGCCAGTCAAGTCTCAGTCCCAGGGGTTTAACTTGTTTGGATTTACAAAGGAGAGTGTTAGTCTTTCTTGGTACCTTAAGATATGAGGATGGCCAAATACCAGGAGAGCTCTGAATAGGGGCCTTTCCTGAGAAAGCAGGTAGTGGTTGACCACTGGCTCCTGAATACTTCACAGAGTTGGGAAAGAAGAGCAGATCTGAGACAAGACAGGCCATTTCGGGGGAACATACTGTGGCCCACCAGTCAGAGAACACTCTGGATAGTCACAGAGTTTAATGGGGGAAGGATGTGCCTTCGTGGGTGTGGGTGTGATTTTGTGGTTTTGTCTCATGATCTGAGAATAGGTAGGAAAGGCGTTTTTTTTTTTTTTTTTTTTTTTTTTTTTTTTTATTTGTAGTGGACTGCTTCTAGTAAGATGTTTGACAAGGCGAGTGTTTCTATGTCTGTGTATGCTACTGTGTCCGTGGTTGTAGACATTAGAAAAGAGAATGCAACAATTGATGTGTCCTGTATAGTAGAAAGCTTCCCAGCATTCATCCTGCCCAATTTATGAATGGACTGCCGCTTGCCTTATAAATGGGCAAACCTGCTATCTTCCAAAGTTCCTGTTTTCTTCCTGAATTCTCGCCACTCTCCAGAATAGACTCATGGTTTTTGTCCAAAATATGTACCACCTCCAAGTTCTGTGACATGTCCATGTACTGGATAGCTGAAGGGAATAGCAAACATCTTTGAAAACTCAGATATCAGTGTGACCAGGAAAGTTTCAGTGGAGAAACCCTGCTTTGGACCTTTTTCTTACGTATTGTTCTGTTGCCCTGAATGTCAGGAAGGTCTTTACCTCAGGCCACACCTTTGTGAACCCTGAAGAAAACAGTTTTCAAATGGAAATGAATGGGCATCACCTGTGGCTCTTTGCTTAATTGCTTTCGAAAAGGATGTGTCTGAATCAGCCTCTTGGCCCTGTGTGAGGTTGTGGCTTAAATTCTCAGCACCTGATTAATCCAAAGACAGATCCCATGTGTGCATCCAAAACCAAAATTGCCAAAAGAGCAGTTATTGTGAATGAAGTCTCTTGACTTCATTTCTAAGGTTTCTGACGCCCATCAAGTGAGAATAGGCATCCTTTGGGTAAAATGAGTTCTTCAAAGCCCTGCGGAGGCTAGCCCAGAGGTTTTTGGTTTGTCTCATGACTCCCAATCATATAAAGAATCTATACCTGACATTCAGTAGGCCTCAAATTGGAGATGCAGAGCAGTTTTAACAGCAGGCCTATTTGATCACTCCTGGTTCACAAGAAGGGTTTCCAGGCCACCCGGACTTTAGGCAAATGAGGGGCAAGGGAGCTTATTTTTCACACCGTCTTGGGCTGCACCCCTCATGGAAAACTCCAGCCAGAAGTTATGATGAGTGTCTATATGTAAGAAGATGAGGGCCATGTGGGTGTGTTTTGGTTTTCATTGTGGTCATTTTTGTGGCGGTTGGAAGAGATGACTGGGCCGACCTGGGCTTGAACTCTGGTGTGATTCCTCTTAGAGACTGAGTTCTGGAACTGATCTCAGAGAAGTACTGCCATGAAATGTGTTGGGATTTTAGAAGGCCACGCATCAGAATCGCCCTTGGAAACTGAGATCGAGGTCCAGGGTGGCTTTCCACAGGGCACTGGGAATCTCAGCCAGGATATCACATGATTTTATTCTTAAAGACTTGGCAGCCAAAGTTGAGAGTCTAAACACACATGGACCTCACATTGTAGACCTCAGTGATCCTGGCTTCATGTGAACTTTTGGCCACTATTTGGGAAGCTTGCCTGTGAGTGTTCTCCAGAGATTTCATTGAAATGAGCTTCCTCACCATATAATGTTTCCTGCATGAATTGAAACCCACAGTAACTTCAACTTCATCCTTCAAAAATGGCTAAATAAATACCATCAAATTTCTGAAATTCCCAGACCAGGTGGCACTGGAGAACCTTTGGATATCCTGTTGCTGATCATGAGTGAAAGAATTCCCCACACAAAGACACTTCGCTAGGAGAATTCCAATTTTATTGCAAAAAGCTGTGTGCTTATATAGAACTAAAGGGGTGATGGTAGGGCTTAGATAAATGGCAGGCCACCCGTTTATTGGCAAGTTCTTTCAGATATCAGCTCTGGAGCCAAGGGATTAGTTCTCATTGGCGCTAAGGTTCCCCGCCAGAGAGATTTGAAATTGGCGCCGATGGGAGAGTTCACACGGGCGGGAACTTTTTGCATCACTGCAGAAAAGAGGAAGGTAGGAAGAAGAAGTCTTTAGGCACCATGTTGGGGTTTTTACTCTGGGGAATGGCTGCCGTTTATACTTTTCCAAACATTCCTCCCTTTTTGTTTTCTTAGGAAGTGTGGCATCGTTGGTCAGATCCGGCTGCTTCTTGCTGTTTGGGGGCGTTGTCGGGCCTAGAATGGGAAGTGGAGAAATTCTCGGGGGGCAGGTCTGGGGATATCATGGCAGCCAGAAAGAAAACCCAGTGGCTACAGACAGCTACTTCCATAGGGGTGAAGTCTATGAAAGTTCCCTGAAGCCACAAGTTGTCGATGGCATGGAACCAGTCCTGGATGGAGGAGTTTGTTGGTATCAGTCACTGGTCCTGTTACAGAGACTCTGGGAAATACTGGAAGCGTTGCCTGGACATGGCGTCACCAGCACCTGAAGAAGATCAGAGTGAATAAAAACAGAATTAAGATAAAAATTAAAGCAAAGGTCAATTTTCGGCAGAAGTACCATGTTGGGGGACTGACAGAGAAGAGGCCAAGGGCCATGAGGAGACTTAGAAGGACATAAAGACTCATTAATCCAGGATGGCAGATTAAGCGATTCTCCAAGCTCGTTGTCTCTCGCCGCCTGATGTCTGTTGCATTCCGTCATGCCGGGTAGTGAGCTTCAGCACTGAGTGAACTGTTTTCTTGGAGACGTTGGGGGTTCATCGGTCATCAGAGGATGGTAGTGCCTAAGCAAAAGCTGGTTGAATGTTTGATTAGAAATTTTTTTGCAGTTGGGTTTGAAGGCACTTCATTATGCAGGGCAAGAGAGCACCAAAAAGGAGCATCCCAATAAGGGGCCCCAAGATTGGTAGTAAGTACATGGCAAGAAAGGATTGGAAGAACCCCGTTATCGGATTGGAGGAGGTAGGTTTGAGCAATTGGGTCGATAATTCCTGCAATTTAACAACATTTTTTTTTCTATTAGTCCAGATTCATTAACATAATTGCAACATTCCTCTCTGAGGAACAGGCATGTTCTCCCTTTTTCTGCAATGAGAAGATCAATTGCCCTTCGTTTCTGTTAAGCCAGTTGTGCCAATGAAGTAACCGCCACTGCAAGGAGCCCAGAAACTGAGGAGTGGTATCAAGTGCTTCCTGCAGTTTTTGTTGCAGGTCATTGGATGCCCATAGAGCATGACCTATAGCTTCACCAGAGAGTCCGAGACTCGCCACTGAGGTTGTTAATGTGAGGCCTACCAGAACCGGCAGAAAGACTGCCCTAAGGGTGCAGGAAGGTAGGGCCACCTGTCGGAATTCGGTGGGAGTATACAAAGACAGCTGAGGAACTACAGTAACCAAGAAACAGGTGCCAGAGACATTGATTGTTGAGGTACTTAAAGGCCCGTTACACCAGAGAAAATGTCCAGGTTTCATAAATCAGAGCTCGATGGGGTGCTAAAGCTCAAGGAACAAATGGGTAAAGAATTTATTATTTTCAGGTGGAAACAGATGAAAGGAAATAAAGTATTGGTGGAATAACTTTCCCATAGTGGGATACGTGTCACATGTAGGGGTTTTCCTTTCTTAGAGAAATTGTAGGTTTTTGCTGAAATATTTCCTGCCACTAATGGGACCGCTGCTAGAAGAGGATGACTAAGTGAAGCACAGAGAAAGAACTGAGAAGGAGGCACAGAAAGAGGGGTGGAGTTTAATAATCAAAGAGTTTGGTGTAGCAAATTGAGCCATGTGGGAGGGGGACCTGAGAGGTTTGAAGGCTCTGAATCCTCTTTGAATGAGCTATGGATAAGATCTCGAAGTTTTGATTCTGACTCCTTAATGTGTTCGACTACCTGGATGGTTGCCTTAGGTGGCGTAATCAGGGTGCGGCCAACAGTCATCCACATTGTGGGTCTGGCTGAGGTTGTCCGAGCATAGACAGCAAACTCAACATAGTCCCAACGTTTGGCCTTGGGGTCAGGTATGTCTAAAGTATACCATCCATTGTTATCGGATGAAGAGCCTTTATGCCACTTTAGGTAAATAGAAGTCCACCCTTCATGGTAACCAAGTGAGTGGTAAGAATAGCTACCATGTTCATCATGGAACCTGCATGACTTATAGGGGCACCCATTATATATCTCAGGCCACCAATGACAATAGTCTTTGGTTTGATTAAAAAGGAAGCAAATGAAAGGCCAGTTCCAGCTACCAGGGATGAAGGTTCTTAAGGTGACAATTTTAGGGACATAGATGTGCAGTTGTGGATGAAGCAAGCAGTTGCATCCACTGCGTAGACATTCTGCATGCCATGTTCTGAGTATCATTCCTGAAGAGTGAAAAAATACATGGTAGCAGAGGAGGGTAAATACCAGTCCTGACAGAACACAGAAAATAAGCATAGAACAAAAAACAAGCAGTTAGAGAAGACTAGGGTGTTAGGAGAGCTCATTGTGCCTTCTTTAAGAGGAATTGTTCTGCGGGGAACACCGTGTTAGCCGCAACTTAAATGGGTGAGATGGGTGTGGAGAGCAGGAGTAAAGGGGAGGTTCAGGAGGTGATTCTTGGAGTTCCTCTGGGGTGGTCCTGTCGTCAGCAGGTGGGGCCTCTTGGTGATATGGCTTCAACCTAGATATGTGAATCCAAGGGGTGAGACAGTTGTCTGATAAGGAGAGTTTGGTGGAGTTGGGGGTACAGAGAATGACAGGATAGGGGCCTTCCCATTTTGGGGCAAGAGGCCTGTTCTCCTCTGGGGTATTATAATAGACTAGACTTCCAGCTGTTAAGGGAGGAGTGTTTAGAGCGGAGACTGGGTCCAGAAGAAGCCAGTCCTGATATTTCCAGAGTTCTGAGCGAAGATAAAACAAGAGAGGCAAAGACAAATCTCGGGTGAGAGGTCCTTAGGAAATGACCAACCCAGGGGGGATAAGAGGTCTTGAATACCTTATCTCAAAGGGAGACAGTAAAGATGGTTTCTTAGGTTGAGCTCTGATTCGAAACAAATCCAAGGGAAGGAGTTTGACCCAGTCTAAGTTTAATTCCATTGTCAATTTGGTAAGGACTTCCTTTAGAGTACGATTTACTCTTTCCACTTTCCCTGAAGCCTGAAGGTGATATGGACAGTGAAAATGCCACTTGAAGGAGAGGGCTTGAGAGACCTTTTGTGTGATCCTAGAAATAAACTCAGGGCCATTGTCAGATTGTAGGAAAGTGGGCATTCCAAACCTGGGGATGATGTCTGTCAGAAAGATTGAAGCTACAGTGGAAGCCTTTTTATTGGAAATGGGAAATGCCTGAACTCAACCAGAGAAAGTGTCCACAAAGACAAGGAGGTATTTAGTGTGCCATACTTTGGGCATGTTGGTGAAGTCTACCTGCCAGTCAGCAGTGGGAATGTGTCCCCGGGCTTGGTGGGAAGGGAAAGGTTTGGGCCTTAAAAAAGTATGAGGTTTGGCCCGCTGACAGACCTGACAATTAGAGGCTGTATTCTGTAGCATGGCTTTGTCAGAGGGGGTGAGGGAGAAGAAGCTCTGTAAAAAGAGGGTCAAAGACTGAGAATTGGAATGGAATAGAGTATGAAGGAACTTGAAAAGATCCTTGTTCTTACTGGAATAAGTAGTGACTTCAGATGAGATGTCTAAAGTGGCCATTATATGTTTCCCAGGGGGGGCTATAATTGGAAGTGGTGGCAGCCATTCGTGCCGCCTGGTCGGCTTTGGCATTGCTCTCAGTGATAAGAGAGCCGTCCTTCTGATGGGACCTACAATGGACAACTCCCAACTGGGTGGGTAAGTGGGAGGCCTCTATCAGATTGGTTATAAGAGCCAAATTAGTGATTGCATTACCTTTGGTGGTAAGTAGTCCTCGCTCCTTTCATATTTCAGCATGGGAAAATAAGATATGGAAGACATATTTTGAGTCAGTATAAAGGGTGAGGGATTTGCCTTGTGCTAGAAGGCAGGAACGAGTGGCTGCTATAAGTTCAGTCTGCTGGTTGGTAGTTCCTGAAGGTAGAGCTTTGGCCTCTATAATCTCAGTGGCTGAAACTACAGTGTATCCAGAGTAATGAGTGCCATTCTGACTAAAGAAACTGCTGTCAGTGAACCAGATAAGGTCAGGCTTGGTGAGTGGTCCCTCAGAAATGGAAGAATGACAGGGGAGGAAATCATCTAAGGTTTCCAAGCAATTATGAATTGTTGTGTTAGACGTGGGAGTCATTGGGAGCAGTGAGGCAGGGTTCAGTGCAGAGCAGGGGAGGAAAGTAATATTAGGGTTTTCCAGAAATGAAGTGAGGAGCGACAGAACTCTGGATGGAGGAAGGGTTTGAAGGCCCTTATAAGCTAAAAGATCCTTCAAGTGATGTGGGGAGTGAATAGTTCAAGGGGCTCCAAAAGTCAGCTTAGAGATTTCTTTGTGTAAAATTTGTACAGCAGCCAGAGCTCTTAAGCACGGGGATCACCCACAGATGGTAGGGTCTACTTTATTGAACATATATGCCAGAGGTGCAAATGTAGGCCCATAGTTTTGACCTAAGACCCCAAATGCTTGCTCCCCTTTTTCATGGACATATAGATGAAATGGTCTTGAAAGATCAGGAAGGTGAAAGGCAGGTGCCTTTAAGAGGAGTTGCTGAAGCCTGCAGAAGTGGTAGTTAGGGGAGGAGGCAAGAAATTCACTAGTGGTTCCCTTTGCTAGGTCATACAGGTTTTTGGCTAGAAGAGAATAATTTGGGATCCAGGCCCTAAAATAAATGCTAGTCCTAGGAATGATAGAATTTCGGCTTTCGTATGGGGCACTGGAAGATCAGAGAGGAGTTGCCTCCTATCCAGTGTTATTTCCTTTTTCCTAGGTGTAAGGCAAAAAACAAGATAGATGAGAGAAAACTGGAAAACATGGGCCTTGTGGGGAGACACCCTATATCCCTTGTATGCTAGGAAATTACGAAGCTGGGCAGTGTGGGATTAAGAGTGTTCCCGAGAGGGACTACATAGAAGAAGGTCATCGATATATTGAAGGAGAGTAGAGTCAGGACAGGTCAGGTGAAAGGATGTGAGGTCCTGGGCAAGAACTTGGCCAAAGAGATGGGGCCTATCCCTGAATCCCTGTGGGAGGACAGTCCAGGTAAGCTGACGAGAATGGCGGGTGTGAGGGTCAGTCCACGTAAAAGCAAATATATCCTGATATTCTGATGACAAGGGAATAGAAAAGAATGCATCTTTTAAATCTAGGACCGAGAAGTGGGTAATAGTGGCATGGATCTGAGAGAGGCAGGTGTAAGGGTTGGGCACTAGTGGGTGGATAAGGACCACAGAGGAGTTGACAAGGTGAAGGTCTTGAACCAGCCTGTAGGACCCGTTAGGTTTCTTAACTGCCAGAATGGGGGTGTTGAAAGGAGATTGTGTAGGCCTAAGATACCCCTTTCGTAATAAATCCTGGATGATGGGTTCTAATCCGAGGAGGGCTGTGGTTGTGAGTAGATATTGTGGATGACTAATACATCTTGAAGGGTCATGTAAGACAATATGAATAGGACTGCATTTAGCCATAGAGGGTGTAGTTGTGTCTCAAACCTCAGGGTTAACTGGTTTAGATAGTCGTGGGAGACTGCATGAAGGAGGTGTATCTGCCCCTAGGAACATCATGAGGAAATGAGAGGTAGGAGAATGTGGGGTGATATGTGAATGGTGACTTTTAATAGTGAGAGTATGTCATTAAGACATGACGGCCATCTGGGGTTTCTGGGTCGAGTTTTGTGTACTGTTGAAGGGCCTTGGTTAGTCTATCCAGGAAATCTGAAGGTGTTTCCTCCTTCCTTTGAATGACCTCCTGCACCTTTTGAAAGTTAACAGCGTTGCGGGTGGCCTTTTTCAGCCCCGCCAAGAGACAGGATGTAAAAAGGTCATGAAACTGTAAGCCTTCATGGGTGTTGTAATCCCATAGGCGATCCTGCTCTGGGACAGCATGAGGGCCTGTGGGGTGGGTAGGATTGGTCCTATGATTTTCATCAGCATGGGCTTGGGCTAGCTCCCAGACCCATTGCCTTTCCTTGGGGAGAAGTGTATTGGCCAAGAGCATTTAGATGTCATGATGAGTGAGGCTACATACTTGCAGGACCCATTGAAACTCCCGAATGTAAGTGGTGGGGTCAGTGGTGAAAGAGCCTAACTTCCTCTCTAGCTGAGTAATGTCCGACATGGAAAAGGGAATGTGGACTCTGATGACACCCTCGGGACCAGCTACCTCACGAAGGGGTGCGATTGTCTTGGGGGTGGGAAGGAGTCCCTTAGACCTGGTAACAGGAGGACTGAAAGAGGCAGACGGCGGACAGGAAGGAGAGGAAGAGGAAGGGAGTGTCTCTGTGGAGGAGGAGGAGGTGGAGCAGGCAGAAGAGGGAGGAGAGGAGGGGGATGAAACGGAAGGCAGAGGATCCATGGAATTAGGCAGAGGAAGAGGAAGGTATAGCGGGAGAGAAGGGGCAGATGGGGCTGGGGGATAAGATGGGGGTTCATCTGCTTGGTCGAATGAGGAAGAATCTGTGAAGTCAGGAATAGAAGTAGGGGAAGAGAGGGGATTTCAAGCAAAGAGGACCTGAGAGGGAGGGCAAAAGGAGCAGAGAGCAGGGTGCTGTGTGTGGAGGCTAAAACCCTCAATGCAGGGAATCTCCCACCACTTTTTCAGATGCTGGCAGTAGTTAAAAAGTTCCAGAAGAGGTTTGGATCTAAGGAGCCTTCTGGTGGCCAATGATTGCCATTATCCAGTGGATATGTAGGCCAATCATGGGTACAGAATTTGATTAAAAGTTTGGGCTTGATGTCTGGTGTGAGGGAGAGTGTGGCCAGATTTTTTTATTAAACATTTGAGAGGTGAGTCTTCAGGTGCAGATGAAGAGGTGCCCATAGTCACAGGGAGAGATGGAAGAGAGAGAGACAGAGAGAGAGAGAGAGAGAGAGAGAGAGAGAGAGAGAGAGAGAGAGAGAGAGAATAGGAGTAAGCGAGAAACACAAAGAGAAAACCCGGGCTGGAACGGCTTCCAGGAAGCTCAGGGCAAACGGGGGTCAGGTGGGCGTCTCCAAAATGACCAGCCATCACGAGGAAATACAGAGGGCACTACCTGGTCATCAACAATGAAGTGCGATCTGTGAAACCAAAAGGAATTGGAGCCAAGGGCAACCTGACGTCAGGAAAGTTTTCGACTGCAGCAGAAGAAGTCAGTAATGAAAACAAAACTCTGGCTCTGGCAGAATGCAGTTCCAGGCCGGGAGTTCAGTTTTCCCAGAGCAGAGAGGCAGCTTCAGCCAGACACAGCAGCCCCACAAGATACAGCAACTCTAGCTGGTGGCAGTAGCGGCAGTGGAGCAGGAAAATCCATAGAGCCTCTCGTGTAAACTCAGAAGCCTCATGCCCCAAAAAGAAACGGAACACCAGAGGGTCCACTGCAACTAGTAAAGGTCTTAGTGGGAGGAATTCCCTCTCCCCTACCAGGCGTCTGGAGTGTGCCTGACGATCACGATCACAAAACCAGTGGCAGCCTGAAGGAAGTTGGCGAGCCGGAGTCAGGGAGGGATTACCTACATCAGATCAGTGGTGAGTGCAGAAAGCTGGTGTCTGAAAAGAGCGAACTGGGGCAGAGTGTCTCGGTGGAGCGGGGGACGGGGCTCTTGTTGGAAAGAGCTCACCCGTATCCTCTCATGGGGCACCAGAATGAAAGAACTCCCCAAGCAAAGACACTTCACCAGAAAATTCCAATTTTATTGCAAAAAGCTGTGTGCTTATATATAACTAAGGGGGAGATGGAAGGGCTTAGATAAATGGCAGGCAACCCATTTATTGGCAAGTTTTTTCAGATATCACCTCCGGAGCCCAGGAATTTGTTCTCATTGGGGCTAAGGTTCTCCGCCAGCGAGATTTGAAATTGGAGGAGGCGGGAGAGTTCACACGGGTGGGAACTTTTGCGCCACTGTAGAAAAGAAGAAGGTAGGAAGAAAAAGTCCTTAGGCGCCATGTTGGGAATTTTCTCTGGGTTATGGCTGTTTATACTTTTCCCAACAATGAGTATACCAGACAGTGCCTTGATTGACTGGTTTTCATAAAAATGGTGTTTAACAGAGATGCCAGAAAGTTGCATCCTGCTGAGTAGTGGGCCTAGAGCAATGGTGGGCAGGTGTGTGATAAAACATCTGTGGGGTGGCCATGTGAATCTGCCATTGGCTTCCAAATGGCTTGTGACTGACATGGTGAAGCCAGCAGACCCTTAAATGTAAAGGCATCTTGATATATGGAGAAGTTTCAGGACATTGTTCAGAATCAGGTTGCTATAGTCAAGGAGGCAAACTATGTGGGATAGAAGTCTTGTTCTTTTATTCTCCTGCAGACCCTTACCCACCACACGTGACAGAACTCCCTCCCACACTGTGTCCCAGTTGAAAACCTTGCATATCGTGAAGCAAATACAAAACTCCCAGGGCAACAGCAAGAAACACCACGAAAATGGAGGATGACCAAATGGTTTCACAGTCCACATGGGGAGACATTTAGCCCCCAGTGGCCACACTTTACCTAAAAAGAGAGAATTCAGCACTGCTGACTCATGTTCATTGAAAAAGAAGAAACCATGTCCTCCAGGTCTCATAGATTCAGACACAGCTTTGATGGTCTCACTAGAAAGGAAGCTAAAGCTCCTGACAACAACATATGTTTCAAGTGCCCAAGCTCACAGGCAGATTCTCAAGAAGTCTCTAGGCCAGTAGACCTCCATGTTTGTGGAGTGTTTACCCTGTCCTTTACTTTTGGAAACTCCTCTACCACTTCCAAGTTTTTGAACTCCTGAACATATTCCATTCCAGATATGTATTCACAGATTTTCGAACTCTTCTCTTCTAATTGTGTCTTACTTAGGGCAAAGGTATTCTCAAGGCATTGTTCTGGACGAGAGTGGGAAGATTTTTGTGTAGCACATATTTACATACACATTGGATTCATTTTCAAATTTTCCATTTGAAATACTGAATCCCTGATACTAACCCATACCATACTAGACTCTGTCTACAAATCCTAATATGATGGAGAAAAATAACCCAAATAGAATAGAAATACAAGCAGTTCAGAGGAGGCACGGTGTATATTCGGTCTTGCCTTTTGTATGATATAGGGTAGGAGTTATAAATCTTGTCAATTTTTTGTTGAAATAGTTCTCCATGTGATTGGAAAGTTAACAAATATGTGAATTTCTGTTTCCCTTTCTCTGTAGGCTATTTAGCACATGTATTTTCAAATGCACATATAGAATCTTACCTGGTATCACACGCACATTCCTGTGAGGTGGCTAACTTGGCAGATACAAAGTGTGAGAAGAGAACACTCCTCCTAAACGCTTTTGGAACTGAAAATTCGAACTGTGAGTGAGCTTCCTAGTTGAACAACATTATACATAAATCCATGTTCATTAAGATTAATATTTTTGGATCTGTAGATGATATATATTGCACGATGAATTTTGATTGGCATATATATTGCTACTTTTTAATGTCTTTGTCATATATATATATATATATATATATATATATATATATATATATATACACTCTCCAGATTTTTCAAAATATGAAATATATGCATCTTATTATTCACTCCCTCATTCATTCATGTTCATGTATGTGGATTTATAGTAAACTTTTCACAAGATTATTCTCAGAAATATTCATTCACCTGAAATACATATTTTTTTTCCTAGTTCTGAAAACTAACTTCAGTGAATGTTGCATACGAATCCTAATATTTCTCCAGTAACTGACCCAGTTTAACATTAATGCAAGTAGATTCCTATGGGACATGATGTATATTTTGATGTTAGTTTTTATTCAACACTGGTTCATTACTATTTCTTCAATTTATGCACATCATAGTATATATATTTCACCCAGAAGTTAGTAAATTTATACGCATTTGTTTCGCTTTCAATCACTTCCTGCTTCAGAGCACATGTATTCCTCCATGTTTCTTGACTGGTCTTTTCATGAGACTTCTTCCCAAACACATTAGTTTTGATTTCCATAATCACTTTTGAAGCAAAACTCACACACTCTTCATGATAAACCATAACCCTAATATTAGTATTAGATGTATAACTCGTTGGAATGAATGTATGTATATCAATATAAGATTTCCTGTATTTTTTCAGATATCAATTCGATCCATTATTTAAAGTTGGAACTAGTTATATTATTTATTCACAGTATGGTCTACTCATGCATTATCTCTATATTCATAGACACAGAGTACACCTATTTGTACACCCAATACTAATTTTATGTCTTCAAAACATTGCTGCAAGAAATGGTGGAAGAAATACTCATGTCTCCTGATCTATATATTCATTTTATCAAAGTAATATTTTGGACACAAAAAGCAAAGGTCACACTTATGATTGTATCAATGTAAAAGTCGTTCTAGCTTTGGAGGAAGAGACAACCAAGAGACTGTCTCATGCAACAGCAAAGGGTTTATTGGGGGTCCAGCATGCTGGGGCTCAGAGCTCATTTGAATAGAGCCTAGAGCCCTTAGAACATCTTAAGCAGAGCTTACATACTTAACTTGGAGAGGGAAGGGAGGGAAGTTTATTGGTGGTTCAGGGCGAATGGACGGTTTGTGTGCAACTGAGTGAGGGATTACATTCTGCAGTTTGGCATTTGGGGACAGCACATTCTGGGAACAAGATTACCAAACAGTTCTCAAGATTTCAATAGTGTTTTGTTAAGAATACAGAAAAACAGGAAGTGACAAATACCTATTTTATTAATCTTTCATTCCCCACTTCTTCTTCTAGTTACGTTTAATCATAAAAGTGATCATTGAGGGGTGTCACATAATATGTCTGCTAGTGGGGTATATTGTTGTCTGATTACCAAAATTTAACTTGTCCATTTTGAGCTTGACGAAATGAAACTACACGGTGGAGCAAACAGGGTCTACAGTTAGCAATAATATGATGATTATTAATGGACCTGCCAGAGCTGATAAAATCATAGTTTACCAGGGGGACTGTGTGAACGAAGACTGTAACCACCCTTTTTGGGCCTCTCTCTTTCGTTGATGCGCTTTAAGGAGTCTTCTCAATTTACTCATAGATAATTTTACAACCAGTATGATCGGAATAAAAACAACATTCTTCCCTCAATACAGCACAATGGCCCCCTTTTCTCATGAAGAGGAGGTCCAACCCTCACCTTTTCTGTAAAACAACTTCAGAGAGAGATGTTAAAGATTCCTTTAAGGCTGTGATGAAGGTTGAATATCTTTAAGCTTTGGTCTACTGCTGCTTCTAATTGGGTCATTTGTTGTGTTCCATGGACTACGGCAGTGGTTCCTGTGCCCAGCCCTGCAGCAACTTCTATTCCTAATAGGATGGCTAAAGTGAGGAATACAGATTCCCGGCAGAACCGGGTTGTATGCCCCCCGCTATTTGATCTTAATGAACCTGCATCATGATAGAGCACTCTGGGAAACATCTGCACCATTACATAATTAATTGCACCAGTTGACAATTTTATGAAAACATAAACAATGTTTAAGTATATAGAATTATACTCTTGTAGGTATGGACAGGGCGAGGCACCTAAGATAGCACCGAAAACAGAGAAACAGTCCTATTTGGTTGCAACCGGATATAGAGGGCATTGCTTCTGTTGTAATCAATTAATCCCTTTTACCCCAAGTTTAGGAAGTTTTAGAATTTTGTACCCAACATGTAATGGAAGGGGCTCAGAAGTTCACAGTCTGCAGAAGTCCACAAAAAGCAGTTTTTGTTTCTGTTTTTTTTCCTCTGTTCTGGGCAAGTTAACTTTTTAAGGACCCCTAGGAGAGGGAGAGCTTTTTTCTCCTCTTTTTTTGTTTTCTCCCTGCCAGCTGTTACCATGGGGTCCAGTTGGTAACTTCTTTATCTTACAAATGTAGCCATCCCTGTGAAGCCCCAGCTCAAGGCCAGAGGCCTTGCTCACATATTTTGTGAAAAATTAGTAAGGGGGTGTCTAGCTTAGGAGTGCTGATTTTTCCAAGTAGAACAGGCAACACGAAAGAGGAAGTTTGTCTACACTGAACTCTTTTATAGGGACTCTTTTGCTGAAAGTCCTAAAGTCAGCCTTGGTGAAGAATTTTGGAGAAGGTCAGTTAAGACTTTTTTGTGGGCCATTTACAGAGGGGAAAGACGGGGAAGGTGGGGGGTGAGAGCAGCTACGTGGATCTGTGTATGAGAAAGGAGAGATGTAAAAGAATAATTAGAAAGGGGTTT
The DNA here is from genome assembly GCF_048772815.1 of Callospermophilus lateralis. Lineage (NCBI taxonomy): Eukaryota > Metazoa > Chordata > Mammalia > Rodentia > Sciuridae > Callospermophilus > Callospermophilus lateralis. The sequence continues at coordinate 322,996 of NW_027513394.1, forward strand.
GGGATATTCCTAGCAACAAAATCGTGAGCAGTAGAACAGGTAGAGCAGAGGGGAAGACGGGAGTGAGTATCCCATAAAGTCTCTGAGGGACATTAAATTCTTAGTAACCTGTTTTCAGTGATGACAAAGCAACTTTAAAAGCCATTTTTATTACATCTTGGATAGGGGTCTGAGGGCTCTCCTCAGCTGGTTTGAGCTTTGGTATAGCTGGTAAGAGGACCTGGTGGGACCCGGTGTGGGCACTGACAGAAGAAGAGAGGAGTGAGTTGGTGGAGGGGTGCCTCACTACCTGCTACCTCAGCAAGGGGGCAATTGTCTGAGAACCGAGGTTTGGGTTTTGATCTAGTAATTGGAGGGGAGAAATCAGGTTGCTGGTGTGGGAGTGACAGCAGAGATTCTGTAGCAGAAGGCAGAGGGTGAGGATCCATTGGAGAAGCATAGTTCAGGATGTGAGAGAAGGAGGGAATTGGCCTCCACATAGGGGAATCTCCTTTCACCCTTTTGAGCACTTGCAGAAGTTAAAAAGGTCACACAGAATTTGAGGATCTAGAGACCCATCTGGGGGCCATCAGTTTTGATTGTCTAATTGGTAATATGGCCAATGCTGTGTACTGAATTTGATGAGGAGTTTGGATTCCACCAGGCAGCCCCTGTATGCTCACATCCCCATGACTTACAGAAGAAGTCAGCTTTTGCCCCACACAGCCATGGCTGTTTGTGGTTTTGATAGTCCGCCGGGAAAACATAGTAATCTAGGCTAGCCAACCTGCATCTGGCTCGTGTGTCCCTACATCCATAATGTTTGTTTCCATTATCTATGGTACAGAAGGCATTTAATGGAATTTTAGTGGGATCCTCTTCTTCAGGGATATCCCAATAGGAACGACCTATAGCCAGCTGACAAATGTCTGGGTGGAGAGATGGCCACCAGGTCCCTAAGGGGGCTGTATGCGAGATAGACCATACTTCTTGTCTACTAGGATTTGTGATTAGCCATCGCTGCTGTACGGGCTGATGAGCATTAGGACTACTCGTGGCCAAGGGGAGAATCTATAGCCTTATCTACCTGGTGAATACACCATTTTAAAGGGTTACCACTCTTTTCCAGTATCCAGCCAGAGTCTAGACAGGGTGCAGGCTTGAGATGAGAGTCTTAGATCCAGGAAGTGATTCCATCTACATATACCACTGTAGGTGTTATAAGTAGCACCTGGTATGGTCCTTTTCAGCCGGGTTCCAGGGATGACACCTGATGTCGTCTTATGTAGACGAAGTCTCTTACTTGATATCCATGTGGAGTCCCCTCGTCCCCAGGGTGGTAGGCAGTGGCCAGCTGTTTCCACAGGTATCGCTGAGATTTTTCAAGAGCTTTTAGTCTGTCAAGCAAGTATTTCTTGCATGAAACAGTGCATAAGGCAGGAACATACTCTAATCTTTTATGCCAGTCTCTAAGCTTAATTTTGTTTAGGTCTCTTTAATGGTTCTATTTATTTTTTTTCCTGTCCTGAACTCTGGGGTCTATATTCACAATGTAACTTCCAATTAATCCCCAGGGTCCTGGCTAAGCTCTGACTTACCTGGGCCATGAACATTGTTCAATTAACAGACCCTATTATCTTAGGCAGGCCATGTCTTGGAAAAATATCTTTCAGGATCTACTTGACCACCGTTGCAGCCATTGTTTTTTTTTTTTTTCTTTTTTTTGTGTGAGAAAGGATTCAATCCATCCTGAAATTGTATCTACAAAGACTAAGAGATATTTAAGTCCATACCTTGCTGGCTTAATTTCAGTGAAGTCCACTTTCCAGAATTGTCCTGGTCTGGTTCCTCGTAGATGCTTTCCTGCAGGAAGCTTGGAAGCGTAAGCATTAATCAATTGACAGAACCGACAGGCTTTTGTTACCCGTTCAGTTATTTCCTTTCACTGTGAGTTAGTCGAAATCTCTGTTCCTGATCCTTCAGGAATGCCTGCAGTTTCTTGGAACCAAGGTGAGTAAGTTGATGTACATTTTTAACGTAGTGTAGAGCTTTCTGAAATTGCAGGCTGGGCTCAGTGAAGTTGAGGAGTTCAGTGACAGTGTTTTAAATGTTATAAAAAACTTGCTGGTGCTCAAGGGTCCATTGGAATTGGGCATCCTCATTTAACAGAGATTATAAAGGAGCAGCAAAGAACACAAACCCAGGTATCCATAACCTGCAAAAGTCAGCAGTCCCAAGAAACTCTCTGTGTTGTCCCCTCTTAGATGGGGGTGGTATCTGCACAACAGATTGTCTTCTGGGCTCAGTGAGCCATCATTTACCGCCTCTAAGGGAATACCCCAGGAAGATTACTTCTTGCTGGAAAATTTGGGCCTTTTTGGCCGAATCTCTATACCCGAGTTCAGCAATTTCAGATAATTGTGCTTGGGTCCCAGACTCACAGTTTTACTTGGTGTTGGCAGCCAGTAGCAAGACATCCACATATTGAAGCAGAGTGACTTCGGGGTGCGTAGTTCTGAAGTTGTTGAGATTTCTGTGGAGGGCTCCATCGAAGAGAGTGGGGGAATTTTTGATCCCCTGTGGGTGTCTAGTCCAAGTTAGTTGACCAGACGTTCCAGTTTCTGGGTCTACCCAGTCCAAAACAAACGGAAACTGACTATCTTTATGCAGAGTCAAGCAAAAGAAGGCATCTTTTAATTCCAGAAGAGTATACCATTTTCACTCAGCTACAGCAAACGGTTTATTGGGGGTCCAGCATGCTGGGGCTAAGAGCTCACATGAATAGAGTAGAGAGCCCTGAGAACAGCTTAAAGAGAGCTTATATACTTTCCTTGGAGAGGGCATGGAAGGAAATTTTTGATGGGTCAGGGCGAGTGGGCGGTTTGCATGCAACCAGGTGAGGGAGTACATTCTGCAGTTTGGCAGTTGGGGAACGCACATTCTGGGAACAAAATTAGCAAACAGCTCTCAAGATTTCAATAGTGTTTTGTTAAGCATACAGAAAAACAGGTAGTGACAAGGACCTATTGTATTAACCTTTCACCAAAGCAAAATGCAAAGGGAGCATGGACTACGAAAATCAACCATGTCTAGATTGCCTAATGCTCTGAAATGTAAATCCTATTGGTGTCTACATATTTGTTTCTTCCTAAGATTATACATTCAACTTCAACCATGTTGAAAATGTCTAATCCTATCACTCACCTTATACTTTGCCTGATTTCCTAATGTCTCTATTGATATCTGCTTTCCTACATATTTTCTCCAGTTCATCATTGTGAATGACTTTTCACATGTACTAATATTTACGTTCACTCACTAAACAAAAAAATATTGCTAATGAACTTTTGGTCCAAATCCTATACTCACTCTTTTTAATAAACCTACCGACTATCTTTCTAATCCTACAGACTATTCATTTTTGACTGGATGTTCTCTTCTACATTCAATCATCCAAGGTACAAGGTCCTATGCCATTGCATATCAATTTATCTGAGACATCTGTGCAGAACATAATTCAAAGCTAAGTATCCCACTAAAGGGCCCAATGCCCTTCAGGGCTTCAAATCGTACCTAGATTTTCTGGTTTCATACTAATATTTCACTGATATATTCTTGTGAATATCGCAGGTTCCCAATACCATTATTCATTCCACAGAATGATGCCTAACCCAAATAGAATATGTTATTAACCCTAACCATACACTGTTCTCTCAATATAAATTTACAGAAGAGCATAGACAGAGTTGGTCTTACAATACAGGCATGTAGGTGATCTTTCAATTGCTGAGAACCTCAAAGGTTGATGCAGAAATGATCCCAGGAGAAGATGTAGGCAGATATAAAGGACCTGAGAGAGCAAAAGTCATCTTCCATGGCAAACAACCTGGTCAGGATGAAATGATGTGTCTGAATCAGCCTCTCTCCTCTTAATATAAAGAAGATGGACCAAACCAGCCCTGTGTGGAGAGCTTCTCCTCGGTCCCTATGGTGGATATACCATTCTAACTTGTGAAAGTGTCACAGGAAGTCGGGGCAGCCTCCATCTCAAGGAACCCTTGGAAGCCACTGTTAGGACAAAGTGGTTGCCAAGGCAGTGACCTCATTCCGTTCCTGAAGGAATTGACCTAAGTCACATCTTTGGTGATGGAACACTCTGAACTTGTTATCCAGGAAGCCAGGCACACAGAGCCAGTCCCAGTCCCAGTCCCAGTTTGCTCACTTGTTTGGATTTACCAAGGACAGAGTCTGTCTTTCTTGATACCTAATGATTTGAGGATGGCCAAATGCAAGTAGAGCTCTGAAGACGGGCCTTTCCGGAGAAAGCAGGTAGTGGTCCGCCCAGGCTCCTGACAACTTCACAGAGTTGGACAAGGAGACCAGATCTGAGACAGGACAGGCCATTTTGGGGGAACATAGTATGGTCCACCAGTCAGAGGACACTCTGGAAAGTCACAGACTTACTTGGGGGAAGGAGGGGCCTTTGTGAATGTGGGTGTGAGTTTGTGGATTTGTCTCATGTTCTCAGAATAGGTAGGAAAGTCAGTATGTTTGGATTGGAGTGGACTGTTTCTAGAAAGTCGTTTGACAAGGTGAGTGTTTCTATGTCTGTGTATCTCACTGTGTCCGTGGTTGAAAACATTAGAAATAAGAATGCATCAATGGATGTGTCTTGTCTAGTTGAAAGCTTCCCAGCATTCATCCTGCCCATTTTAGGAATGGATTGCAGGTTTCATTATTGATGGGAAACACCTACTATCTTCCCAAGTTCCTGTTTTCTTCCTGAATTCTGGCCACTCTCCAGAATAGGCTCATGGTTTTGTGTCCACGATATGTACGACCTCCAAGCTCTGTGACATGGCCATGTACTGGATAGCTGAAGGGAATGCAAGCATCTCAGAAAACTCAGATATCAGTGTGACCAGGAAAGTTTCAGTGGAGAAACCCTGCTTTGGGCCTTTTGCTAACCTATTTGCCTGTTGCCATCAATGTCAGGAAGGTCTTTGCCTCAGGACAGCCCTTTGTGAATCCTGAAGAAAACTGTTTTCAAATGGTAATGAATGGGCATCACCTGTGGCTCTTTGCTTAAATGCTTTGGAAAGGGATGTGTCTGAATCTGCCTCTTTTCCCTGTGTGAGGTAGTGGCTAAGATTCTCAGCACCAGTTGGATCTAAAGAAAAATCCAATGTGTGCATCCAAAACCAAAATGCAAAAAAGATCAGTCATGGTGTATGAAGTCTCTCACCTTCCTCTTTTAGGTTCCTGACCTCCATCAAGTGAGAATAGGGATCCTTTGGGACAAATGAGTTCTTTCAAGCCCTGCAGAGATGATTGGGTTTTCTCATGACTCCAAATCACATGAAGAAACTATACCTGAAAGTCAGTAGGCCTCAAATTGGAGAAGCAGAGAAGTATTAACGGCAGACCTATGTGATCAATCCTGGTTCACAGAAAGGGTGTCCAGGCTACCCTGAGGTTAGGCAAATGAAGGGAAAGAGACCTTATTTTGGAAACTCTCTTAGGCTGTGCCATTCATGGAAACATCCAGTCAGAGGTTATGATGAATGTATATATGTAAGAAGATGAGGGCCTTGGGGGAGTGTTTTGGTTTTAATTGTGGTCATTTGTCTGGAGTTTGGAAGAGATGACTGGGTCCACCTGGGCTTGAACTCTGGTGTGATTCCCCTCAGAGACTGAGTTCTGTAACTGACCTCAGAGAAGTAATTGCTTTGGAAAGGGATGTGTCTTAATCAGCCTCTTGGCCCTGTGTGAGGCTGTGGCTTTGATTACCAGCACTGTATGGATCTAAAAAAAGATCCCATGTCTGCTTCCAAAACCAAAATGGCCAAAATTCCAGTCATTGTTGATGAAGTCTCTCGCCTTCCTTTGTAAGGTTCTGAAAGAATAAAAGAAATTGAAATTGAAACGTAAAGAACCAGGTTCTGTAAAGTTTCCAGGCTGCACTCAGAACCTGAAATTCCTGTGGCAGTTAAGACAATTCCTGGAACTGCCCATTAGATGTGTGTTGAAATCTTCCCTGACCACCTAGTTACTTAACAACCTCTTCCCAAAAATCGTGCAGCTCAGCACATATACATCTCAGGGCTTCAACCAATCAGTTTAAATGTATACCCCTTCTCAGGGCTGACCAATCACCCCCTGCCTGAACTGTTCCCACCAATGATTGTGCAAATCATGTTTTAGAGTTGTTATTTGATTTTCCCACGGTATACGGTGATTTGCTAAAGAAAGCAATGATGTATGTTAAGTCCCTGCCCTCTCTAAAGAATGTATATAAAATCTGCTCATGTTGTTCTCGGGGCTCTTTGTTCTTTGCTCCTCTGAAGTGAGCTCTGAGCCCCAGCATGCTGGACCCCCAATAAACCCTTTGCTGTTTCATGAGAAATTCTCTTGGTGGTCTTTTCCTCCAACGTTCGGCCCACCTTTTCATCTGGAGGCCCTAGCAGAGAAATCCAGCAGTGACGAACAAAAGACCCCAACGGACTCCTTTCAGAGTAAGTAAGGTGCCTCTTTCTGGTTTTGGGTTTCAGGTTAGGGCTTGGCAAAATGGCTGTCGGTGAAGAACATTAGCTCTCTGCGTCGGTGGCTGAAAGATGTGTCACAGAGCCACAGGCCACGTCCCTGGGGGACACTCCAGAGGACTCAGGAAATTGAGGATTAGTAGTTTCCTCAACTCGGTTATTCTTTGCTTCAGGATTCGGTTTTCCAGCCCATCAGGTTTTGCTGGCTACTCAGTTTTGTTCATTGTCAGGAACTCATGTTTAGTTTACTGCCTGTCTTTATTGTCTAACCCATCAGGTTTTGCCAGTTACTTAGTTCTAATCTTTGTCTTGGACTCATGTTAAACGTTTACTGTTTGTCTTTGTCTGTGTCACGTTTGTGTATTCACTGTCCCTGTTTGAGTAACTCCCATTATGGGACATTATGGGACAAAGCACTTCCATGCCTCTGTCCCTTAACCTTGATCATTGAACTGATGTCTGCTCAAGTACCAAGAATCTTTCTTTTTCAGTAAAATGCCGGACCTGGCAGACTCTCTGTGCTTCAGAATGGCCTATCCTAGGAGTCCGATGGCCCCCAGAAGAATCCTTCCACTTCCCTCTAATCCGAAAAGTCAGAGATATTGTCTTTCACCGGGGCCACGTGGCCACCCAGATCAACAGCCATATACCCCTTCCCCCACGATCCTATCATTCCAACATTCTGCTCCTGCCCCTCTTCCCTCCATTCTGAGTCACAAGACTGGACACTCTCCTCTCTCCTTATCCTCTACCCACGCTCCCCAACCCACAACATGTTCCAGATGATCCTCCCGCCGCTGACTCAGCCTCTCCGCTGCTAGAGGCAATTGGTCCAGACCCAAGCCCTCCAGGGGACTTCCCCGCAGCAGCAGCAGCCCCTGCTCCCCTGAAGGAAGCTGGGCCACCTAAAGGAACCCGCAGGAGATGGATAATAGAAAACTCGGAAGCCCCTGTGATGCTCCCTCTTCGTCCCTACGGGCACATGAACCGACCCAACTGGGACCCCAACACCTTTGAATGTAGGTAGCATCTGTCCACTTATCGCCATTCTCTAATAGTGGGTCTCTGAGCGGCCGCCAGAGGGACGACTAATTTGGCCAAGGTAAGAAAGATTATCCAAGGGCCTAATGAGTCTCCTTCTATGTTTCTGGAGAGAATTATGGAAGCCTAGAGAAAATATACTCCTTTTGATCCTCAGGCAGAAGACCAAAAGGCATCTGTTGCAATGGCCTTTATCGAGCAGACTGCCCTAGATATTAAGAGAAAGTTACAACGTCTAGATGGATTATAAGATATGACCTTAAGAGATTTAGTCAGAGAAGCTGAGAAAGGATATTATAAGAGAGAAACTGAGGAGGAAAGGGAATAGAGGAGAGAGAATGAAAGGGAACAAAAGACGGAGGAAAGAAGCAAATGGCAGAGTAAAGCATTGCCTAAGGTTCTGGTCACAGCAGCAAATAGGCCAGAAGTTAAAAAGCAGGGATACATAAAGGGATACCTGGGCCCACGCCAAAGGCTGCCCCTGGCCTCAAATCAATGTGCCCACTGTAATAAAAAAGAACACTGGGCCAAAGAGTGCCCCCAAAAGAAGCAGCCACGCCAGCCCACCGTGCTGACTCTAGAAGAGGACTAGGAAATTCGGGGCTCAGATCCCCTCCCCCAGCTCAGAGTAACATTTGAAGTTGAGGGGAACACAGTGAACTTTGAAGTGATTACAGGAGCAGTATACTCAGTCCTTAAGACTTCACTGGCCCCCCTATCAATTAAATGGTCCCTAGTTCAAGGGGCTAATGGCAGTAGATATGAGGCTTGGACAACTAATATGAATATGGACCTCGGAAAGGGAAAAGTCCACCACTCTTTTCTAATAATCCCAGAATGCCCGGCCCCATTGATGGGCAGGAATCTGCTTACCAAACTCCGGACTAGAATAACCTTTAACCCTAATGGTCCCCAAGTGGAGGTTCTAAAGACTTCAGTATAAACTCCCATAGTCACATCTTTGACTATGTCCGTAGAAGATGAACATCAACTCTTCGCGTCCCGTAGGACTGATCAAACAGGCAAACTACCCCATAAATGGATAAAAGATTATCCTAATGCCTGGACAGAAACTGCTGGGTTAGGTCTAGCCATCAACAACCTCCAATAGTAGTAGAATTAAAAGCCTCTGCGTCTCCAATTAGTGTTAAACAATATCCTCTAAGCAAAGAAGCTAAGGATGGGATAAGGCCCCATATTCATAAATACCTGGCTCTTGGGGTCCTAAGGCCCTGTCAATCAGCCTGGAACACCCCCTGGTACCAGTAAGAAAGCCAGGAACTGGGGACTACCATCCTGTTCAAGACCTAAGAGAGATCAACAACAGAGTGCAGGACATTCACCCCACAGTACCCAATCCATATAATTTGCTTAGCACTCTGAATCCGGAGCGGAAATGGTACACTGTGCTGGACTTAAAAGATGCTTACTTCTGCTCGCCTCTACATAAGGACTGTCAGTTGCTGTTAGCTTTATAGTGGATAGACCCAGAACCTGGAACATCTGGCCAACTAACCTAGACTAGACTCCCACAGGGGTTCAAAAAATCCCCCACTCTCTTTGATGAAGCCATCCACAGAGACATCAATGACTTCAAAACTGCACACCCTGAAGTCACCCTACTCCAAGAGTGGATGATCTTCTACTGGAAGCCGACACCAAGGAGACCTATGAGTCTGGGACCCAAGCACTATTAGTCGAGCTTGCTCGGCTTGTATATAGGGCTTCTGCCAAAAGGCCCAAATTTGTCAACAAGAAGTAATCTTCCTGGGTTATTCTCTTACGGGTGGCAAATGATGGCTCACTGAGAACAAAAAAAAAAAAAAAAAACCATTGTGCAGATACTGCCCCCATCTAATAAGAGAAAACTCAGAGAGTTTCTTGGGACTGCCAGCTTTTGCAGGTTTTGGATTCCTGGGTTCGCATCTCTGGCTGCCCCTTTATACCCGCTGATAAAGGGGGATGCCCACTTCCAATGGACCCCTGAGCACCAACAAGCTTTTGATAATGTCAAAAAAAGATGCTGCTATCTGCTCCGGCCTTAGCACTCCCAGATGTAGAAAACCCTTCACTCTCTACATCGAGGAAAAGAAAGGAATAGCACGGGGAGTGCTCACTCAGTCTTTGGGACCTTGGAAAAAGCTGGTAGCGTATTTATCCAAAAAACTGGACCCGGTGGCTAGCGGGTGGCCCCATTGCTTAAGTGCTATAGTAGCGGCAGCCCTTCTAATAAAAGATGCTCATTAATTAACGTTGGGACAGAAAGTAACCATTATAGCCCCCCATGCCCTGGAGAGCATCATCTGTTAGCCTCCAGAGAGGTGGCTATCAAACTCCAGAATAAACCACTACCAGAGCCTCTTGCTTGACAAAGACAGAATAACGCTGGGACCCCCTGCTCCACTCAACCCAGCTACACTGCTGGCAGAAGAATCATCAGGACCCGTAACTCATGAGTGTCAACACATACTGGCAAGGAAACCAGTATACCACAAGACTTGAAGGATCAGCCACTGCCTCACCCTGAAGTCGTATGGTTTACAGATGGCAGCAGCTTCTTCCAAGATGGTAAGCGGCGGGCTGGAGCAGCAGCAGTTAGCAAAACTAATTTCATCTGATACTCTGGTCTCCCAGAAGGGACATCAGTCCAAAAAGCAGAACTTATTGCCCTTATGAAAGCATTGGAACTAGCAACAGGCAAAAGGGCCACCATATAAACTGATAGCCACTATGCATTTGCCACTGTTCATATGCACGGGACTATTTACCAACAATGGGGGCTATTAACCTCTGCTGGGAAAGAAATAAAGAATAAAGATGAGATCCTCCACCTTCGCTCAGCAGTGCAGGGCCATTAGGAACTAGCTATAGTGCACTGTCCAGGGCACCAGAAGAGAAACAACCCCGTGGCAGTTGGAAACAGAAGGGCAGATGAGGAAGCTTAATTGACAGCCCTAAACGGAGTGACTCTGTTAACTTTTTCCACACCGAGGGGAACAAAAATCAGGAGACTTGGCCATCCCGGAACATTCAGGCAACTTATCATCTGAGGAGACAGATACAGAACTCTGGGACCCTACAGAGCCAAGTTTACAATTTCAAAAAGCCCACCTTTATGTCAAAGATGTACACCAGCTCAACCACTTAGGCTCAAAGAAGTTATAGGCACTCTTAAAGGACAGAAGAAAGGACTTATTATTGACTGACAGAGGAAAAAAATAGCTGAGCAGGTGACTAGAGCTTTTCAAGTCTTCCAATTAGTTAATACTTTCCCATCCAAGATTCCTGCAGGGAAGCGCATACTAGGAACCAGACTAAGACAATTCTGGGAATTTCCTAGTCTTTGTAGATACTTTTTCAGGATGGGTCGAAGCCTTCCTCATGAAGAAAGAAACAGCTCAGATGGTGGTCAAAAAGATCCTAGAAGACAGTTTTCCAAGGTTCGGCCTGCCTAAGGTAATAGGGTCTGATAGCTGACCGGCATCCGTGGCCCAGGTAAGTCAAGGGTTTTCCAGGACCCTGGGGATTAATTGGAAGTTATATTGTGCTTATAGACCCCAGAGCTCAGGACAGGTAGAAACGATGAATAGAACCATCAAAGAGACTTAAAGAAATTAATCTTGGAGACCGGCATAAAAAATTGGACTATGCTCCTACCTCATGCACTTTTTTGTGCAAGAAATACCCCCTCCGCCTCTTTGTGTAACCTCACCCCTTATGAAATTCTCTATGGTGCCCCTCCTCCATTAATCTCCAACTCTGAGATTAATGATTCCTTTCACACCGCATTGCTAGACAGACTTAAAGCCCTTGAACAAACCCAGCACCCAGCAATACCTGTGAAAACAGTTGGCCACTGCTTATCATCCTGGAGACGAGGGAACTCCACATCGATATCAAGTGGGAGACTTCGTCTACATGAGACAGCGTCAGGTGTCATCCCTGGAACCCTGCTGGAAAGGACCATACCAGGTACTGCTTATAACACCTACAGTGGTGAAAGTGGAAGGGATCACTTCCTGGATCCATGCCTCCCATCTCAATCCTGCACCCTGTCCAGACTCTGGCTGGAAACTGGAACAGACTGGTAACCCTCTCAAGTTGCATGTCCGTGGTGTGGGTAGGGCTATGGATTCATCCCCTGACCACCAGCAGTCCTAATCCCCATCAGCCTGTTCAGCAACAATGGCAAGTTATAAATCCTACTGGGCATGTAGTGTGGTCTATTTCACATACAGCCCCCTTATGGACTTGGTGGCCATCTCTCCACCCGGACATTTGTCAGCTTGCCATAGGCCTCTCTCACTGGGATCTCCCTGACATAGTGGACCCCACACAGATCCCACTCAAACCCAAACCAGGGCAACATAGACCAACTTACCCCATGAATTATTGATGTCATCTCCCCCAGCTCAGGTGTAAACTAGCCAGTCTTGTTTATTAAGTGTGCCCAGCTGATTTCTGAAGTCACAAACAGGCCCAAACCTGTGGAGGACCCAGTGACTTTTATTGTAGATCTTGGGGTTGTGAACACACGGGAGCTACATTGTAAAACCCAAACTCCCCAGACAGTATGATTCGGGTAGGATGAAATGACATCTTGATTGATCCCAATAAATGTGCCGCTGTCCAAGTGGTGTCAAAAACTTGCTGTGGAAAATATAGTCTATGTTACCCCCTCAATATAACTTTCACTTCAAAAGGAAGGGGCTACCTCAGAACAACATGGCCTATGGGAAATACTTGGGGAATGCGATTCTATATTAATGGCCCTGGTTATGACTTTGGTCTCTAGTTCACCATCCCGCTTAAAAAGGAAGAAAATCCCACAAAAATAGGGCCCAATCCCCTCAAGTCAGGAATTAAGCCTCCTAAACCTCCCATGCCTAGATCTACCAAAACCCCTCTACCATCTCATACTTCGCAGTTTCCGTCTTTGCCTACTTCCCCAGTCCAGAGTACACATGACTCCTTCCCCTGGGAACTAATTAAAGGAACCTTTATGGTACTGAACTCCACACAGTCAGAACTCCTTGCATTTCAGCCCAGGTATTTGACAGCTCTGTAAATTATTGTGTAATGGTGCAGATACTCCCCAGGGTGCTCTATCATGATGCAGAATCCTTTGAAGGTCTACTAGGGGCAGAAAAAACCCGATTTTGCCGGGAGCCAGTGTCCCTTACTCTAGCCATCCTATTGGGGCTAGGAGCTGCTGCAGGAGTGGGTACAGGAACAGCTGATATGATCCATGGGTCACAACAAATGGCCTGATTAGAAACAGCAATAAATCAAGACCTGAAGACGTTAGAGACCTCCATCACAGTTTTTCAGGAATCCTTAACCTCTCTCTCTAAAGTTGTTTTACAGAACAGGCGAGGATTAGACCTCCATTTCATGAGGGAGGGGGGCCTCTGTGCTGTACTGAGAGAAAAATGCTGTTTTTATGCTGACCATACTGGAGTTGTAAAATAATCCATGAGTAAATTGAGAAAATGCCTTGAAGAGCACCAGAGAGAAAGGGAGATTCAACAAGTGTGGTTTGAGTCATGGTTTACCCAGTCCCCCTGGTTGACTACACTCCTATCAGCCTTAGCTGGACCCCTGATCATGCTTATGGTGTTGATAACTGTGGGACCTTGTTTGCTTAACCGCATAGTTTCCTTTCTCCAGGCTCAGATTGGTCAGGTAAAACTCATGGTAATCAGACAGAAATACACTTCACTGGCAGAAATAGAATGTGAGACCCCACAATAATTATGATTCGTTACTTTTAAGATTAAAAGTAGGCAGAAAAAGGAGTGAGAAATGAAAGAGTTAAAGAAATTGAAATTGAAACGTAAAGAAACAGGTTTTGTTAAGTTTACTAGCTGTGCTCAGAACCTGAAATTCCTGTGTCAGTGAAGACAATTTTCGGAACTGCCCATTAGATGTGTTGAAATCTTCCCTGACCACCTAGTTACTTAACAACCCCTTTCCAGAAACCGTGCATCTCAGCACGTATACAGCTCAGGGCTTCAACCAATCAGTTTAAATGTATACCCCTTCTCAGGGCTGACCAATCACCCCCTGGCCGAACTGATCCCGCCAATGAATGTGCTAATCATGTTTTAGAGTTGTTATTTGATTTTCCCACAGTATATGATGATTTGCTAAAGGAGGCTATGATGTATATAAAGTCCCTGCACTCTCTAAAGTTTGTATATAATCTCTTCTCAAGTTGTTCTCGGGGCTCTTTGTTCTTTGCTCCTCTGAAGTGAGCTTTGAGCCCCATCATGCTGAACCCCCAATAAACCATTTGCTGTGGCATGAGAGATTAGGTGCTTGGGTTTTCTTATGTCTCCAAATCACATAAATAATCTATACCTGACAGTCAGTAAGCCTCAAATTGGAGAAGCAGTGCAGTATTAGCGGCAGGGATATTTGATCACTCCTGAATCAAAGGAAGGGTGTTCAGGCCACCCAATGCCCTTCTGGACTTCAAATATTACCTAGATTTCTGTTTTCATACTTATATTTCACCAGTATATTCTTGTAAATATCGCAGGTTCCCAATACCATTATTCATCCCGCAGAATGATTCCTAAACCAAATCGAACCTGTTATTACCCTTAACCATGCAATATTTCCTCAATCTAACTTAACAGAAGAACAAGGATATTGTTGGTCCTACAATACGGGAATGTAGGGGATCTTCCACCTGCTGAGAAAGTTCCATGCAGAAATGATCCCTGAAGAAGATGTAGACACCTATGAAAAACCTGAGAGAGCAAAAGTCAACTTCCATGTAAAACAACCTGGTCAAAATGAAGGGATGTGTCTGAAAGCCTCTCTCTTCTTAATGTAGATTAAATCGACCAAACCAGGCCTTTGTGGAGAGCTGTTCCCGGGTGCTTATGGTTGATATACCATTCTATCTTGTGAAAGAGTCACAGGAAGTATGGGCAGCCTCCATCTCATGGGACCCTTGGAAGCAACTGTTAGGACAAAGTGGTTGCCAATGCAGTGACCTCATTCAGTTCGTGAAGGAAGTGACCTATCACACTTCCTTGGTGATGGAACTCTCTGAACTCGGGATCCAGGAAGCCAGGCACCCAGAGCCAGTCCCAGTCCCAGTCCCAGTGGTCTCACTTGTTTGGATTTACCAAGGACAGAGTCAGTCTTTCTTAGTACCTACTGAAGTGAGAATGGCCAAATGCCAGGAGAGCTCTGAAGAGGGGCCTTTTCTGAGAAAGCAGGTAGTGGCTCAACCATGGCTCCTGACAACTTCACAGAGTTGGCAAAGAAGACCAGGTCTGAGATAGGACAGGCCATTTTGGTGGAACATAGTATGGCCCACCAGTCAGAGGACACTCAGAATACTCACAGACATACTTGGGGGAAGGAGGTTCCGTTGTGGGTGTCGGTGTGAGTTTGAGGTTTTGTCTCATGTTCTGAGAATAGGTAGGAAAGGCGTTTTGTTTGTTTGGACTGGAATGTTTCTAGAAAGTCGTTTGACAACGCGAGTGTTTCTATGTCTGTGTATCCCACTGAATCCGTTTTTGAAGACATTTGAAAAGCGAATTCATCAATGGTTGTGTCCTGTCTAATAGAAAGCTTCCCAGCATTCATCTTGCCAAATTAAAGAATAAAGAGCTGCTTGCCTTATGGATGGGCAACACCTATTATCTTCCTAAGTTCCTCTTTTCTTCCTGAATACTGGCCACTCTCCAGAATAGCCTCATGGTATTATTTCCAAGATATGTACCACCTCCAAGCTCTGTGACATGATCATGTACTGGATAGCTGAAGGGAATGAGAGCATCTAAGAAAACTCAGATATCAGTGCAACCAGTAAAGTCTCAGTGGAGAAACACTACTTTGGACTTTTGCTTACCTATTGTTCTGTTGTCCTGAATGTCAGGAACGTGTTTGCCTCAGGCCACCCCTGTGTGAAACCTGAAGAAATCAGTTTTCAAATGGAAAAGGATGGGCATCACCTGTGGCTCTTTGCTTAATTGCTTTGGAAATGGATGTGGCTGAATCAGCCTCTTTGCCCTGTGTGAGGCAGTGGCTTAGATTCTCAGCACCTGATGGATCTAAAGAAAGTTTCCAAGTGTGCATCCAAAACCAAAATGGCCAAAAGAGCAGTCATTGTGGATGAAGTCTCTTGCCTTCCTCTGTAAGCTTCCTGACCTCCATCAAGTGAGAATAGGGATCCGTTGGGTCAAATAAGTTCTTCAAAGCTCTGCAGAGGCTAGCCAATAGGTGCTTGGGTTTTCTCAGGACACCAATTTACATAAAGAATCTATACCAGACAGTCAGTTGGCCTCCAACTGGAGAAGCAGAGCAATATTAAAGAAGGGCTATTTGATCACTATTGGTTCATAGGAAGGGTGTCCAGGCCACCCTGACTTTAGGCAAATGAGGGGCAAGGGAGCTTATTTTGGACACTGTCTTGGGCTGTGCCTGTCATGGAAACCTCTAGGTAGAGGTTATTCAGAGTGTCTATGTTGAAGAAGATGAGGGCCATGTGGGAGGGTTTTGGTTTTAATTGTGGTAATTTGTTGGTGGTTGGAAGAGAATCCTGGGCCCACCTGGGCTGGAATTCTGGTGTGATTCCCCTTAAAGACTGAGTTCTGCAACTGAACTCAGAGAAGTATTGCCATTAATTGTGTTGGGATTTTAGGCGGCCATGCATGAGAGTCGCCATTGGAAACTGAGATCTAAGCCTGGGGTGGCTATTCACCAAGCACTGTCAATCTCAGCCAGGACATCACATGATTTTATTCTGAAAGACTTGGCAGCCATTGTTGACAGTCAAAACACAAATGGACCTCACATTGTAGACCTCAATGGGCCTGGCTTCATGTGGCCTTTTGGCCACACTTTGGGAAGCCTTGCCTTTCAGAATTCTCCAGAGGTTTCCTTGAAAGGTGCTTCCTAAAAATTTAATGGTTCCTGAATGAATTGAAACCCACAGTTTCTCCAACTTCATCCTTGAAGAATGTCTAGATAAATACCGTGGAATTTTTGAAATTTCCATGACCAGGTGGCACTGGAGAACCTTTGGATGTCCTGTTGCTGATCAAGAGTGTACCAGACAGTGCCTTCCTTGACTGGGTTTCATGAAAATGGTGTAGAACAGAGCTGCCAGTATGGTGGAGCCTGCTGAGTAGTGGGCCCAGAGCTGTGGTGTGCAGTTGTGTGATAAAACATCTGTGGTGGGGTCATGTGGATCTTACTTTGGCTTCTAAATGCTTGTGACTGACATGGTGCAGCCAGCAGACCTTTGTATATTAAGCCATCTTGTTAGATGGAGAGTTTTCAGGGCAATGTTCAGAATCAAATTGCTACAGTCAAGGGGGCAAGCAATGTGGCGTAGAAGCCTGGTTGGTGCATTCTCCTGCAGACCCTTACCCACCACACGTGACAGAACTTCCTCAAGCACTGTGTCCCAGTTGAACTCCTTGTATTTTGTGAAGCAAATACCAAACTCCCAGTGCAGCAACAAGAAACACAACAAAATTGGAGAATGACCAAATGGCTTTACAGTCTACACAGAAAGATTCTTAGACCTCAGTGGCCACAGTTTACCCACAAAAAGAGAATTCAGCACTGCTGCCTCATATTCACTGGAAAATAAGAAACCATGTCCTCCATGTAACATAGATGCATACACAGCTTTGATGGTCTCACTACAAAGGAAGCTAAAGCTCCTGAAATCAACATATATTTCAAGTGTACAACCTCAAAGACAGTTTCCCAGATGTCTTGAAGCCTGCACACTTTCATGTTTGTGGAGTGTTTACAGTCTCCTTTACTTTTGGAAACTCCTCTACCACCTCCAGTGTTGTGAACTCCAGAGCTTTTTCCATTCCAGATATGTATTCATAGATTTTCTAACTCTTCTCCTCTAATTGTATCTTACTTGGGGAGAAGGTAATGTCAAGGCATTGTTCTGGATGAGAGTGGGAAGATTTTTTTGTACCACATATTTGCATACACATTGGATTCATTTTCCAATTATTCATTCAAAATACTGAATCCCTCATAGTAACCCACTCCCTACTAGACTCTGACTACAAATCCTAATATGATGGATAAAAATAGACCAAACCAAATTGAAATACAAGCAGTTCAGAGGATGCAAGGTGTACATTTGGACGTTCCTTTTGCATTATATATGGTATGAGTTTTAAATCTAGTCAATTTTTTGTTGAACCACTTCTCCATGTGTTTTTAAAGTTAACAAATATGTGAATTCATGTCTCCATTTCTCTGTAGCCTATTCAGCACATATATTTTTATATGCACATATAGAATCCTACCTGGTACCACACGTACATTCTTGTGAGGTGACTGACTTGGCAGATACAAATTGTAAGAAGAGATCACATCTGTTAAACACTGTTGGAACTGAAAATTCAACCTATGAGTGAGTATCCTAGCTGAACAACATTATACATAAATTCATGTTCAGTAAAATGAATATTTTTAGATCTGTGGATGATATATATTTCATGATGAATTTCATTTGGCTTGTATATTAATACTTTTTAATTTCTGTGTGTGTATTTTAATATATATATATATATATATATATATATATATATATATATATATATATATATATATTCTCCAGAGTTTTCAAAATATGAAATAAATGTATCTTATTATGTACTCCCTAAATTCATTAATATTTAAGTGCATATATATAATGAACTTTTCATAAGATTATTCTAAGACATATTCATCCTCCTGAAATACGTATTTGTTTCCTAGTACTAAAAACTAAGTTCAGTGAATTGTGCATACATATCCTAATATTTTTACACTAATTGACCCAGGTTAATATAAATGCAAGTAGATTCCTATGAGACATGATGCGTATTTTGACGTTCATTTTTTTCAACACTTGTACATTACTATTTCCTCAGTTTATGCACATCATAAGATATATATTTCATCCACAAGTTCACAAATTTAAAGGCTTTTGTTTCACTTTCAATCACTTCCTGCTTCAGAACACATGTATTCCTCCAGGTTACATGACTGGTCTTTTCATGAGACTTCTTTCCAAACACATTATTTTCGATTTCCACAATTATTTTTGAAGCAAAACTCACACATTCTTCATGATAAACCATAACCCTAATATTACCATTAGATGTATAACTGGTTTGAATGAATGGATATATATCAATATAAGGTTTCCTGTATATTTTCAGATATCAATTCAAACCATTATTTAAGTTGGAACCAGTTATATTATTTATTCACAGTATGGTCTATTCATGCATTATTTCAATATTCATAGACACAGTGTACACCTATTTGTATTCAAAATACTAATTTACACGTCTTCAAAATACTGTTCCTAGAAATGGTGAAAGAAATACTGTTGTCACCTGATCTACATATACATTTTATCACAGTAATATTCTGAAAACAAAAAGCAAATGTCACACTTATGATTGTACTAAAGCCTAAATGGAAATTGAACATGGATTACTAAAATCATCCATGTCCAGGTTGCCTATTGCTCTCAAATGTCAATCCTATTGGTGACTACATATTTGTTTCTTCCTAAGATTATATATTCAACCTCAAACCTGTTGAAAATGTCTAATCCTATTACTCACCTTCTACTTTGCCTGATTTCCTAATGTCTCTATTGATATATATTTTCCCCAATTCATCATTGTGACTGCCTCTTAACATGTGCAGACATTTACATTCACTCTCTACATGAAACCCTATTGCTAAAGACCATTTTGTCCAAATGGTCTTTATACTCACTCATCTTTCTAAAACTACCGACTATCTTTCTAATCCTACCGACTATCCCTTTTTGACTGCATGTTCTCTTCGACATTCAATCATCCAAGGTACAATGTCCTATACCATTGTATATTGATTTATCTGAGACATCTGTGCAGAAATTAATTCAAAGCTAAGTATCCCAATCAAGGGCCCAATGCCCTTCTGGGCATCAAATCTTACCTCGATTTCTGTTTTCATACTTATATTTCAACTGTATATTTTGTAAATATCGCATGTTCTCATAACCATTATTCATCCTGCAGAATTATTCCTAACCCAATCGAACATGTTGTTAACCCTAACCATACACTGTTCCCTCAATCTAACTTTACAGAAGAGCAGGGAGAGAGTTGGTCTTCCAATACTGGATTGTAGGGTATCTTCCACCTGATGAGAACCTCAAAGGTCCATGCAGAAATGATACGTGGAGAAGAAGAAGGCAGCTATAAAGGACCTGAGAGAGCAAAAGTCATTTTCAATGTTAAACAACCGGGTCAGGATGAAGAGATGTATCTGAATCAGCCTTTCTCTTCTTAATGTAGAGAAGATGGACCAAACCAGGCCTGTGAGAAGAGCTGTTCCCGGGTGCCTATTGTTGATATACCATTCTAACTTGTGAAACTGTCACAGGAAGTAGGGGCAGTCTCCATCTAATGGGACCCTTAGAAGCAAATATCAGTACACACTTCCTTGGTAATGGAAAACTCTGAACTTGGGATCCAGGAAACCAGGCACCCAGATTCAGTCCCAGTCCCAGTCCCAGTGGTCTCAATTGTTTGGATTTACCAAGGACAGAGTCAGTCTTTGTTGGTACCTACTGAAGTGAGAATGACCAAATGCCAGGAGACCTCTGAAGAGGAGCCTTTTCTGAGAAAGCAGGTAGTGGCTCAACCATGGCTTCTGCAACTTCACAGAGTTGGTGAAGGAGACCAGATCTGAGAGAGAACAGGCCATTTTGGGGGAACATAGTATGGACCACCAGTCAGAGGACACTCAAGATATTCACCAACATACTTGGGGGAAGGAGGTGCCGTTGTGGGTGTTGGTGTGAGTTTGTGGTTTTGTCTCTTTTCTGAGAATAGGTAGGAAAGACGGTTTGTTTGTTTGAACTGGAATGTTTCTAGGAAGTCGTTTGACAATGCGAGTGTATCTATGTCTGTGCATTCCACTGTATCTGTGGTTGTAGACATTTGAAAAGCAAATGCATCAATGGTTGTGTCTTGTCTAGTAGAAAGCTTCCCAGCATTCATCCTGCACAATTTAAGAATGGAGAGAGGCTTGCCTTATGGATGGGCAACACCTACTATCTTCCTAAGTTCTTGTTTTCTTCCTGAATACTGGCCACTCTCCAGAATAGCCTCATGGTTTGGTTTCCAAGATATGTACCACCTCCAAGCTCTGTGACATGGCCATGTACTGGATAGCTGAAGAGAATAGAAGCATCTCAGAAAACTCACATATCAGTGTGACCATTAAAGTCTCAGTGGAAAAACACTGCATTGGGCCTTTTGCTTACCTATTGTTCTGTTGTCCTGAATGTCAGGAAGATCTTTGCCTCAGGCCACCCCTTTGTGAAGCAAGAAGAAAAGAGTTTTCAAATGGAAATGAATGGGCATCACCTGTGGCTCTTTGCTTAATTGCTTTGGAAATGGATGTGGCTGAATCAGCCTCTTTGCCCTGTGTGAGGCAGTGGCTTAGATTCTCAGCACCTGATGGATCTAAAGAAAGTTTCCAAGTGTGCATGCAAAACGAAAATGGACAAAAGAGCAGTCATTGTGGATGAAGTCTCTCGCCTTCCTCTGTAAGCTTCCTGACCTCCATCAAGTGAGAATAGGGATCCTTTGTGTCAAATCAGTTCTTCAAAGCCCTACAGAGGCTAGTACATAAGGGCT
Organism: Callospermophilus lateralis; assembly: GCF_048772815.1. Lineage (NCBI taxonomy): Eukaryota > Metazoa > Chordata > Mammalia > Rodentia > Sciuridae > Callospermophilus > Callospermophilus lateralis. The sequence goes on from NW_027513394.1 coordinate 344,252, forward strand.
TGGGTTTTCTCATGACACCAATTCACATAAAGAATCTATACCAGACAGTCAGTAGGCCTCAAATTAGAGAAGCAGAGCAGTATTAAGAGCAGGACTATTTGATCACTATTGGTTCACAGGAAGGGAGTCCAGGCCACCCTGACTTTAGGCAAATGAGGGGCAAGTGAATTTATTTGGAAAACTGTCTTGGGCTGTGCCCCTCATGGAAACCTCCAGACAGAGGTTATGAGGAATGTCTATGTGGAAGAAGATGAGGGCCATTTTGAGTGTTTTGGTTTTAATTGTGGTCATTTGTGTGGTGGTTGGAAGAGATGCCTAGGTCCACCTGGGCTTGAACTCTAGTGTGATTCCCCTTACAGACTGAGTTCAGGAACTGACCTCAGAGAAGTATTGCCATGAATTGTGTTGGGATTTTAGGAGATCATGCATGAGAGTTGCCTTTGGAAACTGAGATCAATGCCCAGGGTGGCTTTCCACAGAGCATTGTCAATCTCTGCCAGGGCATCACATGATTTTATTCTGAAAGACTTGGCAGCCATTGTTGACAGTCAAAACACACATGGGCCTCATATTGTAGACCTCAATGGGACTGGCTTCATGTGCCTTTTGGCCACTCTTTGGGAAGCCTTGCCTCTGAGAGTTCTCCAGAGTTTCCTTGAAATGTGCTTTCTCAAACATTAATGGTTCCTGAATGAATTGAAACCCACAATTACTCCAACTTCATCTTTGAAAAATGTCTAGATAAATACCATGAAATTTTTGAAATTTTCATGACCAGGTGGCACTGGAGAACCTTTCAATGTCCTCTTGCTGATGAAGTGTGAACCAAACAGTGCCTTGATTGACTGGGTTTCATGAAAATGATGTAGAACAGAGATGCCAGTATGTTGGAGCCTGCAGAGTAGTGGGCCCAGAGCTGTGGTGTGCAGGTGTGTGATAAAACATCTGTGGTCGGGCCATGTGTATCTGCCATTGACTTCCAAATGGCTTGTGGCTGACATTGTGCAGCCAGGAATCACTTATATGTCTGATAACTCTCCATATAAGGCATGTTGATATATGGAGATGTTTCAGGACAATGTTCAGAATCAGGTGATATGGTCAAGGGGACAAGCTATGTGGGATAGAAGCCTGGTTGATGCATTCTCCTGCAGACTCTGACCTATCTCATGTGACAGAACTCCCTCCAGCACTGTGTCCCAGCTGAATTCCTTGTATTTTGTGAAGCAAATAACAAACTCCCAGTGCAGCAGCAAGAAACACCATGAAAAGTGGAGGATGACCAAATGGCTTCACAGTCCACATGGGGAGTCACTTAGCCTTCAGTGGCCACAGTTTACCTACAAAGAGTGAATTCAGCACTGCTGCCTCATGTCCTTTGGAAAATAAGAAACCATGTCCTCCAGGTCACATAGATGCAGATCCAGCTTTAATGGTCTCATTAGAAAGAAAGCTAAAGCTCCTGAAAACAACATATATGTCAAGTGCCCATCCTCAGAGGCAGTTTATAAGGAAGTCTTTAGGCCGGCAGAGCTCCATGTTTGATAGCGTTTACCGATTAGACCAGGATGCAACAAAAGACCACTGACTCCAATTAAAATCAAGTTAAAGCAAGCTTATAATTTCCACTGCCCAGGTGGCCTCTCCCTCCCAAAACAGTGGGAACAAGACAGCCACCCAAATTTCCTACAGCCCAGGTTTATAACCCAGAATTTTACACTAGAGGGGGGTTACAGATATCAGAACTCTGACAAGCATCACACTAATCATAGTATATATATATTTTTTTTTTTTTTTTTTGCTGGCCCCAACATCAGAATTAACGAGGACCATTAGAGCCTCAGAGAGGGTCATTTTCTGGCCAGGGAAGGCCAATATTTATGAGGTGTCAATAAAGTTTCATAGAGGGCTGTTCCTGGTCAAAGAGCCAGGCATGGGTGAGTTCAAGGCCACGGGCAGGCATTCCAAGCAGGTTCAGAATTTGGTGTAATTTATAGTTAAGCCAAAATTTTCTTTTCATGGCTTTGTGGCAAGATAGATCAAAATTTTAATAAAAGATCAGGTTGGGTCTATCATTTCCCCCTTTTCTAATGTGTCCCTTTCAAATCTTTGATAGGGTAGGGGAAGAGCACTGAGGGAATTTTTTAATACCTCAGGTAACAGTCTCCATATTTTTTGAACTCACACAAAACCAGTCTCCCTGATTTTACCTGACTTAATTAATTATTTAAAATAAAAGACTATTTATTTTTGGCTCCATTGTTGTAAGAAGAGAGGCATCACTCATTTTGGCTTCTTCTGAGCTGAGAGAGGGTGACATGAGGGGGCACAGCATGAGGGACATGAGTTGCCTTTTAGAAGTCAGTTCGGTTTGAAGTCTGGTTGTGATAGAACAGTTTGTAAAGTCATCTGGGGATGGGTTCTTCTATGAGAGAAACAAAAAACATGAGTAGTGAATAAATGTTGCAGCAGCTGAAACATGTCACTGTATAGATGTCCCCTCATCTGTGTTCAATATCCCCAGTTATCAGGACTTTCAACTTAATATTTAACTTTTAGTGTCACAGTTGTCCCGCCCCATAGATACAGTTTAATAATTTAATGTCATCTGATCTTCCAAATTGTTTTTACTAGTATGACCTCTGTGTGTAATAGAGAAACCTTTAATTCTGTTAGTCAGGGCTGGATAATCGTACTAGCAAACACCAATACTACCTGTGTAGCTTAGGAATATCTGTAGGCCTTAAACAAAAAACTTCTGCCTCTGGTAGCTCCTCTTGATAGTCTCTTTTTGTACTCATCAGGCATTCCTGTCTGGGAATCCTTCTTTGTAGCCTCCAGTCTTACTTATTTTGGGAGGCTACCATAAAGTGTATACGTTAAAATATTATTATAACTATTATTATTTAAAATGCCCAGGAATGGCTGTATTTTGGGTTTATCTGTCTTTGCTAAGAGTTTAAGATGAAGCAGTAAAACTGACTTTTGTTTCTATCTATTGTTAACAGTCAGCTGAGATTTTTTGGGAGTCATTCCTGGGGAAACTTGAGAGCAGCTTCTCAGTTCTTCTAGTGCCATTTGCGCTAGGTGAGTCCAGGTCTTGCTTGACCATGCGGCTTCTCTCGGAAGCATCAGGAATATCTCCCTTCTCTGATGACTCTCTTCTTCGTAGAAAATGCACTGATTGGCTTTCTGTTCTCCAGTGGTCTCATTAATCTTCCTGATCAGGAGGTTTTGTGGCTCAGAGTTGCAAAGATCTTTAGAGAAGTCTCCTGTTCCCTGGATACAGACTGACTCAGAGGGCAAGAGCCAAATATTTGTTTTATTGTCCATTTTCATTTAAATTAAATTTTAAATCCTAATCTTAAACATCCAGCAAATAAATTTTAATAGCCTTATATTAAGAGTACTGTGCATTAATGTGTATAATTTAAAATTTTTTATCTTTTTATTATTTGAGATCTGTATTTTTCTGTCTGTCTTGTAGGTGATGACTTATTATCTTAAATTAACCAATGTTGTGTTCTAAAAGCAACTCTTTTGTAAAACACTAACAGGGAATCTTTAGTTAACTTTTAAGGAAATTACAAAATAAAATTAACAAGAGTAAAAATACTTAGTTCGTGTAATAGCTACCCTGAATTTTTGGCTGAGTTATACATTATATCCCCTTTTTGAGATCCTAGTAATCTTGACAGAAAAAAAAAAAACTTCTGAACATAACTTTAAATTAAATAACATCTGACCTACTGCTTTCGTAGTTATTCTCACATGTTGTAAGATGAGACACAGAGCCTTATCTCAGGTAAGGCAGGGCTCTATATAAATCTTAAGTGTTTTAGTTCTAAAGCTGATCTTTGTTTTTTAAATATCATTTTACACAGTTTACATAAATTGTTTTAGGTCACATGAATATTAGCTAACACCATATGATATCACATTTAAAACATGAATTAAAGAAAGGCTGAAAGTTTTTAACCTTTACACAGATTTGGCGCTCATTAACCTAAAAATATGTTTAAATTTTCCCCCAATGTAAAAAGTAACATAAAACTTTACATATCTTTTTGATAACAAGTAAATGAATCCCCAATATATATATATATATTTACCATACAACTTCAGAACACCAGCTTGATGTAATGCTCTTTTAAAGTTTCTATCTTACATACTTGTATACCTGGAAGATATGAGCACATTAATAGCATCACAATGACATTGATGTTTTTACATTAACCAAGTTTAGCTTTTAAAGAAATGGCAGTACAGTGCTCTAAAATAACAGTTCTTATTTAATCAGTTGTTTAATTTTTATGGTTGCTTCCTCTAGAAAAATAAAACTTAATAAACACAATGTTATGGGTAAACTTTTGTTTTAAGAAATTTGTGTCGCTTTATCACATGACTGATTTTTACAATCTTATACAGACTTTAGAACAAACTTATACAGACCTTACTAAATCAATCAGATATCTAACAAAAGTCCTCATGAATGAGTAATCCCATATCAAATTTACTTCACTTATTTATCAAAATATTAGAGAAATGTATTGAACAGTGTAAACCATTTTTTTTTGTTAAAGGAAAAGTCCTAGAACCAAGGCATATTAGACATTTTATGGACATTAATATTTTATTAGATTTTTGAGCAGCTACAAAAACTTGTAAGCTTAAATTTAAAGACATTTATTGTTATTTGTTTATCCAAATTTGAAGTGAACCATTTAAATCACGTGAAATAAAGATCTTTGAATCCACTTTTTAAAATTTGTTTTTATGAGTGCTTTTTTTTTTAATGATCGCTCCTTATATATGTTAATTTGTATATCATATATATGATATACGAACATATGGATATATAGACATACAACACATAACAAAAGTGTGCACAAATAATAATAGTAAGGCCTTGTAGCTTTTCGCAGGTGAAATCTCCATTGCAATGTTTCAAAACTCCACTGTTGGTCAAAGATAGAACTTATCAGAAAAATATTAACCTAGTTTTGTAGGATCAAAATAATGAGCTCAAAAAAAATACAGAAACTAAGGAAAAAAATGAGAGTCCTAGAAAAAATGACTGGCCAGTAATTAGTAAATACCGTACGATTTACCTTTTTTTTTTCCCCACTTAGACATCAGATCAGTCTTCTACTGAGCTTGCAGGCTTCTTTCATTTACATTTCAACATAAGTCCTGCCTGAGTTCTGGAAGGAGGTGGACAAAACTGCTATTCTGAGCAGACACCTCAGGCCTAAGGCACTTTAACCATAATTTTCAGGTTCGGATGTTGAAAATTATGATACAATTTTAAGATACAATTCACAAAATTTTATACCTTAACATCTTGTTTTGTCAACAGATACCATACTATGATTTACTATCCTTGTCCAAATTAATGCACTGATACACACTGTGACATTTTCCCAGGCTACCCAATTAAAAATTGGTAAAAAAAAGACTGAATGATTGGGAAGTTACTTGCCAACTTGGAAGTAGAATTCTTTAGTTTTCCATTTTAAGTATTTAAGTTCTCTGGCATGAATTATCTGAAATCATAAACTAAAAAATTACCTAAACCCGACTTTTAACTGCAAGATTGTGCAATGCTTCACAAACCCATTCAGATACCATATTGTTACAATAAAACATCATCATTTAGACACACATTCAGCTAATATCATTCCCAAGAAACAATTTATAATATCAATACATTATTGCACATGTCTGAAATGGCCAGAAACAAAGACAAAAGACAGACAGAAAGGAGCTCCAGACTATGGCTGACAGGACAGAAGCCTTTAAAACAGCAGATAAGAGAAAAATCTCCTACACCAGTGGCACGATAGATGTCCCCACAAGGGCATCAGATGTTTTCACAGAGGGGCAACCTGAAATGTAATATCAAAGGTCTCCATGGTGACTTTACTGCATTTAGTTTCTCCTTTTTCTTTTTCTCTTTTTTAAGAAGACAGAGGTGGCATAATACTTACAGTGCAGGGAAGGAAGGAGGGAATTCACTGAAGCAACAGGACTTCGGCAGCTGCTGGGAGTCCCTCAGTCCCGTCTTTTACTTACAGGATTAGCTCCTCTGGTTCGGTTCCACCCCAAGCTCGCTGAATCTGCTAACATTTTAGTAGTCAGCTCTCAAAAATTCCGGGGTCAGGGGGGGTATCAAAATTCGTAACTTAAATTTTGGTTCTGGACCTTGAAGCCAATTAATACCAATTTAATATAAGGACAGGGTTTGAGAAAAAGTAAAAGGGAGGTTTACTGCTTTGCTAAGAAAGGAGAAAAACAGGGGACTCTGTCCAAAGTTGTGACTCTCTTGATCTGGAGGGACAAGGGGTTTTAAAGGAGTTTCACTTGTTAACCTGGGAGATACTCAGTTATTAGGTCCCCAGCAGGCATTGCCCTCTGCAGTGGGTGTGCTCCAGACAGCCAGCTAGGGGCTTCTCTCATCCTGCTTAACAAAGGGGGGTATAGTGCATCACATTTCTTTAAAACACAGTCCAAAGGGGTGTCAGGCTTACATGCTTTTTTACCCATTTTTACGTCCAATATCCTTAAGTTTTTACCACAGAAATCACACAACAAAACGCACAAAAACAAACAAATAAAAAACATTTAGAACACAGAACAAAACACACACACACACAAAAAAAAAACAGAAACTCGGCGAATAAACAGAAAACCAGAGGAGCAATGCAGCGTCTTGCTAAAGCTTCGGGGTAGGAGCTCCTGCGTGCCAGTTGGCACCTCTCTACACGTTCAGAGGTATTCCCTACAGAACAGAACAGAGGAAAGAAGGATTCCTATTACTGTCCAGGACAGGAGTATATGTGAGCCTTCCCACGCCACCTCTCTGTCATCAGAAGAGTACTCCCTTAACCGAATATCAGATGTTACAAAGGCTCCTCTTACCTATTAAGGCCTCCTCCACCAGGTGCTTGATAATAGTTTTAGTGCGATGGTTCACTGCAGTGATCCACGGACTGAAGGCTCATTTCAAGGCTTGGAACTTGGCTCTCCAGCCTGGAGTCCTGGAGGATAGGCCAGCTTCAGAATTTCCAGCAGTCTGGCTTTGTGATCTGGTCGGGTCATGTTGCTGGGGAACTCCAAAATATTAGTCTTGGACACAAGAAAGGACCACTGATTCCAATTAAAATCAAATTAAGGCAAGCTTAATATTTCAACCAGCCAGGCTGCCTCTCCCTCTCAAAATGGCGGGAACAAGACAGCAACCCCACCTTTCCTACAGCCCAGCATTATAGCCCAGAAAGTTACACAAAAGGGGGGTTACAGAAAACAGAATTTTGATAAGCATCACACTAATTGTAGTTTACATTTTTTTTCTGGCCCCAGGATCAGAAATTATGAGGACCATTAAAGCCTCAGAGAGGGTCGTTCTCTCGCCAGGGAAGGCGAATATTTATGAGGTGTCATTAAAGTTTCAGAGAGGGCTGTTATCTGGTCAGAGAGCCAGGCATGGGTGAGTTCAAAACATGGTCAGGCATTCTAAGCAGGTTCAGAATTTGCAGTAATTTATAGTAAAGCAAAAATTATTTTTTCATGGCTTTGTGGCAAGATGGCTCACAATTTTAATGAAAGATCATGTTGGGTGATCAACCCTGTCCCTTACTTTTGGAAAATCCTCTACCACCTCCAAGGTTGTGAACTCCTGAGCATTTTCCATTCCAGATATGTATTCACAGAATTTCTAACTCTTCTTCTCTAATTGTGTCTTAATTGGGGCGAAGGTAATTTCAAGCCATTGTTCTGGATGAGAGTGGGAAGAATATTGTGCAGCACATAATTGCATACACATTGGATTCACTTTCCAATTTTCCAATTTAAATACTGAATTCCTGACAATAACCCATACCTTTCTAGACGCTAACTACAAATACTAATATGATGGAGAAAAATAACCCAAACGGAATTGAAATACAAGCAGTTCAGAGGAGGCATGGTGTATATTGGACTTGCCTTTTGCAAGATAAACGGTAGGTGTTATAAATCTAGTCATTTTTTAATTGAAATAGTTTTATATGTGTATTAAAGTTAACAAATATGTGAATTCCTATCTCCCTTTCGCTGTAACCTATTCAGCACATTAATTTTTATATGCACATATAGAATCCTACCTGATATCACACGTACATTTTTGTGAGGTGCCTGACATTGCAGATACAAATTGTGAGAAGAGATCACTCCACCTAAACGCTGTTGGAACTGAAAATTCAAGCTAATGGTGAGCTTCCTAGTTGAATAACATTATACATAAATCCATGTTCAGTAAAATGAATATTTTTGGATCTGTGGATGATGTATATTTCATCGTGAAATTCGATTGGCATATATAATTCTACTTTTGAATGTCTTTGTTTGTGTGTGTGTTTGTGTGTGTGTGTGTGTGTGTGTGTATATATATATATATATATATATATATATATATATATGAAATAAATCTCCAGATTTTTCAAAATATGAAATATATGTGTCTTATATACACTCCCTAAATTCATTCATGTTCATGTATGTGGATTAATAGTCAACTTTTCACAAGATTATTCTCACAAATATTCATCCACCTGAAATATATATATTTGTTTCCTAGTACTGAAAACTAACTTCAGTGAAAGGTGCAAACAAATCCTAGTATTTCTACATTAACTGACCTAGTTTAACATCAATGCAAGTAGATTCCTGTGGGACATGATGTGTATTTTCACATTAATTATTATTCAACACTGGTACATTAGTATTTCTTCAGTTTATGCACATCATAGGATATATATTTCATCCACTACTTAGCAAATTTATAGGCATTTGTTTCACTTTCAATCACTTCTTGCTCCAGAACACATGTATTTTCCTATGTTTCTTGACTGGTCTTTTCATGAGACTTTTTTTCAAATATATTATTTTCGATTTCCATGATCAATTTTTAAGCAAAACTCACACACCCTTTATGACAAAACATAACCCTAAGATGACCATTAGATATATAACTGGTTGGAATGATTGATTGTGTATCATTATAAAATTTCTCATATATTTTCAGATATCCATTCAATCCATTATTTAAAGTGGATCCAGTTATATTATTTATTCCCAGTATGGTCTATTCATGTGTTATTGCTATATTCATAGACAGAGGGTATACCTATTTGTACCCCAATACAAATTTATATGTCTTCAAAATATTGCTCCTGGAAATGGTGGAAGAAATACTCATGTCACATGATATACATATACATTTTATCACAGAAATATTCTGGACACAAAAAGCAAAGTTCACACTTTCAATTGTACCAAAGCCTAAATGGAAAGTGAGCATGGATTACTAAAAACATCCATGTCCAAGTTGCCTAATGCTCTCAAATGTCAATCCTATTGGTGACTACATATTTGTTTCTTCCTAAGATTATATATTCAACCTCAAGCCTGTTGAAAATGTCTAATCCTATCACTCACTTTGTACTTTGCTTGATTTCCTACTGTCTTTATTGAAATCTGCTTTCCATCATATTTTCCCCAGTTCATCATTGTGACTGACTCTTCACATGTGCTGACATTTACACTCACTCTCTAACCGAAACCATATTGCTAAAGATCTTTTTGTGCAAATCCTATACTCACTCTTCATTCTAAACCTAACGACTACCTTCCTCATCGTACTGAATATCACTTTTTGACTGGATGTTCTCTTCAACATTCAATCATCCAAGGTACAAGGTACTATGCCATTGTATATTGATTTATCTGAGACAACTGTGCAGCATATAACTCAAAGCTAAGTATACCACTTAAGGGTCCAATTCCCTTCTGGGCTTCAAATCTTTCCTAATTTTCTGCTTTCATACTTATATTTCACCTATATTCTCTTGTAAATATCGAAGGTTGCCAATACCATTATTCATCTCGCAAAATGATTCGTAACCCAAATCAAACATGTTATTAACCCTAAACATACACTGTTCCCTCAATATAACTTACAGAAGAGCAGGGACAGAGTTGGTCTTACAATATAGGAATGTAGGTGATCTTCCACCTTCTGAGAACCTCAAAGATCCATGGAGAAATGATCCCTGGAGAAGATTTATGCAGCTATGTAGGACCTGAGAGAGCAATAGAAATCTTCCATGGCAAACAACCTGGTCAGGATGAATTGATGGGTCTAAATCAGCCTCTCTCTTCTTATTGTAGAGAAGTTGGAAGAAACCAGGCCTCTGTGGAGAGCTGTTCCAGGGTGCCTAAGGTTGATATTCCATTCTAACTTCTGAATGTGTCACAGGATGTTGGGGCAGCCTCCATCTCATGGGAACATTGCAAGCAACTGTTAGGACAATGTGGTTTTCAAGGCAGTGACCTCATTCAGTTCTTGAAGGAAGTGACCTCTCCTCACTTCCTTGGTGATGGAATTCTCTGAACTTGGGATCCAGGAAGCCAGGCACGCAGAGCCAGTCCCAGTCCTAGTCCCATTGGGCTAACTTGTTTGCTTTTCCCAAGGACAGAGTCAGTCTTTCTTGGTACCTACTGATGTGAGGATGGCGAACTGCCAGCAGAGCTCTGAAGAGGCACCTTCCCTGAGAAAGCAGGTAGTGGCTCACCGCTGTCTCCTGACAACTTCACAGAGTTGGCCAAGGAGACCAGATCTGAGACAGGACAGGTCATTTCGGGGGAACATAATATGACCCACCAGTCAGAAGACACTCTGGATAGTCACAGACCTACTTGGGGGAAGGAGGTGGCTTTGCCATTGTGGGTGTGAGTTTGTGGTTTTTTTCTCATGTTCTGAGAATAGGTAGGAAAGGCGTTTTTTTTTTTTTTTTGGTGTGGAGTGTACTGTTTCTAGTAAGTCCTTTGACATTGTGAGGGTTTCAATGTCTGTGTATCCCACTCTATCCGTGGTTGTAGACATTAGAAAAGAGAATGCATCAATGGATTTGTTTTCTCTAGTAGAAAGCTTCCCCACATAAATACTGCTCAATTGATTAATGGACTTCACTTTGCCTTATGGATGGGCAACACCTACTGTCTTCTTAAGTTACTGTTTTTTTTCGTGAATTCTGGCCACTCTACAGAATACGCTCATGGTTTTGTGTCCCAGATATGTAACACCACAAGGCTCTGTGACATGGCCATGTACTGGATAGCTGAAGAGAATGAGAGCATCTCAGAAAACTCAGATATCAGTGTGACCAGTAAAGTCTCAGTAAAGAAACCCTTCTTGGGCCATTTGCTTACTTCCGTTTCAATTACCCTGAATGTCAGGAAGGTCTTTGCCTCATGCCAACCCTTTGTGAAGCCCGAAGAAAACTGTTTTCATATGGAAATGAATGGGCTTAACCTGTGGCTCTTTGCTTAATTGCTTTGGAATGGGATGTGTCTGAATCAGTCTCTGGTCCTTGTGTGAGGCTGTGACTTAGATTCTCAGCACCCAATGGATCTAAAGAAAAATCCCATGTGCTTCCCAAACCGAAATGGCCAAAAGAGAAGTCATTGTGGATGAATTTTTTTGCATTCTTGTTTTTGATTCCTGACCACCATCAAGTGAGAATAGGGATCCTTTGGATTAAATGAGTTCTTCAAATCCCTGCAGAGGCTAGCCCATATGTGCTTGGGTTTTCTCATGACTCCAAATCACATACAGAATCTATGCCTCACAGCCAGTAGGCCTCAAATTAGAGAAGTGGAACACTTTAACAGCAGGAATATTTGATCACTCCTGGTTCACAGGAGGAGTGTCCAGGCCACCATGATTTTAGGCAAATGAGGGGCAAGTGAGCTTATTTTGGACACTTTCTTAGGCTGTGCCCCTCATAGAAATCTCTAGCCAGAGGTTATGATGAGTGTCTATATGGAAGAAGATGAGGGCCCTGTGGGAGTGTTTTGATTTTAATTGTGGTCATTTTTGTGGTGGTTGGAAGGAATGGCTGGGTCCACCTGGGCTTGAACTCTGGTGTGATTCCCCTTAGAGACTGAGTTCTGGAACTGAACTCAGAGAAGTATTGCCATGAATTGTGTTGGGATTTTAGAAGGCCATGCATGAGACTCACCCATGGAAACTGAGATCTAGGAGCAGGGTGTCTTTCCACAAAACAATGGGAATCTCAGCCAGGATATCACATGATTTTATTCTGAAAGATTGGCAGGTATAGTTGAGAGTCAAAACACACACGGACCTCACATTGTAGACCTCAATTTGCCTGGCTTCATGTGACCTTTTGGCAACTCTTTGAGAAGCCTTGCCTGTGAGTGTTCTCCAGAGCTTTCATTGAAATGAGGTTTCTCAACACTTAATGGTTCCTGAATGATTTGAAACCCACAGTGCCTCCAACTTAATCTTTGAATAATGGCTAGATAAATACCATGAAATTTTTGAAATTCCCATGACCAGGTGGCACTGGAGAAACTTTGGAAGTCCTGTGGTTGATCATGTGTATACCAGAGAATGCCTTGTTTTACTGGGTTTTATGAAAATAGTGTAGAACAGAGATGCCAGTAATTTGTATCCTGCTGAGTAGTGGGCCTAGAGCAGTGGTGGGCAGGTGTGTGATAAAACACCATGGTGGGGCCATGTGGATCGGCCATTGGCTTCCAAATGGATTATGACTGACATAGTGCAGAAATCAGACACTTATATGTAAAGGCATTTTTTATATGGAGAGGTTTCAGGGCAATGTTCAGAATCAGTTTACTATGGTTATTGGGGCAAGCTATGTGGGATAGAAGCCTGGTTGGTGCATTCTCCTGCAGACCCTGACCCACCACACGTGACAGAACTCCCTCCAGCACTGTATCCTAGTAGAACTCCTTGTATTTGGTGAAGCAAATACCAAATTCCCAGTGCAGCAGCAAGAAACACCACGAAAAGTGGAGGATGACCAAATGTCTTCACAGTCCACACGAGGAGACACTTAGCCTCCATGGCCACAGTTTACCTACAAAGAGAGAATTCAGCACTGCTGCCTCATGGTTATTGGAATATAAGAAACCATGTCTTCCAGGTCACATAGATGCAGACCCATCTTTGATGGTCTCACTACAAAGGAAGTTAAAGCTCACGACAACAACATATATTTCAAGTGCCCAACCTCAGAGGCAGTTTCCCAAGAAGTCTTAGGCCAGCAGAGCTCCATGTTTGTGGAGTGTTCACCCTGTTCTTTACTTTTGGAAACTCCTCTACCACCTCCAAGGTTGTGAACTCCCGAGGATATTCCATTCCAGATATGTATTCACAGATTTTCACACTTTTCTAATCTAATTGTGTCTTACTTGGGGCCAAGCTAATATCAAGGCATTGTTCTGAATGTGAGTGGGAAGATTTTTGTGTAGCACATATTTACATACACATTCGATTCATTTTTCAATTTTCTATTTGAAATACTGAAGCCCTGAAACTAACACATACCCTACTATACTCTGACTAATAATTCTAATATGATGGTGAAAAATAACCCAAACAGAATAGAAATACAAGCAGTTCAGAGGAGGCATGGTGTATTGTTACAATTGACTTCTGCATTATATAGTGTAGGAGTTATAAATCTAGTCAATTTTTTGTTGAAATAGTTCTACATGTGTTTTTAAAATTAACAAATATGTGAATTCCTGTCTCCCTTTCTCGGTAGCCTATTCAGCACATGTATTTTTATATGCACATATAGAATTCTACCTGGTACCACACGTACATACTTGTGAGGTAACTGAATTGGCAGATGCAAATTGTGAGAAAGGATCACTCCTCCTAAATGCTGTTGGAACTGAAAATTCAACCTATGGGTGAGCTTCCTAGTTGAATAACATTATACATTAATCCATGTTCAGTAAAATGAATATTTTTCGATCTGTGGATGATATATATTTCATGGTGAATTTCGATTGGCATATATATTGCTACTTTTTTTTTTCTTTTATTGGTTGCTCAAAACATTACAAATCTCTTGACATATAATATTTCATACATTAGATTCAAGTGGCTTATGAACTCCCATTTTTAGCCCAAATAGAGATTACAGAATCACATCAGTTAAACATCCACATTTTTACATAATGCCCTATTAGTTACTGTTGTATTCTGCTACCTTTCCTATACTCTACTATCTCCCCTCCCCTCCCTTCCTATCTTCTCTTTTCCCCCATCTACTGTAATTCATTTCACTCCATGTTTATTTTCCCGTTCCACTCACAACAATATTTAATTTTGTGTAACAATGAGGGTCTCCCTCCAATACCATGCAGTTTCTCTTTTCTCTCACTTACCCTCCCACCTCATGTCTCTGTTTAAAGTTAATCTTTTCTTCCGGCTATTGCTCCCTGCTCTGTTCTTAGTTGCTCTCATTATATCAAAGAAGACATTTGGTATTTATTTTTTAGGGATTGGCGATCTTCACTAAGCATAATCTGCTCCAGTGCCATTCATTTTTCTGCAAATTTTATGATTTTGTCATTTGTTAGTGCTGCGTAATACTCCATAGTGTATAAATGCCACATTTTTTTTAATCCATTCATCTATTGAAGGGCATCTGGGTTGGATCCACAGTGTATCAATTGTGAATTGTACTGCTATGAAAATCGATGTGGTAGTATCCCTGTATTACTCTTTTTTAAGGTCTTCAGGGAATAGTCCGAGAAGGGCAATAGCTGAGTCAAATTGTGGTTCCATTCACAGCTTTCCCAGGAATCTCCATACTGCTTTCCAAATTGGCCACACCAGTTTATAGTCCCACCAGCAATGTACAAGAGTATCTTTTACCCCACATCCTTGCCAGCACTTGTTGTTGTTTGACTTCATAATGGCCGCCAATTTACTGGAGTGAGATGGTATCTTAGGGTGATTTTGATTTTAATTTCTCTGACTGCTAGAAATTGTGAGCATTTTTTATGTACTTGTTGATTGATTGTATGTCCTCCTCTGAGAAGTGTCTGTTCAAGTCCTTGACCCATTTGTTTATTGGGTTATTTGTTATCTTATTGTCTATTTTTTTGAGTTCTTTGTATATTCTGGATATTAGGGCTCTATCTGAAGTGTGAGGAGTAAAAATTTGTTCCCATGATGTATGCTCCTTATTTACCTCTCTTATTCTTTCTCTTGCTGAGAAAAAACTTTTCAGTTTAAGTAGTCCCATTTGTTGATTCTTGTTATTAACTCTTGTGCTATGTGTGTCCTATAAAGGAATTTGGAGCCCGGCCCCATAATATGTAGATCAGAGCCAACTTTTCCTTCTATCAGACACAGAGTCTCTGATTTGATATCTAGCACCTTGATCCACTATGAGTTAACTTTTGTGCATGGCGAGAGAAAGGAATTCAGTTTCATTTTGTTGCATATGGATTTCCATTTTTCCCAACACCATTTGTTGAAGATACCATATTTCCTCCATTGCATGCTTTTAGCTCCTTTATCAAATATAAGATACTTGTAGCTTTTTGGATTAGTCTCTGTGTGCTCCATTCTGTACCATTGGTCGACCCGCCTGTTTTGGTACTAGTACCATGCTGTTTTTTTTTTTAATTAATTTTATTGTAGGTTGTTCAAAACATTACATAGTTCTTGATATATCATATTTCACACTTTGATTCAAGTGGGATATGAGCTCCCATTTTTACCCCATATACAGATTGCAGAATCACATCAATTGCACAACCATTGATTTACATATTGCCATTCTGGTGACTGTTGTATTCTGCTGCCTTTCCTATCCTCTACTATCCCACTCTCCCCCCTCCCCCCCTCTTCTCTCTCTACCCCCTCTACTGTAATTCATTTCTCCCCCTTATATTTTTTTCTCCTTTCCCCTCACTTCCTCTTGTATGTAATTTTCTATACCCCTGAGGGTCTCCTTCCATTTACATGCAATTTCCCTTCTCTCTCGCTTTCCGTCCCACCTCTCATCCCTGTTTAATGTTAATCTTCTTCTCATGCTCTTCGTCCCTACTCTGTTCATAGTTACTCTCCTTATATCAAAGAAGACATTTGGCATTCGTTTTTAAGGGATTGGCTAGCTTCACTTAGCATAACCTGCTCTAATGCCATTCATTTCCCTCCAAATTCTATGATTTTGTCATTTCTTAATGCAGAGTAATACTCCATTGTGTATAAATGCCACATTTTTTTATCCATTCTTCTATTGAAGGGCATCTAGGTTGGTTCCACAGTCTTGCTATTGTGAATTGTGCTGCTATGAACATGGAAGTAGCAGTGTCCCTATAGTGTGCTCTTTTTAGGTCTTTAGGGAATAGACCGATTAGGGGAATAGCTGGATCAAATGGTGGTTCCATTTCGAGCATTCCAAAAAATCTCCATACTGCTTTCCAAATGGGGCACACCAATTTGCAGTCCCACCAGTAATGTACAAGAGTAACCTTTTCCCGACATCCTCGCCAGCACTTGTTGTTGTTTGACTTCCTAATGGCTGCCAATCTTACTGGAGTGAGATGGTATCTTAGGGTGGTTTTTATTTGCATTTCTCTGACTGCTAGAGATGGTGAGCATTTTTTCATATACTTGATGATTGATTGTATGTCCTCCTCTGAGAAATTTCTGTTCAGGTCCTTGGCCCATTTGTTGATTGGGTTATTTGTTATCTCATTGTCTAATTTTTTTAGTTCTTTGTATATTCTGGATATTAGGGCTCTGTCTGAAGTGTGAGGAGTAAAGATTTGTTCCCAGGACGTAGGCTCCCTATTTACCTATATTATTGTTTCTTTTGCTGAGAAAAAAAAAAACTTTTTAGTTTGAGTAAGTCCCATTTGTTGATTCTAGCTATTAACTGTTGTGCTATGGGTGTCCTATTGAGGAATTTGGATCCCGACCCCACAGTATGTAGATCATAGCCAACATTTTCTTCTATCAGAAGCCATGTCTCTGATTTGATATCAAGTTCCTTGATCAACTTTGAGTTAACTTTAGTGCATGTCTAGAGAAAGGGATTCAGTTTCATTTTGTTGCATATGGATTTCCAGTTTTCCAAACACAATTTGTTGAAGATGCTAGCCTTCTTCCATTGCATGCTTTTAGCCCCTTTTTCGAATATAAGATAGTTGTAGTTTTGTGGATTGGTTTCTGTGTCCTCTATTCTGTACCATTGGTCCACCCTCCTGTTTTGGTACCAGTACCATGCTGTTTTTGTTACTATTGCTCTGTAGTATAGTTTGAAGTCTGGTATAGCTATACCGCCTGATTCACACTTCCTGCTTAGCAATGTTTTTGCTATTCTGGGTCTTTTATTTTTCCATATGAATTTCATGATTGCTTTCTCTATTTCTACAAGAAATGCCATTGGGATTTTGATTGGCATTGCATTAAACCTATTGAGAACTTTTGGTAATATCGCCAATTTGATGATGTTAGTTCTACCTATCCATGAACAGAGTATATTTTTCCATCTTCTAAGATCTTCTTCAATTCTCTCTTTAGGGTTCTGTAGTTTTCATTGTATAAGTCTTTCACCTCTTTTGTTAGGTTGATTCCCAAGTATTTTATTTTTTCTGAGGATATTGTGAATGGGGTGGTGGTCCTCATTTCCATTTCAGAGGATTTGTCGCTGATATACAGGAATGCCTTTGATTAATGCGTGTTGATTTTATATCCTGCCACTTTGCTGAATTCATTTTTTAGCTGTAATATTTTCTTTGTAGAGCCTTTTGGGTCTGCTAGGTATAGAATCATGTCATCTGTAAATAGTGATAATTTGAGTTCTTCTTTTCCTATTTTTATGCCTTTAATTTCTTTCATCTGTCTAATTGCTCTGGCCAGTGATTCGAGAACTATGTTGAACAGAAGTGGTGACAGAGGGCATCCCTGTCTTGTTTCAGATTTTAGAGGGAATGCCTTCAGTTTTTCTCCATTCAGAATGATGCTAGACTGAGGCTTAGCATAGATTGCTTTTACAATATTGAGGTATGTTCCTGTTATTCCTAGTTTTTCTAGAGTTTTGAACATAAATTGATGCTGTACTTTGTCGAATGCTTTTTCCGCATCTATCGAGATGATCATATGGTTCTTATTTTTAAGACTATTGATGTGGTGAATAACATTTATTGATTTCCGTATATTGAACCAACCTTGCATCCCAGGGATAAATCCTACCTGATCATGGTGCACAATTTTTTTGATATGTTTTTGTATCCAGTTCACCAGAAGTTTATTGAGGATATTTGCATCTAGGTTCATTAGAGATATTGGTCTGTAGATTTCTTTCTTTGGAGTGTCTTTGTCTGGTTTAGGAATCAGGGTGATGTTGGCCTCATAGAATGAATTTGGAAGTTCTCCCTCTTTTTCATTTTCCTGAAATAGCTTGAAAAATATTGGTATTAGTTCCTCTTTAAAGGTTTTGTAAAACTCTGCTATATACCCATCCGGTCCTGGGCTTTATTAGCTGATAATCTTTTGATGGTTTCTTCTATTTCCTCAATTGATATTGGTCTGTTTAGGTTCTCTATATCCTCCTGACTCAATCTGGGGAAATCATATGACTTAAGAAATTTATCGATGCCTTCACTATCTTCTATTTTATTGGAGTATAAGGATTCAAAATAATTTCTGATAATCTTCTGTATTTCTGAATTGTCTGTTGTGATATTGCCTTTTTCATCCCATATGCTGGTAATTTGAGTTCTCTCTCTTCTTCTCTTTGTTAGCGTGGCTAAGGGTCTGTCGATTTTATTTATTTTTTCAAAGAACCAACTTTTAGTTTTGTCAATTTTTTCAATTGTTTCTTTTGTTTCAATTTCATTAATTTCAGCTCTGATTTTAATTATTTATTGTCTTCTACTTTTTTGCTGTTGTTTTGCTCTTCTTTTTCTAGGACTTTGAGTTGAAGTATTAGATCATTTATTGGTTGGTTTTTTCTTTTTTTAAGGAATGAACTCCAAGCAATAAATTTTCCTCTTAGAACTGCTTTCAATGTGTCCCATAGATTCCGATATGTTGTGTCTGTGTTTTTATTTATCTCTAAGAATTTTTTAATTTCCTCCATGATGTCTTCTATAACCCATTGATCAATCAGTAACCTATTTTTCATTCTCCAAGTGATGCATGATTTTTCCTTACTTCTTTTATTGTTGATTTTCAATTTCATTCCATTATGTTCAGATAAGATGCATGGTATTATCTTTACTCCTTTATATTGTCTAAGAGTTGCCCAGTGACATAATATATGATCTATTTTTGAGAAGGATCCATGCACTGCTGAGAAAAAAAGTGTAACTGCTTGATCTTGGGTGGTATATTCTATATATGTCAATTAAGTCTAGGTTATTAATTATGTTATTGAGTTCTATAGTTTCCTTATTCAACTTTTCTTTGGAAGATCTATCCAGTGGTGAGAGAGCTGTGTTGAAGTCTCCCACAATTATTGTATGGTGGTCTATTAGACTCTTGAACTTGAGAAGAGTTTGTTTGATGAACATAGCTGCACCATTGTTTGGGGCATATATATTTATGATTGTGATGTCTTGTTGGTGTATGGTTCCCTTGAGCTGTATGTAGTGTCCCTCTTGATCCCTTTTGATTAACTTTGGCTTGAAATCTATTTTATTTGATATGAGTATGGACACTCCTGCTTGTTTCCAAAGTCCATATGAGTGATATGATTTTTCCCAACCTTTCACCTTCAGTCTATGTATGTCTTTTCCTATCAAATACGTCTCCTGAAGGCAGCATATTGTTGGGTCTTGTTTTGTGATCCATTCTACTAGCCTGTGTCTCTTAATTGGTGAGTTTAAGCCATTAACATTTAGGGTTATTATTGAGATATGGTTTATTCTTCCAGCCATATTTGTTTATTTATGTTACTAAACATGGTTTGTTTTCCTCTTTGATTATCCCCCCCCCTTTACTGTACTTCCTCCCACTGTTGGTTTTATTTGATATTTTCCATTTCCTCTTCCTGTAATATTTTGCCGAGGATGTTTTGAAGAGATGGTTTTCTAGCTGCAAATTCTTTTAACTTTTGTTTATTCTGGAAGGTTTTAATTTCATCTTCCATACTGAAGCTTAATTTTGCTGGATACACAATTCTTGGTTGGAACCCATTTTCTTCCAGTGTTTGAAATATGTTATTCCAGGATCTTCTGGCTTTCAGAGTCTGTGTTGAAAGATCAGCTGTTATCCTGATTGGTTTACCCCTAAATGTAATCTGCTTCCTTTCTCTTGTAGCTTTTAAAATTCTCTCCTTATTCTGTATGTTGGGCATCTTCATTATAATGTGTCTAGGTGTGGATCTCTTATGATTTTGAACATTCGGCGTCCTGTAGGCTTCTAGAATTTTGGATTCTGTCTCATTCTTCAAGTCTGGGAAGTTTTCTCATATTATTTCATTGAATAGATTGCTCATTCCTTTTGTTTGGACCTCTATACCTTCCTGTATCCCAATGACACTTAAGTTTGGTCTCTTTATGTTATCCCATATTTCTTGAATGTTCTGCTCATGGTTTCTTAACAGCTTTGCTGAGCTGTCTATGTTCTTCTCCAGTTGAAATACTTTGTCTTCATTGTCTGATGTTCTATCTTCTAAGTGTTCTACTCTGCTGTTAGTATTCTCAATTGAGTTTTTAAGTTGGTTTATTGTTTCCTGCATTTCCAGGATTTCTGTTTGTTTGTTGTTTATAACCTCGATCTCCCTGTATAATTGATCTTTTGTTTCTTGGATTTGTTTATGTAATTCATTTTCGAAGTGGTCGAAGTGGTCTTTCATTTTCTGGTTTTGCTGTCTAATGTCTTCCTTGAGACTCCAGATCATCTGAAGCATGTATATCCTGAATTCTTTATCTGACATTCCATCTGCTGCAGATATTACCTCTTGTATAGTTGCAAAGTCTCCCTCGCAGGCTTTGGCGGTGGTTCTGCCCCTCCTCCAAATGGGGCAATGTGACTACCACGCCTGCAGGCCGCTGTGCCTGTACTTTCGGTGGGCCTGTTCTTTTGGTGGTCACAGGTCCGCCTACCTTGCAGGCGTGAGCAGCGGCTCTGCTCCTCCGCTGGCCGCTAGGCCTGTTCTGTCTGTTGTTTGCAGGTCTGTCTACCTAACAGGTGCTGGTGGCAGCTCTGCCCCTCGCCCAACAGGGGTGATGTGTCAGAGGGGCCTCTGGGCCGGTTTTGTCAGTGGTCACGGTACCGCCTACCTTGCAGGTGCGTGGGGCAGTTGTGCCCCTCCGCAGGTTGCTGGGCCTGACCTGCCAGTGGTTCGCAGGTCATTCATTTTTTAGTTCTAGTAGTTTTTGTAGACCCTTTTGTGCCTTCTATGAATAGAATAATATCACCCGAAAATAGTGATAAATTACGTTCTTATTTTCCTATTTTTATGCCTTTTATTTCTTTAGTCTGTCTAATTCCTCTGGCCAGAGTTTCGAGATCTATATGGAATAGAAGTGGTGAGAGAGGGCATCCCTGTCTTGTTCCAGATTTTAGAGGAAATGCCTTCAATTTTTCTTCAATTTAACTTCCTGTTATCCCTAGTTTTTCTAATGTTTTGAACATAAAGGGATGCTGTACTTTGTCAAATGCTTTTTTTGCTTCTATCGAAGTCTATTGATGTGGTGAATAACATTTATTGATTTCCGTATATTGAACCATCGTTGCATCCCAGGTATGAATCCTACTTGATCATGGTGCATAATTTTTTTGATGTGCCTTTGTATTCGATTCGCCAGAATTTTATTGAGGATTTTTGCATGTAGGTTCATCAGATATATTGGTCTGTAGTTTTCTTTCTTTGAGGTGTCTTTTTCTGATTTCGGAATCAGCGTGATGTTGGCCTCATAGAATGAATTTGCCAGAGCTCCCTCTTTTTTTCTATCCTGAAATAACTTGAAAAGTATTGGTATTAAAACTTCTTTAAAGGTTTTGTAAAACTCCGCTGAATAGCCATCCGTTCCTGGGCTTTTCTTGGTTTGTAGTCTTTTGATTGCTTCTTCTGTTTCATCCATTGTCATTGGTCTGTTTAAATTGTGTGTATCCTCCTGACTCAGTCTGGGCAAATCATATGACTTAAGAAATTTATCGATGTCTTCACTATATTCTATTTTATTGGAATATAGGTTTTCCAAATAATTTCTAATTGTCTTCTGTATTTCGGAAGCATCTGTTGTAATATTGCCTTTTTCATCCCATATGTTAGTAATTTGAGTTCTCTCTCTTCTTGTCTTCATTAGCATGGCTAAGGGTCTGTTGATCTTATTTATTTTTTCGAAGAACCAACTTTTAATTTTGTTATTTTTTTCAATAGTTTCTTTTGTTTCAATTTCGTTGATTTCCACTCTGATTTTAATTATTTCTTGCCTTCTGCTGCATTTTCTGTTGTTTTGCTCTTCCTTTTCTAGGGCTTTGAGTTGAAGTGTGAGCTCATTTAATTGTTCGTTTTTACTTTTTTTCAGGAATGACCTCCAGGCGATGAATTTCACTCTTAAACCTGCTTTCATTGTGTCCCATAGATTCCGATATGTTGCGTCTGTATTTTCATGTATCTCTAAGAATTTTTTGATTTCCTCCTTTATATCTTCTGTAATCCACTGATCATTCAGTAACATATTGTTCATTTTCCATGTGATGTAGGATTTTTCCTTCTTTTTTTATCATTGGTTTCCAGTTTCATTCCATTATGATCCGAAAAAATTTATGGTGTTATCTCCACCCCTTTATATTTACTGAGGGTTGCCCTATGGCATAATATATGGTCTATTTTTGAGAAGGATCCACGTGCTACTGAGAAAAAAGTATATCCACTTGATGATGGTTGATATATTCTATATACGTCAGTTAAGTATAGGTTATTGATTGTGATATTGAGTTCTATAGTTGCTTTATTCAACTTTTGTTTGGAGGATCTGTCCAATGGTGAGAGAGGTCTGTTGAAGTCACCCATAATTATTGTGTTGTGGTCTATTTCATTCTGGAACTTGAGGAGAATTTGTTTTTTGAATGTTGCAGCACCATTATTTGGTGCATAAATATTGATAATTTTTATGTCTTGTTGGTGAATGGTTCCTTTTAACAGTATATAATGTCCTTTCTTATCCCTTTTGATTAAATTAGTCTTGAAGTCGATTTTATTCGATATGAGGATGGCCACCCCTGCTTGCTTACGAGGACCGTTGCATGGTATATTTTTTCCAAAACTTGCACCTTCAGCCTGTGTATGTCTTTTCCATTCAGATGTGTCTCCTGGAGGCAACATATTGTTGGATTCGTTTTTAATCCAAGTTACCAGCCTATGTCACGTTATTGGAGAGTTTAAGCCATTAACATTTAGAGTCACTATTGATATATGGTTTGTACTGCCACCCATGATTGATGATTCATCTTTTCTTTTTTTTAATTTAGTTTGTTTCTCCATGATTAGCTTTCCCCCCACCCTCTGTCATTACTGAGGCACTTTCCACTGATGGTTTTGGTTGTTGATTTTCATTTCTTCTTCGTGTATTGTTTTGCTCAAGATGCTTTGCAATGCTGCTTTTCTGGCTACAAATTCTTTTAGCTTTTGTTTATCATGAAATATTTTTATTTCATTGTCCTACCTGCAGCTTAATTTTGCTGGATACAGAATTCTTGGTTGGCATTCATTGTCTTTCAGTGTTTGAAATACATTGTTCCAGAATCTTCTCGCTTTCAGCGACTGTGATGAAAAATCCGTTCTCAATCTTATTGGTTTACCCCTTAATGTAATCTGCCTCCTTTCTCTTAGAGCTTTTAATATTTTCTCTTTGTTTTGAATATTGGATATCTTCATTACAATGTGTCTTGGTGTTGGTTTACTGTGATTTTGTGTGTTCGGTGTCCTGTAAGCATGTCCAATTTGTATATCCGTTTACTTTATATTTCTGGAAATATTTCTGTAATTATTTTATTCAATAGATTACTCATTTCCTTTTTTTGAATCTGTGTACCTATCCAGATGACTCATAAATTTGTTTTATTATGTTATCCCATATCTCTTGGATGTTTTACTCATGATTTTTTACCAGCCTTTCTGTGTTGGCTAGATTCATTTCAAGATGATATATTTTGTCTTCATTATCTGACATTCTGTCTTCTAATTGCTCCACAGTGTTAGTGATATTCTCAATTGACTTTTTAATTTGGTTTATCGTTTCCTTCATTTCTAGAATTATTGTTTGATTTTTTTGTATTCTCTATCTCCTGATAAAGATGCATAACTTCTTCTTTTATCTGTTTATGTAATTCATTTTCAATGTGTTCTTTCACTTCTTAGATTTGCTGTCTCATATCCTCTTTAAGTTTTCATTCAATCTATCTAAGGTATTACTTGAGTTCTTTATATGACCATTTTTCTGATGACTATAGGTCCTCCTGAATATTTAGGCTGTCCTTCATTGTTTGTACTTATTTTCTTCCTTGATTTTTTGTGCTGCTCATGTTACTTCTTGCTCTGTTTGACTGCTGAGTTACTGCTTACTCTTATAAATTTATTTGATGCTTGGGAGGAAAGATATTAGAAGAAAAGGGAAGAAGTCACTAAAGAGAATGAGAGTAGGCAGGTAGAATTCAAGGAAGGGGAAATAAGAAAATTGAAAAGAAATGATAAGACAAAAGAAAAAAATAGAAAATAAAGAAAGAAAGAAAAAAATTTAAAAATAATGATCATTTAAAAATGAAAATTAAAATTTAAAATAATAATAATAATAATAAAATAAAAATATTTAAAAAATGAAAACATTTTAAAAAGTAAAAGTACAACAACAAAAAAATTAATTCACATAAAGAATCTAAACCCCACACTCACTAGGCCTCAAGTTGGAGAAGCAGAGCAGTATTAAAGGCAGGCCTATTTTTTCACTTCTGTTTCACAGGAAGGGAGTCCAGGCCACCCTGATTTTAGGCAAATGAGGGGCAAGGGAGCTTATTTTGGACACAGACGTGGGCTGTGTACCTCATGGAAACCTCCAGCCGGAGGTTATGATGAGTGTCTACATGGAAGAAGATGAGGGCCATGTTGGGGTGTTTTGGTTTTAACTGTGAATATTTGTATGGCGGTAGGAAGAGATGACTGGGTCCACCTGGGCTTGAACTCTTGTGTGATTCAACATAGAGACTGAGTTCTGGAATTGACCTCAGAGAAGTATTGCCATAAATTGTGTTGGGATTTTAGAAGGCCATGCATGAGAGTCGCCCTTGGAAAGTGAGATCTAGGCCCAAGGTGGCTTTCCACAGAGCAAAGGGAATCTCAGCCAGGATATCACATTATTTTATTCTGAAAGACTTGGCAGCCATAGGTGAGAGTCAAAGGCACATGGACCTCACATTGTAGACCTCAATGGGCCTGGCTTCATGTGACCTTTTGGCCACCCTTTGGGAAGCCTTGCCTCTGAGACTTCTCCAGAGCTCTCATTGAAATGAGCTTACTCAACATTTAATGGTTAATGAATGAATTGAAACCCAGAGTGCCTCCAACTTCATCCTTGAAAATTGGCCAAATAAAAACCATGAAATTTTTGAAATTCCCAAGACTAGGTGTCACAGGAGAACCTTTGGATGTCCTCTAGCTGATCATGAGAATACAAGACATTGCCTTTATTGACTGGATTTCATGAAAATGGTGTATAACAGAGATGCAAGTAAGTTGGAGCCTGCTGAGTAGTGTTCCTAGAGCCGTGGTGGGCAGGTGTGTGATAAAATATCTCTGGTGTGGCCATGTTTATCTGCCATTGGTGTCCAAATAGCTTGTGACTGACATTTTGCAGTCAGTAGACCCTTATATGTAAAAGCATATAGTTATATGGAGAGATTTCAGGGCAATGTTCAGAATCAGGTTGCTATGGTCAATGGGGCAAGCTATGTGGGATAGAAGCCTGGTTGGTGCATTCTCCAACAGAACCCGACCCACCACAACTGACAGAACTCCCTACAGCACTGTGTCCCAGTTGAACTCTTTTTATTTCATGAAGCAAATACCACATTCCTAGTGCAACAGCAAAAAACACCATGAAGAGTGGAGGTTGACCAAATGGCTTCACAGTCCACATGAGGAGACACTTGCCCTCAGTGGCCCCAGTTTACCTTCAAAGAGAAAATTCAGCACTGCTGCCTCATGTTCATTGGAAAATAAGAAACCATGTCATCCATGTCACATAGATGCAGACCCAGCTTTGATGGTCTCACTACAAAGGAAGCTAATGCTCCTGACAACAAATTATATTTCAAGTGCCCAACCTCAGAGGTACTTTCTCCAGATATTAGGCCATCAGAGCTTCATGTTTGTGGAGTGTTTACCCTGTCCCTTACTTTTGGAAACTCCTCTACCACCTCCAAATTTGTGAACTCCTGAGCATTTTCTATTCCAGATATGTATTCACAGATTTTCTAACTCTTCTCCTCTAATTGTGTCTTACATGGGGCGAAGGTAATGCCAAGGCATTGTTCTGAATGAGAGTGGGAAGATTTTTGTGTAGCACATATTTGCATACACATTGGATACATTTTCCAATTTTCCATTCGAAATACTGTATCCCTGACACTAACAAATTCCCTTCTAGACTTTTACTTCTAATCTTAATATGATGGAGAAAAATAACCCAAACAAAATAGAAATACAAGAGGTTCACCGGAGGCATGGCGTATAGTTGGACTTGCCTTTCGTATGATAAATGGTAGGTGTTATAAATCTAGCCAATTTTAATTGAAATAGTTCTCCATGTGTTTTAAATGTTAACAAATATGTGAATAACTGTCTCCTTTTCTCTGTAGCCTATTCAGCACATGTATTTTTTTATGCACATATTGAATTCTACCTGGTATCACACGTACATTTTGTGAGTTGGCTGACTTGGCAGATACAAATTGTAAGAAAAGATCACTCATACTAAACGCTGTTGGAACTGAAAATTCAACATATGGGTCAGCTTTCTAGTTGAACAACATAAATTGATGTTCAGGAAAATGAATATTTTTGGATCTGTGGATGATATATATTTCATGGTGAATTTCAATTGGCATACATAATGCTACTTTTTAATGTCTGTGTGTGTGTGTTATATATATATATATATATATATATATATATATATATATATATATGTATTCACTCTCCAGATTTTTCACAATATGAAATGTATTTGTTTTATTATACACCCCCTAAATTCATTCATATTTATGTATGTGGATTTATAATCAACTTTTCACAAGTTTATTCTCAGAAATATTCATCCATCTGAAATACATATTCGTTTCCTAGTACTGAAATCTAACTTCAGGGGATCATATGATGGCAGCGATGGAGTGCATCAACCCCATGTACAGCGTCACTGTGCAGGAGAATGACGAATTTCCAGCAAAATTTGGGTGCTCCAAAACCTAGTGGAAGTATTTCCATCTCACGAGGATCAGCTACGGGGCTCAAACGTAAGTGATTTGTCCGCATGGAGCATCATGCTGCTTATTCAGCAAATCGCCCTGCGGCTAGAGTCTGTGGCGCATGATAGGATACAATGAGATAGCAACACAAATATTCAGTGGTGTGGATTCTGTGGGCTCCTGCCAGCTGTACAAGCACTGTGCTCATTGCTGAATTCTGAGTTTGAGACCGGGGAAGGACGCGGTACAATTGGGTTTTCCACACCAGTCAGACCACAGAGGAAGCCAGGAGCCACCATCTTGGAGAGCTGACGTCACCATTCCTGTTTTCAACTGATAGCAGCTCATTCAGCTATAGAACAGGTAATCTCAGGCTGCCATTCGCCTGCGTCTCGGAGACAAATTACTCAGGCCTGCTCCTATCAGAACATACACCAAGCCCAGAGCGGTCGAATTCTGGCTCCTGGAACTGATCAGGCCCAGGGCTAAAGAACCCGCGGAAACTGCTTCTCGGTCTAGGTCTTGCTGAATACTGTGGAGGTAAATACCTACCGAGCCTTCATAGGCAGTGGCAACAGGATTGAGACGGAGCTTGTGAGGGCCGGTCAGGACTCACCCATTGCTTTGGTCATCCGGCAAAGGGAACGGAATGCTGCCATTCGCAAGGGATACCAACATGTTAGAGATCTGATGTCATCACAAAGTGGCGGAGGAGATAACTTCATCGATACCAGCGGTGACAGAAACAGTTGGTGTCCTGGTAAAAAAAGTGAGTCACAAACACCCGAGTCTCTCTCACTTTGTCTTCAAGCCAGAGGGGGAGAGCAGAGCCGCCGCCCACGCCCGGCACAGGCCCAGCGACCCGCAGGCGTGGTAATCACGTCATCCCAATTGGAGTAGGGACAGAGCAGAGCCGCCGCCCGTGCCGAGAACAGGCCCATCGACCAGCAGGCGTGGTAGTCACGTCACCCCAATTGGAGTAGGGACAGAGCAGAGACTTCTCCCGCGCCCAGTACAAGCCAAGCGGCCCACCAGCGTGGTTGTTAGGTCACCCCAATAGGAATAGGGCAGAGCAGAGCCAACGCCCATGCCCAGAACAGGCCCAGCGACCCGCCGGCGAGGTAGTCACATCACCCCAATTGGAGTAGGGGCAGAGCAGAGCCTTCGCCCATGCCCGAAACCGGCCCAGCGACCTGCCAGCATGCTAGTCATGACACCCCAATTGGAGTAGGGGCAGAGCAGAGTGACCAACCTCGCCCACAACGTAGGCAACCGAACAGCGAAACAGGCCCAGCGGCCTGCCGGCACGGCAGACACATCACACCATTTGGAGTAGGAGCAGAGCAGATCCACTGCCCGTGCCCACAAAATAGACAGACTTGCGACTGACCAGTGAACAGGCCCAGCGTCCTGCCGGCATTGTAGACACGCCATCCCAATTGGAGTAAGGGCAGAGTAGAGCTGCCGCCCACGCCTGCAAGGTAGGCAGACCTGCAATGGATCAGCAGAACAGGCCGAGGGATCCGCGGGCGTTGTAGACACGTCACACCAAATGGAGGAGGGGCAGAGCAGAGCCATCGCCCGCGCCCGCATTGTAGACAGACCTGCAACCAACCAGCAGAACAGGCCCAGCAGCCCGTCAGCGTGGTAGATAGATCACCCCAATTGGAGGAGCAGCACAGCCGCCCCCCGCTCATGCAAGGGCGACTTTTCAACTATACAAGAGCAATATAAATATATAGGGGGAAAACTTCAAAAACACAACAGCTTCAACAAGCAGAGAGAAACGCGAGCAGTATGAAAAGACAAGGAAAGAAAGGACCACAAGCAATGCAGGACAACACAACTTTAGAAGAGGTAATAGCTGCATCAGATCGAATGTCAGATAAAGAATTCAGGAAACTCATGCTTTAGATCATCTGGAGTCTCAAGGAAGACATTAGACAACAAAATCAGACAATTAAAGATCACTTCAACAATGAATTACATAAACAAATCCAAGAAGCAAAAGATCAACTATATAGAGTGATAGAGGTTGTAAAAACAAACAAACAGAAATCCTAGAATTGCAGGAAGCAATAAACCAACTTAAAAACTCAATTGAGACTACTACGAGCAGAGTAGAAAACTTAGAACATAGAACATCAGACAATGAAGACAAAGTATTTCAACTTGAAAAGAACATAGACAGCTCAGCAAGACTGTTAAGAAACCACGAGCAGAACATCCAAGAAATATGGGATAACATAAAGAGGCCAAACTTAAGAGTCATTGGGATACAGGAAGGTATAGAGGTCCAAACCAAAGGAATAAGCAATCGTTTCAATGAAATAATACGAGAAAACTTCCTAGACTTGATAAATAAAACAGAATCCCAAGTCCTAGAAGCCTACAGAACGCCGAATGTGCAAAATCATAAGAGAGCCACAACTAGACACATTATAATGAAGATGCCCAACAAACAGAAAAAGGAGAGAATTTTAAAAGCTACAAGAGAAAGGAAGCAGATTACATTTAGGGTTAAACCAATCAGGATAACAGCTGATCTTTCAAAACAGACTCTGAAAGCTAGAAGATCCAGGAATAACATATTTCAAACACTGAAAGAAAATGGGTTCCAACCAAGAATTGTGTATCCAGCGAAATTAAGCTTCAGGATGGAAGATGAAATTAAAACCTTCCACGATAAACAAAAGTGAAAAGAATTTGCAGCTAGAAAACCATCTCTTCAAAACATCCTCGGCAAAACATTGCAGGAAG
The DNA here is from genome assembly GCF_048772815.1 of Callospermophilus lateralis. Taxonomy (NCBI): domain Eukaryota; kingdom Metazoa; phylum Chordata; class Mammalia; order Rodentia; family Sciuridae; genus Callospermophilus; species Callospermophilus lateralis. The sequence goes on from NW_027513394.1 coordinate 374,328, forward strand.
AGGAAATGGAAAATAACAATGAAAACCAACAGTGGGAGTTAGGACATTAAAGAGGGGAAAATAATCAAAGAGGAAAACAAACCATGTTTAGTAACATAAATAAACAAATATGGCTGGAAGAACAACCCATATCTCAATAATCACCCTAAATGCTAATGGCTTAAACTCACCAATGAAGACACACTGGCTAGTAGAATTGAACAAAAAACAAGACCCAACAATATGCTGCCTACAGGAGACGCATTTGATAGGAAAATGCATACATAGACTGACGGTGAAAGTTTGGGAAAAATCATATCACTCATATGGACTTCGGAAACAAGCAGGAGAGTCCATACTCATATCAAATAAAATAGATTTTAAGCCAAAGTTAATCAAAAGGGATAAAGAGAGACACTACATACTGCTCAAGGGAACCATACACCAACAAGACACAGCAATCATTAATATAAATGCCCCAAACAATGGTGCAGCTATGTTCATCAAACAAACTTTTCTCAATTTCAAGAGTCTAATAGACCACAATACAGTAATCATGGGAGACATGAACACACCTCTCTCACCACTGGACAGATCTTCAAAACAAAAGTTGAATAAGGAAACTATAGAACTCAATAACACAATTAATAGCCTAGACTTATTTGAGATATTTAGAATATAACACCCAACATCAAGCAGTTACCTTTTTTCTCAGCAGCACATGTATCCTTCTAAAAAATAGATCATATATTATGTCACAGGGTAACTCTTAGACAATATAAAGGAGTACAGATAATACCATGCATATTATCTGATCATAATGGAATGAAACTAAAAATCAATGATAAAAGAAGGAAGGAAAAATCATGCATCACTTGGAGAATGAACAATGGGTTACTGAGTGATCAATGGGTTATAGAAGACATCAAGGAGGAAATTTAAAAATTCTTAGAGATAAATGAAAATGCAGACACAACACATCAGAATCTATGGGACACATTGAAAGCAGTTCTAAGAGGAAAATTCATTGCTTGGATTTCATTCCTTAAAAAAAGAAACAACCAACAAATAAATGATCTCATACTTCATCTCAAAATCCTAGAAAAAGAAGACGAAAGCAACAGCAAAAGACGTAGAAGGCAAGAAATAATTAAAATCAAAGCTGAAATTAATGAAATTGAAACAAAAAAAAAACAATTGAAAAAACTTGACAAAAGTAGAAGTTGGTTCTTTGAAAAAATAAATAAAATTGACAGATCCTTAGCCATGCTAACAAAGAGAAGAAGAGAGAGAACTCAAATTACTAGCATAAGGGATTAAAAAAGGAAATATCACAACAGATATTTCAGAAATACAGAAGATAATCAGAAATTATTTTGAATCCTTATACTCCAATCAAATAGAAGACAGTGAAGGCATCGATAAATTTCTTAAGTCATATGATTTCCCCAGATTGAGTCAGGAGGAATTAGACAACCTAAACAGACCAATATCAATTGAGGAAATAGAAGAAACCATCAAAACACTACCAACTTAGAAAAGCCCAGGACCGTATGGGTATATAGCAGAGTTTAACAAAACCTTTAAAGAGGAATGAATACCAATATTTTTCAAGCTATTTCAGGAAATTGAAAAAGAGGGAGATCTTCCAAATTCATTCTACGAGGCCAACATCACCCTGATTCTTCCACCAGACAAAGACACTTCAAAGAAAGAAAACTACAGACCAATATCTCTGATTAACCTACATGAAAAAAATCCTCAATAAAATTTTGGCGAATTGGATACAAAACATATCCAAAAAATTGTGAATCCTGATCAAGTAGGATTCATCCGTGTGATGCAAGGCTGGTTCAATATACGGAAATCAATAAATGTTATTCACCACATCAATAGACTTAAAAATAAGAACCATATGATCATCTCAATAGATGCAAAAAAAAAGCATTCAATAAAGTACAGCATTCTGTTACTTCAACACTCTAGAAAAACTAGTGATAAGAGGAACATACCTCAATATTGTAAAAGCAATCTATGCTAAGCCTCAGGCTAGCATCATTCTGAATGGAGAAAAATTGAAGGCATTCTCTCTAAAATCTGGAACAAGACAGGGATGCCCTCTCTCACCACTTCTGTTCAACATAGTTCTCGAAAAAACTGGCCAGAGCAATTAGACAGATGAAAGAAATAAAAGGCATATAAATTGGAAAAGAAGAACTTAAATTATCACTATTGCAGATCACATGATTCTATATCTAGCAGTCCCAAAAGCGTCCACAAAGAAACTAATGGAGCTAATAAATGAATTCAGCAATGTGGCAGGATATAAAATCAACATGCATAAATCAAAGGCATTCCTGCATATCAGCGACAAATCCTCTGAAATGGAAATGAGGACAACCACTCAATACACAATATCCTAAAAAAAAAATAATAATTAGGAATAAACCTAACAAAAGATGTGAAAGTCTTATACAATGAAAACTACAGAACCCTAAGGAGAGAAATAGAAGAAAATCTTAGAAGATGTAAAAATATATCCTGTTCATGGATAGGCAGAACTAACATCATCAAAATGGTGATATTACCAAAAGTTCTCAATAGGTTTAATGCAATGCCAATCAAAATCCAAACGGCATTTCTTCTAGAAATAGAGAAAGCAATCATGAAATTCATATGGAAAAATAAAAGACACAGAATAACAAAAACAATACTAAGCAGGAAGTGTGAATCAGGCGGCAAAGCGATACCAGACTTAAAACTATACTACAAAGCAATAGTAACAAAAATAGCATGGTACTGGTACCAAAACAGGACTGTGGACCAATGGTTCAGAATAGAGGACACAGAAACCAAGCCAGGAAACTACAACTATCTTATATTTGATGGAGGGGCTAAAAGCATGCAATGGAGGAAAATAGCATCTGCAAAAAATGGTGGTGGGAAAACTTGGAATCCATATGTAACAAAATGAAACTGAATCCCTTTCTCTCGCCATGCACAAAAGTTAACTCAAAATGGATCAAGGAGCTTTATATCAAATCAGAGACATGGCGTCTGACAGAAGAAAAAGTTGGCTACGATCTACATACTGTGGGGTCGGGCTCCAAATTCCTCAATAGGACACCCATAGCACAAGAGTTAATAACTAGAATCAACAAATGGGACTTACTCAAACTAAAAAGTTTTTTTCTCAGCAAAAGAAACAGTAAGAGAGGTAAATAGGGAGCCTACAACCTGGGAACAAATCTTTACTCCTCACACTTCAGATAGAGCCCTAATATTCAGAGTATACAAAGAACTCAAAAAAATAGACAATAAGATAACAAATAACCCAATAAACAAATGGGCCAAGAACCAAAACAGACACTTCTTAGAGAAGGACATACAATCAAAAAACAAGTACATGAAAAAATGCTCACCATCCCCAGCAGTCAGAGAAATGTAAATCAAAACTACCCTAAGATATCATCTCACTCCAGTAAGATTGGCAGCCATTATGAAGTCAAACAACAACAAGTGCTGGTGAGGATGTGGAGAAACAGGTACACTTGTACATTATTGGAGGCACTGCTAATTGGTGCAGCCAATTTGTAAAGCATTATGGAGATTTCTTGGAAAGCTGGGAATGGAACTACCATTTGACCCAGCTATTCCTCTTCTCGGTCTATTCCCTAAAGACCTTAAAAGAGCATGCTACAGGGACACTGCTACATTGATGTTCATAGCAGCACAATTCACAATAGCAAGACTGTGGAACCAACCTAGATGCCGTTCAATAGAAGAATGGATAAAAAAATGTGGCATTGATACACAATGGAGTATTACTCTGCTTTAAAAAATGACAAAATCATAGAATTTTAAGGAAAATAGATGGCATTAGAGCAGATTATGCTAAGTGAAGCTAGCCAATCCCTAAAAAACAAATGCCAAATGCCTTCTTTGATAAAAGGAGAGTAACTATGAACAGAGTAGGGATGAAGAGCATGAGATGAAGATTAATATTAAATAGGGATGAGAGGTGGGAGAGAAATTGAGAGAGAAGGGAAATTTCATGGAAATGGAAGGAGACCCTCAGGGTTATACAAAATTACATAAAAGAGGATGTGAGGGGAAAGGGAAAAATAATACAAAAAGGGAGAAATTTATTACAGTAGAGGGGGTAGAGAGATAAGAGGGGAATAGAGGGGAGGGGAGGAGGGATAGTAGAGGATAGGAAAGGCAGCAGAATACAATAGACACTAGTATGGCAATGTGTAAATCAATTGATGTGTATCTGATGTGATTCTGCAATCTGTATACGGGGTAAAAATGGGAGTTCATAACCCACTTGAATCAATGTGTGAAATATGATATATCAAGAAATATGTAATGTTTAGAACAACCATAAAAAATTAAAAAAATAAAGAAAACTAACTTCGGTGAATGAGGCACGCGAATCCTAATATTTCTACAGTAACTGACCAAGTTTAACATCAACGCAAGTAGATTCCAATGGGACATGATGTGTATTTTTACGTTAATTTTTATTCAAAACTTCTACATTACAATTTCATCAGTTTATGTACATCATAGGATATATATTTCATAAACAATTTAGCAAATTTATATCCATTTGTTACACTTTCAATCACTTCCTGCTTCAAAACACATGTATTCCTCCATATTTCTTGACTGGTCTTTGCATGAGAATTCTTTCCGAACACATTATTTTCGATTTCCATAATCACTTTTGAAGCAAGCTTCACACACTCTTCATGATAATCCAAAACACTATTATTACCATTAGATGTATAACTGGTTGGAATGAATGAATGTATATCAATATAAGATTTATTGTATATTTTCAGATATCAATTCAATCCATTATTTAAAGTTGGAACCAGTTATATTATTTATTCACAGTATGGTGTATTCATGCTTAATCTCTATATTCATGGACACAGGGTACACCTCTTTGTACCCCCAATACTAATTTTACGTCTTCAATATATTGCTCCCAGAAATGGTGGCAGAAATACTGATGTCACCTGATCTACATATACATTTTATCACAGTAATATTCTGGACAAAAAATGTAAAGGTCACACTTATGATTGGACCAAAGACTAAATGGAAAGAGATCAAGGATTACTAAAAACATCCATGTCCAGGTTGCCTAATGCTCTCAAATGTCAATCCTATTGGTTACTACATATTTGTTTCTTCCTAAGTTTAAATATTCAAACTCAACCCTGGTGAAAATGTCTACTCTTATCACTCACTTAATACTTTGCCTGAGTTCATAATGTCTCTATTGATATCTGCTTTTCTACATATTTTCCCAATTTCATCATAGTGACTGACTCTTCATATGTGCTGACATTTACATTCACTCTCTAACCGAAACCCTATAGCTAAAGAATTTTTAGTCCCAATCCTACACTCACTCTTCTTCCTAAACCTACCAACTATCTTCCTAATCCTACCGACTATCCCTTTGGATTGGATGTTCTCTTCTACATTCAAACATCCAAGGTACAAGGTATTATGCCATTGTATATCAAATTGTCTAAGACATCTTTGCAGAATATAATTCAAAACTAAATATCCCAATTAAGGGTCCAATGCCCTTCTGGGCTTCAAATCATACCTACATTTTTGTTTTCATACTTATATTTCACCTCGATATTCTTGTAAATATTGCAGGTACCCAATACCATTATTAATCGCACAGAATGATTGCTAACCCAAATCGAACCTGTTATTAACCCTAAACATACACTGTTCCCTCAATCTCATTTTACAGAAGAGCAGGGATAGAGTCGTTCTTACAATACAGGAAAGTAGGGGACATTCCACCTGCTGAGAACCTCAAAGGTCCATTCTGAAATGATACCTGGAGAAGATGTAGGCAGCTCTGAAGGACCAGAGAGAGCAAAAGTCATCTTCCATGGCAAACAACCTGGTCAGGATGAAGCGATGTTTCTGAATCAGCATCTCTCTTTTTATTGTAGAGAAGATGGACCAAACCAGGCCTGTGTGGAGAGCTGCTGCTGCGTGCCTATGGTTGACATACCATTCTACCTTGTGAAAGTGTCACAGGAAGTAGGGGCAGCCTCCATCTCATGGGACACTTGGAAGCAACTGTTACGACAAAGTGGTTGCCAAGGCAGTTACCTCATTCAGTTCCAAAGAAAGTGACATACCTCATTTCCTTGGTGATGGAACTCTCTGAACTTTGTATCAAAGAATCCAGGCACCCCGAGGCAGCCCCAGTCCCAGTGGGCTCACTTGTTTGGATTTACCAGGAACAGATTCAGTCTTTCTTGGTACCTACTGATGTGAGGATGGCCAAATGCCAGGAGAGCTCTGAAGAGGGACCTTTCCAGAAGAAGCAGCTAGTGGCTCACCCCTTTTTCTTGACAACTTCACAGAGTTGGCCAAGGAAACCAGATCTGAGAGAGGTCAGGCCATGTTCTGAGAATAGGTAGGAAAGTTGGTTTGTTTGGTTTGGAGTGGATTGCTTTTAGTACGTCGTTTGACCAGGAGAGTGTTTCTATGTCTGTGTATCCCACTGTGTCCGTTGTTGTAGACATTAGAAAAGAGAATGCATTAATGGATGCGTCCAGTCTACTATAAATCTTCCCATAATTCATCCTGCCCTTTTTATGAATGGACTGCAGCTTGTCTTATCGAGAGGCAACACCTTCTATCTTCCTAAGTTCCTGTTTTCTTCCTCAATTCTGGCCACTCTCCAGAATAGGCTCATGGTTTTGTGTCCAAGATATGTACCACTCCAAGCACTGTGACATGGCCATGTGCTGGATAGCTGAAGAGAATGGCCAGCCTTTCAGAAAACTCAGATATCAGTGTGAACACTAACGTCTCAGTAGAAAAACCCTGCTTTGGGGCTTTTGCTTACCTATTGTTCTGTTGCACTGAATGTCAGGAAAGACTTTGTCTCAGGTCACCCCTTTGTGAAGCCTGAAGAAAAGAGTTTTCAAATGGAAATGAATGGGCATCACCTGTGTCTCTTTGCTTAATTGCTTTGGAAAGGGATGTGGCTGAATTAGCCTCTTGGCCTTGCGTGTGGCTGTGACTTACATTCTCAGCACCTGATGGATCTAAAGAATGATCCCATGTGTGCATCAAAAACCATAATGGCAAAAAGATCAGTCATTGTGGATGAAGTCTCTTGCCTTCCTCTCTTAGGTTCCTGACCTCTGTCAAGTGAGAAAATGGATTCTTTGGGTCAAATGAGTTCCTCAAAGCCCTGCAGAGGTGCTTGGGGTTTCGCATGACTCCAAATCACAAAGAATCTATACCTGAAAATCAGTAGGCCTCAAATTGGAGAAACAGAGCAGTATTAATGACAGGCTTATTTGATCACTCCTGGTTCACAGGAAGGGTGTCCAGGCCACCCTGACTTTAGGCAAATTAGGGGCAAGTGAGCTTATTTTGGACACTTTCTTGGGCTTCGCCCCTCATGAAAATCTTCAGCCAGACATTACGATGAATGACAATATGTAAGAAGATGATGGCCATGTGGGAGTGTTTTCGTTTTAATTTTGGTCATTTGTGTGGCGGTTGGAAGAAATGACTGGGTCCACCTGGGCTTGAACTCTGGTGTGATTCCCCTTAGAGACTGAGTTGTGAAACTGACCTTAGAGAAGTATTGCATTGAATTTTGTTGGGATTTTAGGAGGCCACGCAGAGAGTCACCCTTGGAACTGAGATCTAGGCCCAGGGTTGCTTTCCACAGATTTTTCAGTTCCTGAAGGAAGTGACCTCACCTCAATTCCTTGGTGATGGAACTCTCTGATCTTGGGATCCAGGAATTCAGGCAAAAAAGCCAGGGCAGTTCCAGTCCGAGTTGTCTCATTTGTTTGGATTTACCAAGGACAGAGTCAGTCTTTCTTGGTACCTACTCATGTGAGGATGGCCAAATGGCAGGAAATCTCTGAAGAGGGGCCTTTCCTGAGAAAGCAGGTAGTGGCTCACAGCTGGCTCCTGACAATTTCATAGAGTTGGCCATGGAGTCCAAATCTGAGACAGGAGTGTCCATTTTGGGAGAACATAGTATGGCCCATAAGTCAGAGGACACTCCAGATAGTCAAAGACCTACTTGGCGGAAGGAGGTGCCTTTGTAGGTTTGGTTGTTGGTTTGTGGTTTTGTCTCATGTTCTGAGAATAGGCAGGGAAGGTGGTTTGTTTCGTTTGGAGTGAACTGTTTCTAGTAAGTCATTTGGCAAGGCGAGTGTTTCTATGTCTGTGTATCCCACTGTTATCCATGGTTGTAGACATTAGAAAAGATATTGGATCAATGGATGTGTCTGTCTAGTAGAAAGCTTCCCAGAATTCATCCTGCACAATTTATGAATGCACTGCGGCTTGCCTTATCAATTGGCTACACCTGCTATCTTTCTAAGTTCCACTTTTCTTCCTGAATTCTTGCCACTCTCCAGAATAGGCTCATGGTTTTTTGTGCAAGATATATACCACCTCCAAGCTCTGTGACATGGCCATGTACTGGATAGCTGAAGGGAATGGCGAGCATCCCAGAAAACTCAGAAATCACTGTGACCATTAAAGTCTCAGTGGAGAAACCCTGCTTTGGGCCTTTTGGTTACCTAATGTTCTGTTGCCCTGAATGTCAGGAAGGTCTTTGCCTTAGGCCACCCCTTTGTGAAGACTGAAGAAAACAGTTTTCAAATGGAAATGAATGGGCATCACCTGTGGATCTTTGCTTAATTGCTTTGAAAAAGATGTGTCTCATTCAGACCATTGGCCCTGTGTGAGGCTGTTGCTTAGTTTCTCATCACCTGATGGATCTAAAGAAAGATTCGATGTGTATATCCAAAACCAAAGTGGCAAAAAGAGCAGTCATTGTGGATGAAGTCTCTCGTCTTCCTCTGTAAGGTTCGTGACCTCCATCAAGTGAGAATAGGGATCCTTTGTGTCAAATGAGTTCCTCAAAGCCCTGCAGATTCTATCCCATAGGTGCTTGGGTCTTATCATGACTCCAGTTCACATAAAGAATCTAAAACCCACAGTCAGTAGTCCTCAAATTTGAGAAGCGGAGCAGTATTAATGCAGGCCTATTTGATCACATCTGGTTCACAGGAAGGGTGTACAGGCCACCCTGAGTTTAGTCAAATTAAGGGGCAAGGGAGCTTATTTTTGACACTGGCTTGGGTGGAGCCCCTAATGGAAACCTCCAGTCAGAAGTTATGATGAGTGTCTATATGGAAGAAGATGTGGGTCATGTGGGAGTGTTTTGGTTTTAATTGTGGTCATTTGGGTGGCAGTTGGAAGTGACGACTGGGTCCACCTGGGCTTGAACTCTGGTGTGATTCCCCTTAGATACTGAGTTGTGGTACTGACCTCAGAGAAGTATTGCCATGAATTGTCTTGGGATTTTAGGAGGCCACGCATGAGATTTGCCCTTGGAAACTGAGATCTAGGCCCAGGTTGGCTTTGCACAGAGCACTGGGAATCTCAGCCAGGGTATCACATAATTTCATTCTGAAAGACTTGGCAGCCATAGTTGAGAGTCAAAACACACATGGACCTCACATTGTAGACCTCAATGCGCCTAGCTTCATGTGATCATTGGCCACTCTTTGGGAAGCCTTGCTTATGAGAGTTCTCCAGAGCTTTCATTGAAATGAGCATCCTCACCATTTAATGGTTCCTGAATGCAGTGAAACCCACAGTGCCTTCAACTTCATCCTTGAAAAATGGCTAGATAAATACCGTGAAATTTTTTTAAATTTCCATGACCAGGTGGCACTGGAGAACCTTTGGATATCCTGTTGCTGACTATGAGTATACCAGACAGTGCCTGATGGACTGGGTTTCAAGAAAATGGTATAGAGCAGAGATGCCAGTAATTTGGAGCCTGCTGAGTAGTGGGCATAGAGCTGCAGTCGGCAGGTGTGTGATAAATCATCTGTGGTGGGGCCATGTGGATCTTCCATTGGCTTCCAAATTGCTTGTGACTGACATGGTGCAGCGAGCAGAGCCTTATATGTAAAGGCGTATTTTTATTTGGAGAGGTTTCAGGGCAATGTTCAGAATCACGTTGCTATGGTCAAGAGGCAAGCTATTTGGGATAGAACATTGGTGGGTGCATTCTCCTGCAGACCCTGACCCACCACACGTGAGAAACTCCCTCCAACACTTTGTCCCACTTGGACTCCTTGTATTTTGTGAAGCAAATACCAAACTACCAGTGAAGCAGCAAGAAACACCACAAAATGTGGAGGATGACCAAATGGCTTCACAGTCCGCACGGGGAGACACTTAGCCCCCAGTGACCACAGGTTACCTACAAAGATTGAATTCAGCACTGCTGACTCATGTTCATTGGAACATAAGAAACCATGTCCTCCAGGTCACATAGATGCAGACCCAACTTTGATGCTCTCATTACAAAGGAATCTAAAGCTCCTGACAACAACATATATTTCAAGTGCCCAACCTCAGAGGCAGTTTCTGAAGAAGTCTTTAGGCCAGCAGAGCTCCATATTTTTGGAGTGTTTACCCTGTCCCTTACTTTAGTAAACTACTCTACCACCTCCAAGGTTGTGAAATTTTGAGCATTTTAAATTCCAGCTATGTATTCCCAGATTTTCTAACTCTTCTCCTCTAATGATGTATTACTTGGGGCGAGGGTAATGTCAAGGCATTGTTCTGGATGAGAGTGAAATATTTCTCCATGTGTTTTTTTTTCAATTATTTTATTTCATATTATTATTTTACTTTTTTAATTGGGTGTTCAAAACATTACAAAGCTCTTGACATATTATATTTCATACATTAGATTCAAGTGGGTTATGAACTCCCATTTTTATCCCAAATACGGATTGCAGAATCATATCTGTTACAGATCCGCCTTTTTATAATGCCCTATTAGTAACTGTTGTATTCTGCTACATTTTCTATCCTCTACTATCCCCGCTCCCCTCCCATCTTCTCTCTCTACCCCATCTACTGTAATACATTTATATCTTTGTTTATTTTCCCATTCCACTCACAACCTCTTATATGTAATTTTGTGTAACAATGAGGGTCTCCCTCCATTACCATGCAATTTCCTTTATCGCTCTCTTTCCGCCCGCGACCTCATGTCTCTGTTTAATGTTGATCTTTTCTTCCTGCTCTTCCTCCCTGCTCTGTTGTTAGTTGCTCTCATTATATCAAAGAAGACATTTTTATTTGTTTTTTAGGGTTTGGCTAGCTTCACTAAGCATAATCTGCTCTAGTGCCATCCATTTCCCTGCAAATTCAATGATTTTGTCATTTTTTAATTCTGCATAATACTCAATGGTGTATAAATGCCACATTTTTTTTTATCCATTCATCTACTGAAGGGCATCTGGGTTGGTTCCACAGTCTAGCAATTTTGAATTGTTCTGCTATGAACATAGATGTGGCAGTATCCCTGTAATATGCTCTTTTAAGGTCTTCAGGGAATAGTCTGAGAAGGGCAATATCTGGGTCAAATGGTGGTTCCATTCCCAGCTTTCCCAGGAATCTCCATACTGCTTTTCAAATTTGCCACAACATTTTGCAGTCCCACCAGCAATGTACAAGAGTACCCTTTTCCCCACATCCTCAGCAGCACTTCTTATTGTTTGACTTCATTATGGCTGCCAATCTTACTAGAGTAGGATGGTATCTTAGGGTGGTTTTAATTTGCATTTCTCTGACTGCTAGAGATGGTGAGCATTTTTTCATGTACTTACTGATTGATTGTATGTCTTCCTCTGAGAAGTGTCGGTTCAGGTCCATGGCCCATTTTTTGATTGGGTTATTTATCATCTTATTATCTAATTTTTTGAGTTCTTGGTATACTCTGGATATTAGGGCTCTATCTGAAGTGTGAGGAGTAAAAATTTGTTCCCATGATTTAGGCTCCCTATTTACCTCTCTCATTTTTTATCCTGCTGAGAAAAAACTTTTCAGTTTAAGTAAGTCCCATTTGATGATTCTTGTTATTAACTCTTCTGCTATAGGTGTCCTGTTAAGGAATTTGGAGCCCGACCCCACATTATGTAGATCGGAGCCAACTTTTTCTTCTATCAGATGCAGAGTCTCTTATTTGATATCTAGCTCCTTGATCCACTTTGAGTTAACTTTTGTGCATGGCAAGAGGAGGGGATTCGGTTTCATTTTGTTGCATATGGATTCCCATTTTTTACAACACCATTTGTTCAAGATGCTATATTTCCTCCATTGCATGTTTTTAGCTCCTTTATCAAATATAGCATAGTTGTAGCTTTGTGAATTAGTCTTTGTGTCCTCTATTCTGTACCATTGGTCAACCCGCCTGTTTTGGTACCAGTGCCATGCTGTTTTTGTTACTATTGCTCTGTAGTATAGTTTTAAGTCTGGTATCGCTATACCGCCTGATTCACACTTCCTGCTAGAATTGCTTTTGCTATTCTGAGTCTTATATTTTTCCATATGAATTCCATGATTGCTTTATCTATTTCTACAAGAAATGCCTTTGGGATTTTGATTGGCATTGCATTAAACCTATAGAAAAGGTAATTTCGCCATTTTGATGATGTTAGTTCTGCCTATCCAGGAACAGGGTATATTTTTCCATCTTCTAAGATCTTCTTCTACTTCTCTTTTTAGGGTTCTGTAGTTTTCATTGTATAAGTCTTTCACCTTTTTTGTTAGGTTGATTTTCAAGTATTTAATTTTTTTTGAGGATATTGTGAATGGAGTGTTTTTCCTCATTTCTGTTTCAGAAGTTTTGTCGCTGATATACAGAAATGCCTTTGATTTATGCATTTTGATTGTATATCCTGCCACTTTGCTGAATTCATTTATTAGTTCTAGTAGTTTTTTTGTAGACCCTTTTGGGTCTTCTATATATAGAATCATGTCACCAGGAAATAGTGATAATTTACGTTCTTATTTTCCTATTTTTATGCCTTTGATTTCTTTTGTCTGTCTAATTGCTCTGGCCAGTGTTTCGAGAACTATATTGAATAGAATTGGTGACAGAGGTCATCCCTGTCTTTTCCCAGATTTTAGAGGGAGTGCCTTCAATTTTTTTCCATTCAAAACTATGCTAGCCTGAGACTTAGCATAGATAGCTTTTACAATGTCGAGGTTAGTTCCTGTTATCCCTATTTTTCTAATGTTTTGAACATAAAGGGATGCTCTACTTTTTCGAATGCTTTTTCTGCGTCTATCGAGATGATCATATGGTTCTTATCTTTAAGTCTATTGATGTGATGAATAACATTTATTGATTTTCGTATATTGAACCATCTTTGCATCCCAGGGATGAATCCTACTTGATCCTGGTGAACAATTTTTTTGATGTCCCTTTGTATTCAATTAGGCAGATTTTTATTGAGGATTTTTGCATCTAGGTTAATCAGATATATTGGTCTGTAGTTCTCTTTCTTTGAGGTGTCTTTTTCTGGTTTTGGAATTAGGGTGATGTTGGCCTCATAAAATGAATTTGGCAGAGCTCCCTCTTTTTATATTTCCTGAAATAACTTGAAAAGTAAAGGTATTAATTCTTCTTGAAAGGTTTTGTAAAACTCCGCTGTATAGCCATCCGTTCCTGGGCTTTTCTTGGTTGGTAGTCTTTTGATTGCTTCTTCTATTTCATCCATTGATATTGGTCGGTTTAAATTGTGTGTATCCTCCTGACTCAGTTTGGGCAAATCATATGACTTAAGAAATTTATCGATGTCTTCACTATTTTCTATTTTATTGGAATAATGGTTTTCAAAATAATTTCTAATTGTCTTCTGTATTTCTGTAGCATCTGTTGTGATATTGCCTTTTTCATCCCATATGTTACTAATTTGAGTTCTTTCTCTTCTTTTCATCTTTAGCATGGCTAAGGGTCTGTTGATCTTATTTATTTTTTCGAAGAACCAACTTTTAGTTTTGTTAATTTTTTCAATAGTTCCTTTTGTTTCAATTTCATTGATTTCCACTCTGATTTTAATAATTCCTTGCCTTCTGCTAAATTTGCTCTTGTTTTGCTCTTCCTTTTCTAGGGCTTTGAGATGAAATGTGAGCTCACTGATTTGTTGGTTTTTCCTTTTTTTCAGGAATGACCTCCAGGCGATGAATTTCCCTCTTAAAACTGCTTTCATTGTGTCTCATAGATTCCGATATGTTGTGTCTGTAATTTCATTTATGTCTAAGAATTTTTTGATTTCCTCCTTTATGTCTTCTGTAACCCATTGATCATTCAGTAACATATTGTTCATTTTCCATGGGATGTAGAATTTTTTCTTTCTTCTTTTATCATTGATTTCCAGTTTCATTCCATTATGATCAGATAAAATGCATGGTATTATCTCCACACCTTATATTTACTGAGGGTTGCCCTATGGCATCATATATGGTCTATTTTTGAGAAGGATCCACGTGCTGCTGAGAAAAAAGTATATCCACTTGATGATGGTTGATATATTATATATGTCAGTTAAGTCTAGGGTATTGATTGTGATATTGAGTTCTATAGTTTCTTTATTCAACTTTTGTTTGGAGGATCTGTCCAATGGTGATAGATGTGTGTTGAAGTCACCCATAATTATTGTGTTGTGGTCTATTTCATTCTGGAGCTTGAGGAGAATTTGTTTCATGAACATCGTAGCACCATTATTTAGTGCATAAATATTGATAATTGTTATGTCTTGTTGGTGAATCGTTCCTTTTAACAGTATATAATGTCCTTCCTTATCCCTTTTGATTAACTTAGTCTTGAAGTCGATTTTATTCGATGTGAGGATGTCCACCCCTGCTTGCTTATGAGGATAAGTGTTCATGGTGTATTTTTTCCCAACCTTTCACCTTCAGCCTGTGTTTCTTTGCATTTCAGATGTGTCTCCTGGAGGCAACATATTGTTGGATTTGTTTATTTAATCCAAGTTACCAGCCTATGTCGCTTTATTGGAGAGTTTCAGCCAATTACATTCAGAGTTACTATTGATGTATGGTTTGTACTGCCAGCCATGTTTGATTCTTTATCTTTTTTTTAATTTAGTTTGTTTCTCCATGATAAGCTTTCACCCTGCCTCTGTCATTACCAAGGTACTTCCCACTGATGGTTTTGGTTGTTGTTTTTCATTTCTTTCCTGTGTAGTGTTTTGCTCAAGACGTTTTGCAATGCTTGTTTTCTGGCTTCAAATTTTTTTAGCTTTTGTTTATCATGAAAGATTCTTATTTAGTTGTCGGACCTGATGGTTAATTATGCTGGATACATAATTCTTGGTTGGCATCCATTGTCTTTCAGTGTTTGAAATATACGTTTTTCAGGATCTTCTCGCTTTCAGTGTCTGTGATTAAATATCTGTTGTTAACCTTATTGGTTTACCACTGAATGTATTCTGCCTTCATTCTCTTGTAGATTTATTATTTTCTCTTTGTTCTGTATATTAGATATCTTCATAACAATGTGTCTTGGCATTGGTCTACTGTGATTTTGTGTGCTCTTGTCCTGTATGCGTCTACAATTTGTATATCCATTTCCTTTTTTTATTTCTGGAAAGTTTTCTGTAATTATTTCATTCAGCAGTTTTCTCATTCCCTTGGTTTGAGTCTCTGTACCTTCCTATATCCTGATGACTCGTAAGTGTGTTTTTTTTTATGTTATCCCAAATCGCTTAGAAGTTTTTCTTGTGATTTTTTTGCCAGCCTTTCTGAGTTGGCTGGACTCGTTTCAAGATGATATATTTTGTCTTCATTATCTGACGTTCTGGCTTCTACTTGCTCCACTCTGTTAGTGATACTCTCAATGGAGTTCTTAATTTGGTTTATCATTTCCTTCATTTCTAGAATTATTGATTGGTTTTTTTATAATCTCTATCCAATGATAAAGATGCTTAACTTTTTCTTTTATCTGTTTATGTAATTCATTTTCAATGTTTTCTTTTACTGTTTGGATTTTCTGTCTCGTATCATCTTTAAGTTTCCATTCCATCTGTCTAAGGTATTCCTTGAGTTCTTTATATGACCATTTTTCTGATGACTCTAGGTCCTCCTGAATATTTAGGGTGTCCTTCATTGTTTGTACTCTTTTTCTTCCTTGCTTGTTTATGCTGCTCATGTTACTTTTTGTTCTGTTTGACTGCTGAGTTACTGTTTACTCTTATAAATTTATTTGATGCTTGGGAGGAAAGATTTTAGAAGGGAAGGGAAATAGTCACTAAAGAGAATGAGAGTAGGAAGGTAGAATGCAAGGAATGGGAAATAAGAAAATTGAAAAGAAATGAAAAAAGAATAAAAAAAATAGAAAATAAAGAAAGAAAATGATTTTTTAAAAAAATGATAATGATAATATAAAATTAAAATTAAAATTTTAAAAAATAATAATAACAAAATAAAAAATTAAAAAAATTAAAGACATTTTTAAAAAGTTAAAGAACAGCAACAAAAAATTAAAATAAAAAAAACAAAAAACAAAACAAAACCAAAACAAAAAAAAAAACAAATTAAAATAATAATAATAATAATAATAATAATAATAATAATAATAATAAATGCAGTCATAGATTGCCATAAACTTCTTTTTCCAGTAGGTAGAGCTGTGCCCACTGGGCCAAGCTTCTCCTTTCAATAGGTGGGAACCAATCACTGTGCAGCAGCTCTTCCTCCCAGACTGGGTGGGTGTCCAATCCTGAGTGCCTAGGGCCTTCTTTTGTGATTCCTCAAGCCAGGTCCCGCTCACCTGTGACACTCACCACAATACTGGCTACATGCCAGGTCTGCTGCTCCTAGGAGCCCTGTTTTCATGAACGCCTGGGCACACTCTCCCTGTTTGTCTCCCTCAGACCCTAAGTTTGTAGAGCTTAGGCCTGAGAACCCCCAGCGAATTTGCTTGCACTCCGGAAGCCATGCCCCCGGAAGCTGGAGCAAGAGACTTCAGTTTTCAGCACTGGTGGGAGCGGTGGCCTGGAGGTCTGCACCACGAGTCCCGTGCCACTCCTAATTCCCTCGGTCTGGCTATCGCGCTCAAGGGAGAGCTGGGACGGGCTCTTAAGATTTTCCCACAAGTTTGCAAATTTATAGGAATTTGTTTCACTTTCAATCACTTTCTGCTTCAGGACACATGTATTCTTCCATGTTTCTTGACAGGTCTTTTCATGAGACTTCTTTCAAAACACATTACTTTAAATTTCCATAATCACTTTTGAAGCAAAACTCACATAAACTTCATGATAAATTATAACTCTGATATTACCATTAGATGTATAACTGGTTGGAATTAATGATTGCATACCAATATAGGATTTCTTATATATTATCAGATAAAAATTCAATCCATTATTTAAAGTGGAAAGAGATATATTATTTATTCACAGTATGGTCTATTCATGCATTATCTCTATATTCATAGACGCAGTGTACACTTCTTTATACCCCCAATACTAATTTATACGTCTTCAAAATATTGCTCCCTGAAATGGTGGAAGAAATACTCATGTCACCTGATCTACTTATACATTTAATTTAATTACAGAAATATTCGGAACACAAAATGCAAAGGTCACACTTATGTTTGTACCAAAGCCTAAATGGAAAGTAAACATGGATTACTAAAAACATTCATGTCCAGGTTGCCTAATGCTCTCAAATGTCAATCCTATTGGTGACTACATATTTGTTTCTTCTTAAGATTATATATTCAAACTCAACCCTACTGAAAATGTCTAATCCTATCCCTCACTTTATACATTGCCTGATTTCATTATGGCTCTATTTCTATCTGTTTCCTACATATTTTCCCCAGTTCATCATTGTGACTGACTCTTCACATGTGCTGACATTTACATTCACACTCTAATCGATAACCTATTGCTAATAAACTTTTGTTCCTAATCCTATACTCATTCTTTTTGTAAACCTACCGGCTATCTTCCTAATCCTACCGACTATCCTTTTTTGACTGGATGTTCTCTTCTACATTCAATCAAGCAAGGTTCATGGTCTTATGCCATTGTATATTGATCTATCTGAGACCTCTGTGCAGACTGTAATTCAATGCTAAGTATCACAATCAAGGGTCCCATGCCCTTCTGGGCTTCATGTGTTACCTAGATTTCTGGTTTCACACTTATATTTCACATATATATTCTGGTAAATATCGCAGTTTCAAATACCATTATTCATTCTGCAGGAAGATTCCTAAACCAAATCCAACATGTTATTGACCCTAAACATAGACTGTTCCCTCAATCTAACTTTACAGAAGAGCAGGGACAGAGTTGGTCTTACAATACAGGAATGTAGGGGATCTTCCACCTGCTGAGAACCTCAAAGGTCCATGCAGACATGATCCCTGGAAAAGTGGTAGGCAGCTATGAAGGACCTGAGAGAGCAAAAGTCATCTTCCATGGCAAACAACCTTGTCAGGATGAAGGGGTGTGTCTGAATCAGCCACTTTCTTCTTAATGTAGAGAAGATGGACCAAACAAGGTCTGTGTGGAGAGCTGTTCCCGTGTGCCTATGGTTGATATACCATTCTAACTTGTGACAGTGTCACAGGAAGTAGGGGCAGCCTCCATCTCATGGGACTCTTGGAAGCAACTATTAGGACAAAGTGTTTGCCAAGGCATTGACCTCATTCAGTTCCTGAAGGAACTGACCTACCTTACTTCTTTGGTGATGGAACTCTCTGAACTTGGGATCCAGGAAGCCAGGCATCCAGAGCCAGTCCCAGTCCCAGTCCCAGTGGGCTCACTTGTTTAGTTTTACCAATGACAGATTCTGTCTTTCTTGGTACCTACTGATGTGAGGATGGCCAAATGCCAGGAGAGCTCTGAAGAGGGGCCTTTCCTTAGTAAGTAGGTAGTGGCTCACCGCTGGCTCCTAACAACTTCACAGAGTTGGCCAAGGAGACCAGATCTGACACAGTACAGGCCATTTTGGGGGAACATAGAAGGGCCCGCCAGTCAGAGGACACTCTGGATATTCACAGACTTACTTGGGGGAAGGAGGTGCCTTTGTGTTTGTGGGTGTGAGTTTGTGGTTTTGTCTCATTTTCTTAGAATAGGTAGGAAAGCTGGTATGTCTGGTTTGCAGTGGACTGTTTCTAGATAGTCGTTTGACAAGGCAAGTGTTTCTATGTCTGTGTATAACACTCTGTCCGTGGTTGTAGACATTAGAAAAGAGAATGCATCAATGAATGTGTCCTGTCTAGTAGAAAGCTTCCCAGCATTCATCCTGCCCAATTTATGACTGCACTGCAGGTTGCCTTATCGATGGGCAACACCTACTATCTTCCTAAGTTTCAGATTTCTTCCTGAATTCTGACCAATCTGCAGAATAGTCTCATGGTTTTGTGTCCAAGATAGGTACCACCCCAAGCTCTGGCACATGGCCATGTACTGAATAGCTGAAGGTAATGGCGAGCATCTTAGAAAACTCAGATATCAGTGTGACCAGGTAAGTCTCAGTGGAGAAACCCTGCTTTGTGCCTTTTGCATACCTATTTTTCTGTTTCACTGAATGACAGGAAGGTCTTTGCCTCAGGCCACCCCTTTGTAAAGCATGAAAAAAACAGTTTTCATATGGAAATGATTGGGCATCACCTGTGGCTCTTTGCTTAATTGCTTTGAATGGGATGTGTCTGAATCAGCCTCTTGGCCCTGTGTGAGGCTGTGGTTTAGATTCTCAGCACCTGATGGATCTAAAGAAAGATCCCATGTGTGGATCCAAAACCAAAATGGCAAAATTCAGTCATTGTGGATGATGTCTCTCTCCTTCCTCTATTAGGTTGCAGACAATCATCAAGTGAGTATAGGTATCCTTTGGTTCAAATGTGTTTTTCAAAGCCATGCAGAGGTGCTTGTGTTTTCTCATGATTCCACTTCACATAAAGAATCTAAACCCCACAGTCAGTAGGCCTCAAATTGGAGAAGCAGAGCAGTTGTAATGGCAGGCCTATTTGATCACTCCTGGTTCACAGGAATGGTGTCCAGGCCACCCTGACTTTAGGCAAATGAGGGCCAAGGGAGCTTATTTTGGACACTCTCTTGCGCTGCACCCCTCATGGAAATCTCCAGCCAGAGGTTATAATGAGGGTCTATGTGGAAGAAGATGAGGGCCATGTGGGAATGTTTTGGTTTTAATTTTGGTCATTTGTGTGGCAGTTGGAAGGGATGACTGGGTCCACATCAGCTTGTACTCTGGTGTAATACTCCTTAGAGACTGAGTTGTAGAACTGACCTCAGAGAAGTATTGCCATGAATTGTGTGGGGATGTTAGGAGGCCACGCATGAGAGTCGCCTTTGGAAACTGAGATCTAGGCCAAGGGTGGCTTTCCACAGAACACTGAGAACCTCAGCCAGGATATCACATGATTTTATTCTGAAAAACTTGGCAGCCATAGTTGAGAGTCAAAACACACATGGACCTCACATTGTAGACCTCAATGGTCCTGGCTTCATGTGACCTTTTGGCCACTATTTGGGATGCCTTGCCTGTGATTGTTCTCCAGACCTTTAATTGAAATGAGCTTCCTTAACATTTAATGGTTCCTGAATGAATTGAAACCCACAGTGACTACAACTTCTTCCTTGAATAATGGCTAGATAAATACCATGAAATTTTTGAAATTTCCATGACCAGGTGGCACTGGAAAACCTTTGGATATCCTGATTCTGATCATGAGTATACCAGACAGTGCCTGGATTGACAGGGTTTCATGAAAATGGTGAAGAACAGAGATGCCATTTTTTTGGTGCCTGCTGATTAGTGGGCCTAGAGCAGTGATGGGCAGATGTGTGACAAAACATCTGTGGTGGGGCCACGGGGATCTGCCATTGGCTTCCAAATGGCTTGTGACTGATATGGTTACAGCCAACAAACCCAATAGGTAAAGGCATCTTGTTATATGGAGAGGTTTCAGGGAAATGTTCAGAATCAGGTTGCTATAGTCAAGCGGGCAAGCTATGTGGGATAGAAGCCTGGTTATTGTGTTCTCCTGCAAACCCTCACCCACCACACGTGACAGAACTCCCTCCAGCAATGTGTCCCATTTGAACTCCTTTATTTCCTGAAGCAAATACCAAACTCCCAGTGCAGCAGCAAAAAACACCACTAAAAGTGGAGGATGAACAAATGTCTTCCTAGTTAACACAGGGAGAAACTTAGCCCCAGTGTCCACAGTTTAGCTATAAAAAAAGAATTCAGCACTGCTGCCACATGCTCAATGAAAAATAAGAAACCATGTCTTACAGGTCACATATATGCAGAACCAGCTTTGATGGTCTCACTACAAAAGAACTAAATCTCCTGAAAACAACATATATTTCAAGTGCCCAACCTCAGAGGCAGTTTCTCAAGAATATTTTAGGCCAGCAGAGCTCCATGTTTGAGGAGTGTTTACCTTTTTCCTTACTTTTTTGAACTCTGCTACCACCTCCAAGGTTGTGAACTCCTGAGCATATTCCATTCCAGATATGTATTCACAGATTTTCTAACTCTTCTCCTCTGTGTCTTACTTTGGTAAAAGATAATGTCAAGGCATTGTTCTGGATGAGAGTGGGAAGATTTTTGGGTAGCACATATTTGCATAGACATTGGATTCATTTTTCAATTTCCCTTCAAAACACTGAATCTCTGACCCTAACCAATTCCCAACTAGACTCTGACTACTAATCCTAATATGATGGAGAAAAATAACAAAAAACAGAAAAGAAGTACAAGCAGTTCAGAGGAGGCAAGGTGTATACTTGGACTTGCCTTTTGCATAATATAGGGTAGGAGTTATAAATCTTGCTAATTTTTTTTTGAAATAGTTCTCCTTGTGTTTTTAAAGTTAACAAATATGTGAATTCCTTTCTCCCTTTCTCTGTAGCCTATTAAGCACGTGTATTTTTATATGCACATATAGATTTCTACCTGGTACCACACGTACATTCTTGTGAGGTGGTTGACTTGGCAGATACAAATTGTGAGAAGAGATCACTCCTAGTAAATGCCGTTGGAACTGAAATTTCAAACTATGGGTGAACTTTCTAGTTGAACAACATTATACATAAATCCATGTTCAGTATAATGAATATTTTTGGATCTGTGGATGATATATATTTCATTATGAATTTTGATTGGCATATATATTGCTAGTTTTTAATGTCTCTCTCTCTCTCTCTCTCTCTCTCTCTCTCTCTATATATATATATATATATATATATATATATATATATATATACTCTCCAGATTTTTCAAAATATGTAATATATGTGACTTATTATACACTCCCTAAGTTCATTCATATTCATTTATGTGGATTTATAATCAACTTTTCACAAGATTATTTTCCAAAATATTCATCCACCTGAAATTCATATTTGTTTCCTAGTACTGACAACTAACTTCAGTGAATGGTGTATACAAATCCTAATATTTCTACAGTAACTGACCCAGTTTAACATCAATGCAAGTAGATTCCTATGGGACATGATATGTATTTTGACGTTCATATTTATTCAACAGTGCGACATTATTATTTCTTCAGTTTATGCACATCATAGTATATATATTTCATCCAAAAGTTCAAAAATATATAGGAATTTGTTTCACTTTCAATCACTTCTTACTTCTGAACACATGTATTCCTCCATATTTCTTTACTGGTCTTTTCATGAGACTTCTTTCCAAACACATTATTTTCGATTTCCATAATCAATTTTGAAGCAAAACTCACACACTCTTCATGAAAATCCTAATACTAATATTATCATTGATGTATAACTGGTTGTAATGAATGTCTGTATATCAATATTTGATTTCCTGTATATTTTCATATATCAATTCAATCCATTATTTATAGTGGAATGAGTATATGTTTTATTCAGAGTATGTTCTATTCATGCATTATCTGTATATTCATAGAAACAGGGTACACCTCTTTGTACCCCCAATACTAATTTATACGTCTTCAAAATATTGCTCCCAGAAATGGTGGAAGATATACTCATGTCACCTGATCTACATATATATTTTATCACAGTAATATTATGGACACAAAATGCAAAGGTCACACTTATGATTGTACCAAAGCCTAAATGGAAAGTTAGCATGGATTTGTAATAACATCCATGTCCAGGTGGCCTAATGCTCTCAAATGTCAATCCAATTGGTGACTACATATTTGTTTCTTGCTAAGATTATGTATTCAACCTCAACCCTGTTGAAAATGTCTAATCCTATAACTCACATTATACTTTGCCTGATTTCCTTTTGTCTCAATTGATATTTACTTTCCTACATATTTTCCCCAGTTCATCATTGTGAATGACTCTTCACATGTGCTGACATTTACATTCACTCTCTACCCGAAACCCAATTGCTAAAAAACTTTTGGTCCAAATCCTATACTCACTCTTCTTTCTAAACCTAATAACTATCTTCCTAATCCTACCGACTATCCCTTTTTGACTGCATGTTCTCTTCGACATTCAATCATCCAAGGTAAAGGTCCTATGCCATTGTATAGTGATTAATCAGAGACATCTGTGCAGAACATAATTCAAAGCTAAGTATCCTACCCAAGGGCCCAATACACTTCTGGGCTTCAAAACTTACATAGATTTGGGTTTTCAAACATATATTTCACCTATATATTCTTTTAAATATCGCAGGTTTCCAATAACATTATTCATCCTGCAGAATGATTCCTAACCGAAATCGAACCTGTTATTAACCCTAACCATACGCTGTTCCCTCAATCTAACTTTACAGAGGAGCAGGGACAGAGTTGGTCTTACAATACAGGAATGTAGGGGATCTTCCACCTGCTGAGAACCTCAAAGGTCAATGCAGAAATGATCCTTGGAGAAGTTGTAGGCAGCTATGTAGTACCAAAGAGAGAAAAAGCCTTCTGACATGGTAAAGAACCTGGACAGGATGAAAGGATGTGTCTTAATCAGCCTCTCTCTTCTTAATGTAAAGAAGATGGACCAAAGCAGGCCTGTATGGAGAGAAGTTCCCTGGTGCATATGGTTGATATACCATTCTAACTTGTGACAGTGTCACAGAAAGTAGGAACAGCCTCCATCTCATGGGACCCTTGGCAGCAACTGTTAGGACAAAGTGGTTGCCAAGGCAGTGACCTAATTCATTTCATGAAGAAAGTGACTTCACCTAACTCACTTGGTGATCGAACTCTCTGAACTTGGGATCCAGGAAGCCAGGCATCCAGAGCCAGTCCCAGTCCCAGTCCCAGTGGGATCACATGTTTGGTTTTACCAAGGGCAGAGAGAGTCTTTTTTGGTACCTACTGATGTGAGGATGGCCAAATGCCAGGACATCTCTGAATAGGGTTCTTTCCTAAGAAAGCAGGTAGTTGGTCATCGCTGGCTCCTGACAACTTCACAGATTTGGCCACGGAGACCAGATCTGAGACAGGGCAGGCCAGTTCGGGGTAACAATATGGTCCACAGTCAGAGGACACTCCGGATAGTCACAGACATATTGGGGGAAGGAAGTGCCTTTGTGGGTGTGGGTGTGAGTTTGTGGTTTTGTCTCATGTTCTGAGAATAGGTAGGAAAGGTGGTTTGTTTGGTTTGGAGTGGACTGTTTCTAAAAAGTCGTTTGACAAGGTGAGTGTTTCTATATCTGTGTATCTCACTGTGTCCGTGATTGTAGACATGAGAAAAGAGAATGCATCAATGGATATGTCCTGTCTGTAAGAGTTTTCCAGCATTCATCCTACCCAATTTATGACTGGACTGCAGGTTGCCTTATGGATGGGCAACCCCTACTATCTTCCTAAGTTCCTGTTTTCTTCCTAAATTTTCGCCACTACCCAGAATAGGCTCATGGTTTTGTGTCCAAGATATGTAACACCTCCAAGCTCTGTGACATGGCCATGTACTGGATAGCTGAATGGAATGGCGAGTATCTCAGGAAACTCAGATATCAGTGTGACCAGGAAAGTCTCAGTGGAGAAACACTGTTTTGGGCCTTCTGCTTACCTATTTTATTGTTGCCCTGAATGTCAGGAAGGTCCTTACCTCAGGCCACTCCTTTTTGAAGCCTGAAGTAAACAGTTTTTAAATGCAAATGAATGGGCATCACCTCTGGTGCTTTGCTTAATTGCTTTCGAAAGGGATGTGTCTGAATCAGCCGCTTGGCTCTGGGTCAGGCTATGGATTAGATTCTCAGCACCTGATGGATATAAAGAAAGTTCCCATGTGTGTATTGAAAACAAAAATGGTAAAAAATATCAGTCATTGTGGATGAAGTTTCTTGCCTTCCTCTTTTAGGTTCCTGACCTCCATCATGTGAGAATAGGATCCTTTGGGTCAAATGAGTTCTTTGAACTCCTGCAGAAGTGCTTGGGTTCTCCCATGATGCCAAATCACATAAAGAATCTATACCTGACAGTCAGTAGGCCTCAAATTGGAGAAGCAGAGCAGTATTAATGGCAGGCCTATTTGATCACTCCTGGTTCACAGGAAGGGTGTCAAGGCCACCCTCACTTTAGGCAAATGACGGGCAAGGGTGCATATTTTGGACATTGTTTTGGGCTGCGCTCCTCATGGAAACCTTCAGCAAGAGTTTATGGTGAGTTTCTATATGGAAGAAGATGAGGATCATGTGGGAATGTTTTGGTTTCAATTGTGGTCATTTGTGTGGTGGTTGGAAGAGATGACTGGGTCCACATGGGCTTGAACTCTGGTGTGATTCTCCTTCGAAACTGAGTTCTGGAACTGACCTCAGAGAAGTATTACCATTAATTGTGTTGGGATTGCAGGAGGCCACACATGAGAGTCACCCTTGAAACCTGACATTGGGCCCTAGGTGGCTTTCCACAGAGCACTGAGAATCTCAGCCAGGATATCACATGATTTTATTCTGAAAGACTTGGCAGCCATAGTTAAGAGTCAAAACACACATGGACCTCACATTTTAGACCTCAATGGGCCTGTCTACATGTGACATTTTGACGACTCTTTGGGAAGCCTTGCCTGTGAGAGTTCTCCAGAGCTTTCATTGAAATGAGCTTCCTCACCATTTAATGGTTCTTGGATGAATGGAAACCCCAAAGTGCCTCCAACTTCATTCTTGAACAATGGATAGATAAATACCATGCAATTTTTGAAATTCCTAATGACCAGGTGGCACTGGAGAACCATTGGATGTCCTATTGCTGCTCATGAGTGTACCAGAAAGTGCCTTGATTGACTGGATTTCTTGAAAATGGTGTAGAACAGAGATGCCAGTAAGTTGGAGCCTGCTGAGTAGTGGGCCTAGAGCAGAGGTGTGCAGTTGTCTGATAATATATTTGTGGTGTGGCCATGTGGGTGTGTCATTGGCTTCCAAATGGCTTGTGACTGACTTGGTGCAGCCAGCAGAAAATTATATGAAAAGGCATCTGGTAATATGGACAGGTTTCAGGGCAATGTTCAGAATCAGGTTGCTATGGTCAAGGGAGCAAGCAATGTGGGATAGAAGCCTTGTTGGTGAATTCTCCTGAAGACCCTGACCCACCACACCTTACAGGACTCCCACCAGCACTGTGACCCATTTGAAATCCTTGTATGTTGTGAAGCAAATACAAAACACCCAGTTCAGCAGCAAGAATCACCACGAAAATTGGAGGATGACCAAATGGCTTCAAAGTCCACACAGGGAGACACTTAGCCCCCAGTCGCCACAGTTTATCTACAAAGAGAGAATTCATCACTGCTTCCTCATGTTCAGTAGAAAATAAGAAACCATATCCTCCAGGTCACATAGATGCAGACCCAGCTTTGATGGTCTCTGTACACAGGAAGCTAAAGCTCCTGACAACAACATATACTTCAAGTGCCCAACCTCAGAGGCAGTTTCTCAAGAAGTCTTAATGCCAGCATAGCTCCATGTTTGTGGAGTGTTTACACTGTCCCTTACTTTTGGAAACTCCTCTACCACCTCCAAGGTTGTGAACTCCTGAACATTTTCCATTCCAGGTATGTATTCACAGATTTTCTAACTCTTCTTCTCTAATTGTGTCTTACTAGGGGCGAAGATATTGTCAAGGTATTGTTCTGGATGAAAGTGGGAATTTTTTGTAGCACATATTTGCATACACATTGGATTCATTTTCCTATTTTCCATTTGAAATACTGAATAACTGACACTAACCCATACCCTAATAGACTCTTACTACTAATCCTAATATGATGGAGTAAAATAACCCAAACAGAATAGAAATGCAAGCATTTCAGAGGAGGCATGGTGTATAGTTAGACTTGGCTTTTGCATGATAAAGTGTAGGTGTTATAAATCTAGTTAATTTTTAATTGAAATAGTTCCATGGGTACTTAAAGTTAACAAATATGTAAATTACTGTCTCCCTTTCTCTGTAGCCTATTCAGGACATGTATTTTTATATGCACATATAGAATTCTACCGGTACCACAGGTACACTCTTGTGAGGTGGCTGACTTGGCAGATAGAAATTGTGAGAATAGATCACTCCGCCTAAACGCTGATGAAACTGAAATTTCAAACTATGGGTGAGCTTCCTAGTTGAACAACATTATACATAAATCCATGTTCAGTAAAATAAATATTTTTGGATCTGTGGATGATATATATTTCATGGTGAATTTCGATTGGCATATGTATTGCTAATTTTTAATGTCTCTGTGTGTGTGTGTGTGTGTGTGTGTGTATATATACACACTCTAAATTTTTTTAAAATATAAAATATATGTGTCTTATTATACACTCCCTAAATTTATTCATATTCATCTATGTGGATTTAGAGTTAACATTTCACAAGATTATTCACGGAAATATTCATCCACCTGAAATACATAATTTTTTCCTAGAAATGAAAACTAACTTCAGTGAATGGTGGATACAAATCCTAATATTTCTACAATAATTGATCCAGTTTCTCATCAATGCAAATAGATTCCTATGGGACATGATGTGTTTTTTGATGTTCATTCTTATTCACCACTGGTATGTTACAATTTCTTCAGTTTATGCACATTATAGGATATATATTTCATCCATATGTTAGCAAAATTATAGGCATTTGTTTCACTTTCAATCATTTTCTGCTTTAGAACACATGTAATCCTCCATGTTTCTTGACTGGTTTTTTCATGAGACTTCATTCCAAACATATTATTTTCGATTTCCATAATCATATTTGAAGCAAAACTCACACACCCTTCATGATAAACTATGACCCTAATATTACTATTAGATGTATAACTGGTTGGAATGAATGATTGTATATCAATATAAGATTTCTTATATATTTTCAGATATCAAATCAATCCATTATTTAAAGTGGAACCAGTTATATTATTTATTCACACTATTGTCTATTCATTCATTGTCTCTATATTCATAGACACAGGGTACACCTCTTTGTAAACATAATACTAATTTATATGTCTTCAAAATTTTGCTCCCAGTAATGGTGGAAGAAATACTCATGTCATCTGATCTACATATACATTTTATCACAGTAATATTCTGGACACAAAAAGAAAAGGTAACACTTATGTTTGCACCAAAGCCTAAATGTAAAGTGAACATGGATTACTAAAACCATCCATGTCAAGTTTGGCTAATGCTCTCAAAAGTCAATCCTATTTGTGAAAACATATTTGTTTCTTTTTTTTTAAGTATTTTTTTATTTATCAATGGATTTTTATTTATATATTGATACGTGTGCTGAGAATCAAACCCAGTGCTTCACACATGCTATGCAAGTGCTCTGCCATTGAGCCACAACCCCAGCCCAAGAGATCACATCTTGAAACAGGAAGCCAGAGAGGGAGAGGGACCACCAGTCTTGCTCCATTGGTAATAATACTTTCAGGAGAACTACCCAAGGGGTTCCATGAGAACTGCCTTAATTCCTTCCAAGGGCAGTATCCTCAGTGACCTAAGAACCTCCCACTATGCTCCACCTTTAAAGTCCACAATATCTAACCTTCACTATCACCTCGCTAAGGTCTAAGTTTCCAACACATTTTGAGGTACACTTCAAATCATATCCAAACCATCACAGTAGGCAAAGGCACAGAACTTTCACAAAGAACACATGGCTAAAAAAAGTGGCAAAAAAAAAAAAGAATAACAACAACTGTTAATGTACCACTACTGTAAAGTAATAATCAGGAAAATCCAAATTAAAAGAACAATGAAAACCACCTAGGGCTATGTGCCTATAGTTCCAGCTACTCAGGAGGCTGAGGTGAGAGAATCACCTGAGTTTGAGTTCAAGTCCAACTCGGGCTACATGGAGAAACTCAGTCTCCAAAAAGCAAAACAACAACAACAACAAAAAAAAAAAAACAAAGAAACATGCAATATCCTTTTATGCCTACCCGACTCTCCAAAATGATAACTGAAAATACGGTGTGCTCATAAAGATCTAAATACTGCTGGAGGAGTACGCATTAATTTAACCACTTTAAATACTAGACTTAATTTTCTTTTTCTTTCTTCCTTCCTTCCTTCTCCTTCTAGTATTGGGTATTAAACACACTGATACTTTGTCACTGAACTACATTCCCAACCCTTTTTCTTTCTTTCTTTTTTTGAGACAGTGTCTCACTAATTTATTAAGGCTGGCCTCAAACTTGCAACCCCCTTGCCTTGGTCCTGAGTCACTGGGATTATAGGTCTTCACCTATTTGTGAAGTTAAAAAACATTCATATAGCCTAGGATCCAGCTGTTCCACTTAAAGCTATGCCAAGCTATATATACAAGAATACTCATAGTTTATACTCACTCATCCCCCACAACCACTGGAAGCAACTCAAATCTGTTGAAGAAAAATGAATAAATTGTGATATAATCACACAATGGAATACTATGTAACAGTGCAAAGAAGAGAACTAAAGACACAGGCAATGACATGGATGATTTTTAGAAATGTTATTTTCAATGAAAAAGGGAAGCTGTACAAAATTCCATTATAAATGCTATATATAAACAAGTAAAACTAAACAATAAGTTGTTTGAGGACCCCAAATGTATATTTTTTTAAATCAAGCAATGAAATATCAGTAAGAATTTAGTTTATCAGTTATCCTCATATATGGGAGAAGGCAGAGAAATGGGGTAGAGGAAATACAACATTGAAGTGTTAATATTTATTGTATTTTTAAAAATATTCCACATAATTTTAAAAATTGCAGTAAAATAAACAAAATTTACCACCTTAAACTTTTTGTTTACAGTTCAGCAGCATGCTGTGCAATGTAAATGCACAAACATCATTTACCCTCTATCTCTAGAACTCCTTCCATCCTTAAAAAACAAAACACAATGGGGCTAGGGTTGTGACTCAGCGGTAGAGCACTCATCTAGCAATTTCAAAGCCCTGAGTTCGATCCTCAGCATCACATAAAAAATAAATAAATAAAAGTATTGTGTCCAACTACAACTAATATATATATATATATATATATATATATATATATATATATATATATATATAAACACAAAACAACAACAACAAAAACAAAAAACTCCTTCCATCTTGCAAAACTATTAACTTCTGGGGTCTGGGGTTGTGGCTCAGTGGTAGAGTGCTTGCCTAGCATGTGCGAGGCACTGGGTTCAATTCTCAGTACCACATATAAATAAATGAATAAAATAAAGATCCATAAACATCTTAAAAAAACAAAACAAACAAACAAATAAAATGACAACTGTTAACTTCTAACTTTAACTAGAAATTCAACAAAACTTTCACCTTTTACCCAGCCCCTGGCAATTACTGATCTACTTTCTTTTTTTTTTTATTTTATTTTATTTTTTTTTATTCAAAACATTACCAAGATTTCAGAATCACATCGGTTATACATCCACATTTTTACATAATACCATAATAGTAACTGTTGTATTCTGCTACCTTTCCTATCCTCTACTATCCCCCCTCCCCTCCCCTCCCATCTTCTCTCTCTACCCCATCTACTATAATTCATTTCTCTTCTTATTTTTTTCCCATTCCCCTCACAAACTCTTGGAAATGGAAGGAGACCCTCATTGTTATACAAAATTACATATTTGTTTCTTGCTAAGATTATATATTCAAACTCAACCCTGTTGAAAATATCTAATCCTATCTCTCACTTCATACTTTTCCTGATTTCATAATGTCTCTATTTATATCAGCTTTCGTACATACTTTCCGCAGTTCATCATTGTGACTGACTCTTCAATTGTGCTGACATTTACATTCACACTGTAATCCAAACCCTATTGCTAAGGAACTTTTGTTCCAAATCCTATACTCACTCTTCTTCTTAAACCTACTGACTATCTTCCTAATCCTACCCATTATTCCTTTTTGACTGGATGTTCTCTTATACATTCAATAATCCAAGGTACAGGGTCTAATGCCATTGTATATCGATCTATCTCAGAAATCTGTGCAGAACATAATTCAACGCTAAGTATCACAATCAAGAGCCCATCCCCATTCTGTGCTTCAAATCTTACTTAGATTTCTGTTTTCATACATATATTTCACCTATATATACTTATAAATGTCGCAGGTTCCCAGTACCATTATTCATCCAGCAGAATGATTCCTAATTCAAATTGAACATATTATTAACCCTAACCATACACTGTTCCCTCAATCTAACTTTACAGAAGAGCAGGGACAGAGTTAGTCTTACAATACAGGAATATAGGGGATCTTCCACCTCCTGAGAACCTCATGGTCCATGAAGAAATGATCCCTGGAGAAGATGTAGACAACTATGAAGGACCTGAGAGAGTAAAAGTCAGCTTCCATTGCAAACAACCTGGTCAGGATGAAGGGTTGTTTATGAATCAGCCTCTCTCTTCTTAATGTAGAGAAGATGTACCAAACCAGGTTGGTGTGGAGAGCTGTTCCTAGGTGCCTATGGTTGATATACCATTCTACCTTGTGAAAGTGTCACAGAAAGTAGTGGCAGCGTCCATCTCATGGTAGTCTTGGAAGCAACTGTTAGGACAAAGTGGTTACCAAGTCACTGATCTGATTCAGTTTCTTAAGTAAGTGACCTCACCTCACTTTTTTGTTGATGGAACTCTCTGAACTTGGTATCTAAGAAGCCAGGCACCAAGAGGCAGTCCCAGTCCCAGTGGTCTCACTTGTTTGGATTTACCAAGGACAGAGACAGTCATTCTTGGTACCTACTGATGTGAGGACGGCCAAAACCAGAAAAGTTCTGAAGAGGGGCTTTTCCTGAGAAAGTAGGTAGTGGCTCACTGCTGGCTCCTGATAACTTCACAGAGTTGGCCAAGGAGACCAGATCTGAGACAGGCCAGGCCATTTCATTGGAACATAGTATGGCCCAGCAGTCAGAGGACACTCCGGATAGTCACAGACCTACTTGGGGGAAGGAGGTGTCTTTGTGGGTGTGGGTGTGGGTTTGTGGTTTTGCCTCATATTCTGAGAATAGGTAGGAATGGCGGTTTGATTGGTTTGGAGGGAACTGTTTCTAGTAAGACATTTGACAAGGCGAGTGATTCTATGTCTGTTTATACCACTGTGTCCCTGCTTGTAGACATTAGAAAAGAAAATTCATCAATGGGTGAGTCCTGTCTAGTAGAAAGCTTCTCAGCTTTCAACCTGCCCAATTCATAAATGGACTGCGGCTTGACTTATCGAAGGGGAACACCTGCTAACTTCTTGAGTTCCTGTTTTCTTCCTGAATTGTGTGCACTCTCCAGAATAGGCTCATGGTTTTTTGTCCAAGATATGTACCACCTCAAATCTCTGTGACATAGCCATGTACTGGATAGCTGAAGGGAATGGCGAGCATCTCAGAAAGCTCAGATATCAGTGTGACCAGGAAAGCCTCAGTGGAAAAACCCTGCTTTGGACATTTTGCTTACCTATTCTTCTGTTGCCCTGAAAGTCAGGAAGGTCTTTGCATCAGGTGAGTCTTGTGGGAGTGTTTTGGTTTTAATTGTCGTCATTTTTGTGGCCGTTGGAAGAGATGACCATGTCCACCTGGGCTTGAACACTTATGTGATTCCCCTTAGAGACTGAGTTCTGGAACTGACCTCAAAGAAGTATTGCCATGTATTGTGTTGGGATTTTAGGAGGCCACGCATGAGAGTCGCCCTTGGAAACTGAGATCTAGGCCCAGGGAGGCTTTCCGAAGAGCACTGGAAATCTCAGGAAGGACATCACATGATTTTATTCTTAAAGACTTGGCAGCCATCGTTGCAAGTCAAAGCACACATGGACCTCACATTGTAGACCTCAAATGCCTGGCTTAATGTGACCTTTTAGCCTGTCTGTGGGAAGTCTTGCCTGTTAGAATTCTCCAGAGCTTTCATTGAAATGAGCTTCTTCTCCATTTAATGGTTCCTGAATGAATTGAAACCCACAGTTCCTTCAACTTCATCCATGAAAAATGCCGAGATAAATATCATTAAAGTTTGGAAATTCCCATCACCTGGTGGCACTGGAGAACCTTTGGGTGTCGTATTGCTGATCATGAGTGTGCCAGACAGTGCCTTGATTGACTGGGTTTCATGAAAATGGTGTAGAACTGAGATGCCAGTAACTTGGAGCCTGATGAGTAGTCTGTCTAGAGCAGTGGTGTGCAGGTGTGTGTTAAAACATCTGTGGTCGGGTGATGTGGATATGCCATTGGCTTCCAAATGCCTTGTGACTGATATGGTGCAGCCCCCATACCCTTGTATGTAAAGGCATCTTTTATATGGAGAGGTTGCAGGGCAATGTTAAGAATCAGATTGCTATTGTCAAGGGGGCAATCTATGTGGGATATAAGCCAGGTTGGTGCATTCTCCTGCAGACCCTTACTCACCACACGTGACAGAACTCCCTCCATCACTATGTCCCAGTTGAACTTCTCGTATTTTGTGAAGCAAATACCAATCTCCCAGTGCAGCTGCAAGAAACACCACGAAAAGTGGAGGATGACCAAATGGCTTCACAATCCACACTGGAAGACACTTAGCCCCCAGTGGCAACAGTTTACCTATAAAGAGAGAATTCAGCCCTGCTGCCTCATGTTCATAGGAAAAAAAGAAACCATGTCCTCCAGGTCATATAGATGCAGACCCAGCTTTGATGGTCTCACTACAAAGGAAGCTAAAGCTCCTGTCATCAACATATATTTCAGGTGCCCAACCTCAGAGGCAGTTTTTCAAGAAGTTTTTAGGCCAGCAGAGCTCCATGTTTTTTGGAGTTTTTACCCTGTCCCTTACTTTTGGAAACTCCTCTACAACCTCGAAGGTTGTGAACTCCTGAGCATTTTCCATTAACGATATGTATTCACAGATTTTCTAACTCTTCTCCTCTAATTGTGTCTTACTTGGGCTGAAGGAAATGTCAAGGCATTGTTCTGAATGAGAGTGGGAAGATTTTTGGTAGCACATATTTGCCTACACATTGGATTCATTTTCCAATTTTCCATTCGAAATACTGAATCCCTGACTGTCAAGGGTAGAAGGAATTCTTCTTCAAAGAACAGCCTGACACTTACAAGAAACAGCCCCCAGGAGACATCCTGTCTGGAAGACATCCTGTAGCCATATGTGTCCCTGAGACATCCTGTGGCCATCTTTCTTCCAGAAACATCCTGAAGTTATCTCACCTTGTGAAGACATCCAGGAACTGCTGATAAGAGAGCTTTCCCAAATCCAGCATACTAATACCCATGTGTGAACAATAAAATTTTGCAGCTTGATCAGAACTCCTGTGTTGCTCTCATCTCTCGTGTCTCTTGTCCCTTCATTCCTCCCCATCTAGGTTCCCTGCCCACGTTGATGTGTCCTGCCGGCCGGGACATCTGGCGCCCACCGACTGGAGCTCAAGCCTTTGACTGAGGGGGAACCCCTTCCTCCTGGAAGACTTGGTCAAGAGGAGCTCGCAATCGCCTCAGCAGACACCACCCGGAGACATATCCAGGAGGAGGGTGGGGATGATGCACGGTGAGTGACCCAATATGTGACAAGCAGTATCGTCACATGATTTGTTTATTTCAGGCCTCAAGGAGTCCTTCAAGACATGGGGGGCACATGTTAATAAAAAGGACTTAAAATTTTTCTTTTCATACATAGGAGAATTGTGTCCATGGTTTCCTCTTGAAGGGACCATTGATGGCAAAAATGGCTTAGAGTAGGACACTGTTTAAAAGAATATTATGAATCCTTTGGCCCAGAAAAAATGCCAGTTCCCACCTTTTCTTACTGGAACTTAATTAATGAAATTCTTAAAAGTTTTCGCTTTGACAATGGTACCTTACAACTTGTCAGGATTGGGGAAGAGATTATGCAAAAGACCTCTCATCCCCCCTCTGCATGCCCATCATTAGTATAGACATAGACCCTTTTCAGTCTTCCCAGGACCCTGAGAACCTTCCTGGTCCCCCTCAAAATACGACCCTAATTAATAAAGCTCCAATGATTAAAAACCACCTTTATCCAGTTTTAAATCCCAGAGACACATTGACTCCTGGGGAGGATGCTATCTTGGAGAAGGAAGCAGCTCTCTACCATTCAGAAGACCCGCGACCTCTCAGGACCCTGCCACAGCCTATAGGATTTACACATCCACCTCCCTCCTATATCCCTCCTGCCTTTTGTGCTCTGGCCCTTCATGGGCCAAGTGCCCCCCCAGATATTTTTTCCCCACTTCTCCTGCCTAACCTCGCTCCCTTGCCAGCGTCCTTCCAACATAGACGGGAACAGATGCAACTTTTAAAAGAATTAAGATCTCTTAACTCTGAGCTCTCTTCATTAGCCTTAGCTATGGAGTCAATGCAAGCTGACCTACAGCGGTCTAATACAAAGGTGAAGCCGCTCCATCAGCCTGTTCTCACCTTCCCAGTCACCACCAGTCAGATAGATAAGCCTGCCCAGACTGAGGTCAAAGACTTCGATGAGGAAAAAGAGGAGGAAGCGGGGAAAATGGATCAAGGAGATCAGGACTCAGAGGACGAGGAGTTCACCGCTGGGCAGGAAGGAACCCAGAGTCTACAAAAAATTAAGCCTATGTTTTCTTGAAAAACTTAATAAGGCTTGTGCTCACTATGGCCCCACTGTGCCCTACACGTTGGCTTTATTAGAAATCCACAGGGCACAATGGCTTACTCCCAATGATTGGAAATTTTTAGACCAAGCTACCTTCAGTGCCGGAGACTTCCTGTTATGGAATGCAAATTTCGAAGAGCAATGTCGGAAAACTGCTCAAATAATTTTAACTAAGGCCTCCTCTGAATCTGGGACTTAAGTTTAGCTAGTGGGCAATGCGCCTTTTGACACTAAAAATAACAGGCACGTTTCCCTCCTGGACTCTTGGCGCAGACTCAGATGGCTGGTTTTCCTGCTTGGTGACACCTCCCTCAAAAGGCCTTGGCTACCAATTCCCTGGCAAAAATTTGACAAGTGCCCGATGAGCCTTATAGGTACTTTGTTCCCCGCCTTAACCTAGCTGCGGAATGCTTGCATGAACCAAGCGAAGGTGAAAGCACCTATGTAAAACATCTTGCCTTTGAAAATGCCAACCCAGCATGTCAGGATGTTCTTCAACCACATAACAATAAAGGGAAACTTTCTGAATTTATTAGACTCTGTGCAGGTGTGGGTGCAGCCCATGCCATGGGTCTTGCTTTAGGAGCCGCCTTTACCAAGGCCTTTCACAATCCTGGCTCACGTACTCGCTTTACTTGTAAACAACCTGGCCATTTTGAACGCAAGTGTCCGACAGGCAAACAAATCCTAGGAATAGCGTCTCCTCAAACTGGGGCTTAACCGCCCCCAGCTACCCTTTTCCATAGAAGTGGTAAAGGTCATCACTGGGCCAGTGAGTGTAGATCTAAGACAAATGCCCTCAGACAGCCTATTTCTTCCTGCTTCTCGGGAAACTCCCTGTGGGGCCAGCCCCTGGCCACAACATCCCCCAGGACAAACACAGGAGCAATAAGGTTTTTTCCCTCCCAAACTCCCAACCTAACACAAAATCCTTCTCCACAATTGCCTCCCTCCAACTAGCTACCCCAGGCAGCGCAAAATTGGACCTCTGTGCTGCCACAGATACATTATTAGACTCAATTCAAGGGCCCCAGATAATACCCACTGGAATGATGGGTCCCCCTCCATCTCATACAAGTGCCCTTATTCTTGGAAGAGCCTCCACTACCATACAAGGTGTTCAGGTCTTCGCTGGCATTAATGATAATGATTTCACTGGAGAAATAAAAATACTGGCCACTGCCATTAATGGAGTTGCCGCCATCCCAGCAGGAAAAAGACTTGCACAATTAATTCTCCTTCCCTTGGATTCAGGAGGCATTTCCACCACCCAAACCTACCTTGGGGGACGGCCTTCTTGGGCTTCTCTGATGTGTATTGGGGTCAGCCCATTTCTCACAATAGACCCAACCTTACCTTACTTACTGAAGGAAAGGAATTCCAAGGAGTTCTAGATATTGGAGCTGATGCCACAATTATTTCTCAAAAATACTAGCCATCAGGTTGTCCCCTCACTCCATCCTTGACTGACCTTAAAGGGATAGGAAAATAAAAAAATCCTCTGGTCAGCTCTAGGTCTATTACTTGCACTGATAAAGATGGTAATAAGTCAACTGTCACTCCTTTCGTTGATTCTGACCTCCCTGTTAACGTATAGGGTGGAGATATTTTGAGTCATTGGGAGTTATTCTCGCCAGTCCCAATTCCATGGTGACTCATCAAATGCTTCCTATGAATTTTGTTCCTGGTACAGGCCTGGGAATACTGAAACAAGGACTGGTGGAGCCTATACAACCCATACAAAAAACAATTACATGTGGACTTGTGTATTCAGATTTTTAGTGTCGGTCCCTGACCCTCCTGTACCCCATACAGATAAAATTATTTGGGAGACTCAGACTCGTGTGTTGGTGGATCAGTGGCCCCTTACCCAAGAAAAATTGGAGGCTGCCTCCACGTTAGTGCAGGAACAGCTGGCAGCCGGCCATGTAAAGCCCTCAACCTCACCATGGATTATTCCTATTTTTATTATCAAGAAAAAATCAGGCAAGTGGCGCCTTTTACAATATTTGTGTGCCATTAATAAAGTTATGCGCCCGATGGGAGCACTACAGCCAGGCATTCCCACACCAGTGGCGATTCCAAAAAACTATTGTAAAATGGTTATTGACTTAAAAGATTGCTTTTTTACCATTCCTTTACATCCTGAGGATGGACCCTATTTTGCCTTTAGTCTC
Organism: Callospermophilus lateralis; assembly: GCF_048772815.1. Classification (NCBI taxonomy): domain Eukaryota; kingdom Metazoa; phylum Chordata; class Mammalia; order Rodentia; family Sciuridae; genus Callospermophilus; species Callospermophilus lateralis. The sequence continues at coordinate 412,494 of NW_027513394.1, forward strand.
CCGCGCATTAATTTTCAGGGCCCTATGCAGAGATTTCAATGGAAGTTTCTTCCCCAAGGTATGGCCAACAGCCCTAGTCGTTGCCAAAAATACATTGCTCAAGCAGTAGACCCTGTGAGAGAGCGATGACCACAAAATTATATTTTACATTATATGGATGATTTGTTAATTGCTGCACTAATACCCATGACCTTAATAATTGTTACTTGGACTTTTACAAAACCTCAATACCTTGGGACTACAGATAGCTCCAGATAAGTTTCAAACACAGGACCCTTATACCTATTTGGGCCTTAAACTTCAAGATAATCAGATCCAAATTCCTAAAATACAACTATGTGTGGACCATCTTCACACCCTTAATGATTTTCAAATATTACTGGGGGATATTCAATTGCTAGGAACATATTTAAAATTACCCACTTGTGTACTTTTGCCACTTAATGATATTTTGATAGGTGATTCCCACCCCTCCTCCCCTCAAATCTTACTCCCGAGGCATGACATGCATTAAACCAAGCCACAGAAGCCATTGCCCAAAAGTTTGTTACACAAATTCTTATAACCTTTCTCTGATTCTGGTTATTTTCCACACTCCTCATACACCCACAGGAATATATTGGCAGCGAGATCCACATTTTAAAAATAAAGGCTGCCCCTTACTTTTGGTCCTTGTACCCACCACATCCTCCAAGGTTATTATTGTTTATCTTGCTCAGGTAGCTTCTCTTATTTTTAAAGGTCGTTTGCTTTCTTGACAACATTTTGGCAAAGACCCTGATAATATTTTAATTCCATATACTAAGGACCAAACCCTTACTACAATTTTTACTACAGACATGGATGAATGGGGTGTTGCCCTATCAGGCTTTTTGTGAACAATTCATACCCACATCCTCAAAGACCCCCTTTTAAATTTTGTCCAGTTACATCCATTTATTTTTCCAAAATTACTCAAAAGGCTCCCATTCCTCAAGCCCTTACTGTCTTTGCAGATGTTTCCAGTAATTGCCGGGCAGTCTTTGTTGTCAATAACAAGCCTACCACCTTTGATACTGTCTATTAGTCAGCTCAGTTTCTGGAATTGTTCTCCATAACACAAGTTTTCATAAAGTTTTTTGATAATCTTGTTAATATTTATACAGACAGTGCCTACATTGCTCATTCAGTGCCCCTGCTGGAGATTTCACCCACCATTAATGCTTATTCCAATTCCCCCTTTCTGTTTCACCAGCTTCAGGAGCTAATTCAGGCCAGAAAACATCCCTTTCCCTTAGGACACATCATGACACACTCTGACCTTCTGAGCCCTCTAACACAAGGTAATGCCCAAGCTGATGCAGCAGCACGTTCCATCTTTCCAATTTTTGTTGGCTCCATTCAAAAAGCCATGGAGTTACACAATCTTCACCATCTAAATTGCCAGAGCAATCGATTACTTTGGAAAATTACCAGGCAACATGCATGAGAAATAGTGAAAGCATGCCCTGGTTGCACTGTCTCCCTCTCCATTCAACACTTGGAAGTTAACCCCCGAGGATTACTGCCCAATCAGGTTTAGCAAATGGATGTTATTCATTTTCCTGAATTTTGAAAAAACAAATATATATACGTTTCTATAGATACCTTCAGCGGCTTTATTTTTGCATCACCACATTCTGGAGAGGCTACCAAAAATGTCCTTTCTCATCTTGTTTCAGCCTTTTTCGTAGTGGGTAAACCAATACATATTAAAACAGATAAATGTCCTGCATATACCAGTGCCAAGTTTAAACAGTTTTGTGCTACCTTGCAATTTTGTCATACTACTGAAATTCCATACAACCCTCAGGGCCAAGGCATGTGGAACTTGCCCAGCTTACCATAAAGACTTGGCTATCCCGTCTTAAGGCTTCCGCCCTTGTATTTACCAGTCCCAGGGATCGCCTTAACCATGCATTATTTGCCCTTATTTTTCTTACCCTAGACAGGGAAAGCCATTTGGCCACAGACAGACACTGGCATCCTTCGTCCAATTCTGTTCGCACACCTGTTATGTGGTGCAATCCCATTACAAATAAATGAAAACGCCCACATACTATCCTCATCAGGGGATGAGGCTGAGCTTGTGTTTTGGACCAAGAGCAAGCATCCCCAAGATGGTTACCAGAATGCCTGGTTAAACAGGTAAATTACTTACCTCAACCCAGGGACGGAGGCCCTCCCCCTGAGGACAAATTTTTCTCCATTTCAGATACAGCCAACAATCTGTGCGAGGATCCTACTTAAGGCATTTTTGCTGAACAGGTTTGAACACGGAGGCCTTGGACCTCCGCCTTCCAACATCATGGAGTACCTTTTTGCCCCCCCCTGTGAATGCAAGGGAGGATTTTGGACTGAGGCTCCCACTAGTTGGACCCAGACTGCTGACTGCATGACTAAGGTGACTTACCTCCATGCCGAGGTTGACCATAATCTCGGAGGAGTTCATCAGCCTAAATGGGTATCTGTTAACAAGAAAAAGATTATTCCCCCTAGTACAAGTAAAGCTCTCCAAAATTGTTCTGCAACTTGTACGCATACCCAGGCGATGCATGTCTCTTGTAATGCGTCGGCTTCAATTTGTGTTAATAAACAGGGAGAACAATTTTTTTGAAGCCTCCCTAACTAAAACTCATGCAGCAGGGGGACCACTATTCATTATACCCCTGTTCTCTATGACCAGGGAGGAGATGGCAAATACACCAAGCTACAGTCAGCTGGGTGCCAAGGCACTGTCGGAAAACCTTCCTACTGGCCCATTAAGGCTCCTACAGGGGTCTCTGATGGTGGAGGACCCACTTATTCTGTCAAGCATCCTCAGATAATCAAACTTTTGAAACCCCAAATTCCTGAGCTCACATATCATCCCTTAATGTAGCCGAAATCCCAGTTCCCAGGTTTAGATACCAATACATTAGATATTTTGCAAACTACATTCTCCTAGCTTAATAATTCGAACCCCACCCTTGCTGGTGATTGCTGGCTCTGCATGACAACAGGGGCAATCATGCCTATGGCAGTTCCTATTAATTCTATCATGGACAATGATAATACATGCCAACCCGGATTTCCCTTTAAAGTACAGCCTATAGGCACTTTTACATTATGTCTTTTAGGCGCAATGCAGAATAATACCTATGATAAGGATTTTGGAATTACTTCCTTTGGAAATTGCTCAACAGTATAAAATTATTCCTCACCCACCCCATCTCTTTGTCCCTCCAATGGCATAGTTTTTATGTGTGGAGGAAACTCAGCCTTCCCAGGCTTCCAGCGAATTGGACCATTGGTTGTGTGCTTGCTTTATTACTCCCTGATATAACTATTGTCCCAGGAGATGAACCTCTACCAATTTCTAGCCTAGACACTTTAGTCAAAAGACATAGGTGGGCAATACAGGCTTCACCACTCATTGCCAGCCTTGGAATAACAGCTGCTGTGGGCACAGGTACAGTGGCTTAGGCACGGCTATTCACTCTTACCATCGCCTGTCTCAACAACTTATAAATTATGTACAAACTTTATCAGGAACCATTAAAGATTTGCAGGACCAAATAGATTCCCTGGCAGAAGTGTTCCTTCAAAACAGACGAGGCTTAGATTTGCTGACAGCTAACCAGGGAGGTATTTGCTTAGCCTTAGGGGAACGATGCTGCTTTTATGCCAATAAATCAGGCATAGTACGCATTAAAATTAAGCAGCTTCAAGAAGATCTAGAAAAGAGACAAAGGGAACTATTTGAAAATCCCCTCTGGACTGGGCATAATGAATTTCTACCCTACCTTCTTCCCCTATTAGTCCCTTTGTTGGGTTTACTTTTAATGGTGTCCATAGGCCCCTGCATTATAAACAGGCTGGTACAATTTATTAAGGAACAGATTAATATTTTGGCCTCTAAGCCCATACAGGTCCACTATCATGGTCTGGAGATGGAAGACAGCACTGCCAAAATTTAAAAGAATGTTCAACCCTTCTCACAGGCTTATTAAGTTTACATCCCCACAGATCTCTCTTTCTTACAAAAAACTATAAGTAACAGCTCTGACCAACCATCTTCTACCCTTGCAATAAGGGTTCGTTCGTCATGGGCCCCTCCGCTTGGGGGAGGACACACCCTTGGAATGAGGACGTTAGGCCATAATAACGGAGGGTCCAGGACGGACTGCTGGAGGATGGATCCACGGATCCCCAAACACAAGACCTCTGAATGACACGCTCTGGTGCATGGCCCTTGGCATGCTATCCCCTCAAAGACGTCTCTTCCAAAAACATACCAAAGCCAACACGAAATCTCCTAGGAAAAATGCTCACTCGAATCAGGAAATATTCTAAGGCATCCTAGAGAAACAGAGCCACTATCACCCCCTAAATCCATGGCCTGTAACGTATGGTCGAATATTTTATATAAGAAAAGGGGAGATGTCAGGGGCTAGAAAGATGTTCTCCTTCAAAAAATAGACTGACACAAGAAACAGCCCCCTGGGACACAACCTGCCTGGGAGACATCCCACAGCTATCTATCTCCTTTTGACATCCGGATACCATCTGTCTTCCTGAAACATCCTGAGGTTATCTCACCCTGTGAAGACATCCAGCAATTGCCGATAAGAGAGCTTTCCCATCCACAGCATATAAATACCCTCTGAGAATAATAAAAGTTTGCAGCATGATCAGAACTCCTGTCTTGGTGTCATCTCTCGTGTCTCTTGTCCCTTCATTCCTCCCCAACTAGGATCAACACCCAAGTTGATGTGTCCTGTCGGCCGGGCCATCTGAAACTAACCCATACCCTCCTAGACTCTGATGACAAATACTAGTATGATGGAGAAAAATAACCCAAACAGAATAGAAATACAAGCAGTTCAGAGGAGGCATGGTGTATAGTTGCACTTGCCTTTTGCATGATATAGGGTAGGTGCTATAAATCTAGTTAATTTTTAATTGAAATAGTTCTCCATGTGTTTTTAAAGTTAACAAATATGTGAATTCCTGTCTCCCTTTCTCTGTAGCCGATTCAGCACATGTATTTTTATATGCACATATAGAATCCTACCTGGTATCAGACGTACATTCTTGTGAGGTGGCTGACTTGGAAGATACAAATTGTGAGAAGAGATCACTCCTCCTAAACGCTGTTGAAACAGAAAATTCAACCTATGGGTGAGCCTCCTAGTAGAACAACATTATACATAAATCCATGTTCAGTAAAATAAATATTTTTGCATCTGTGGATGATATATATTTCATGATGAATTTCGATTGGCATATATATTGCTACATTTTATTGTATGTGTGTGTGTTGTGTATGTGTGTGTGTGTGTGTGTGTATATATATATATATATATATATATATATATATATATATATATATATATATATGTATATATATATACACTCTCCAAATATTTCAAAATATGAAATATATGTGTCTTACATATACTACCTAAATTCATTCATGTTCATGTATGTGGATTTATAATCAACTTTTCACAATATTATTCTCAGAAATATTCATCCACCTGAATTACATATTTGTTTCTTAGTACTGAAAACTATCTTCAGTGAGTGGTGCATACAATCCTAATATTTCTACAGTAATTGACCCAGTTTAACATCAATGCAACTAGATTCCTCTTGGATATGATGTCTATTTTGAAGTTTATTTTATTCAACACTTGTACATTACTATTTGTTCAGTTTATACACATCATAGGATATATATTTCATCAATAACTTCAATAATTTATAGCATTTTGATTCACTTTCAATCATTTCCTGATTCAGAACACATGTATTCCTCTAGGTTACTTGACTGTTTCTTGATGAGACTTCTTTCCAAACGCTTTTTTTTCGATTTCCATAATCATTTTGAAGAAAAACTCACACACTCTTCATGATAAACCATAACCCTAATATTATCATTAGATGTATTTCTGGTTGGAATGAATGATTGCATATAAACATACGATTTCCTGTTTATTTTCAGATATCAATTCAATCCAATATTTAAAGTTGGAACAAGTTATAATATTTAATCATAGTATCGTCTATTCATGAATTATCTCTATATTCATAGACACAGAGTAAATCTATTTGAAACCCCAATACTAATTTTTTCATCTTCAAAATGTTGCTCCCAGAAATGGTGGAAGAAATACTCATGTCACCTAATCTACATATACATTTTATCACAGTAATATTCAGGACACAAAAAGAAGAGGTCACACTTATGATTGTATCAAAGCCTAAAAGGAAAGTGAGCATAGATTACTGAAAACATTCATGTCCAGTGTGCCTAATGCTCTCAAATGTCAATCCTATTGGTGACTACATATTTGTTTCTTTGTAAGACTATATTTTGAACCTCAACCCTGTTGCAAATGTCTAATCCTATCACTAAATTTATACTTTGCCTGATTTCCTAATGTCTCTATTGATGTCTGCTTACCTAAATATTTTCCCCAGTTCACCATTGTGACTGACCCTTCACGTGTGCTGACATTTACATTCACTCTCTACCCGATACACTATTGCTAAAGAACTTTTGTCCAAATCCTGTACTCAGTCTTCTTCTGAAACTTATCGAATATCTTCCTAATCCTACCGACTATCCCTGTTCTAGTGGATGTTCACTTCTACATTCAATCATCCAAGGTACAAGGTCCTTTGCCATTGATTATCAATTTATCTGAAACACCTGTGCAGAACCTATATCAAAGCTAAGTATCCCAATCAATAGCGCAATGTTCTTCTGGGCTTCAAATCTTACCTAGATTTTTGTTTTCATACTTATATTTCACCTATATATTCTTATAAATATCACAGGTTCCCAATACCATTATTCATCAATTAGAATAATTCCTAAACCAAATCGAACCTGTTATTAAGCGAAACCATACACTGTTCCCTCAATCTAACTTTACAGAAGAGCAGGGACCGAGTTGGTCTTACAATACAGGAATGTAGAGAATCTTCCACCTGTTGTAAAACTCAAAAGTCCATGAAGAAGTAATCCCTGGAGAAGATGTAGGCAGCCATGAAGGACCTGAGAGAGCAAACGTCATCTTCCATTGCAAACAACCTGGTCAGGATGAAGGGTTGTGTCTGAATCAGCCTCTCTGTTCATAATGTAGAGAAGATGGACACAAACAGTCCTGTTTGAAGAGCTGTTCCTGGGTGCCTATGGTTGATATACCATTCTAACTTGTGAAAGTGTCACAGGAAGTAGGAGCAGCCTCGATCTCATGGGACCCTTGGAAGCAACTGTTAGGACAAAGTGGTTGCCAAAGCAGTGACCTCATTCAGTTCCTGAAGGAAGTGACCTCACCTCACTTCCTTGGTGATGGAACTCTCGGTACTTGGGATCCAGGAAGCAAGGTACCAAGAGCCTGTCCCAGTCCCAGTCCTAGTGGGCTCACTTGTTTGGATTTACCAAGGACAGAGTCAGTCTTTCATGGTACCTACAGATATGGAGATGGCCAACTGCCAGGAAAACTCAGAAGAGGGGCCTTTCCTGAGAAAGCAGGTAGTGGCTCACCGCTGGCTCCTGACAAGTTCACAGAGTTGGTGATTTCCGGGGAACATAAGTTGGCCCACCAGTCAGAAGACACTCTGGATAGTCACAGACATACTTTGTAGAAGGTGGTGCCCCTGTGGTTGTTGGTGTGGGTTTGTGGTTTTGTCTCATGTTCTGAGAATAGGTAGGAAAGGCGGTTTGTTTGGTTTGGAGTGAACTGTTTATAGTAAGTCGTTTGGCAAGCAAGTGTTTCTATGTCTGTGTATCCCACTGTGACCATGGTTTTAGACATTAGAAAACAGAATGCATCAATTGTTGTGTCCTGTCTAGTAGAAAGCTTCCCAGCATTCATCCTGCCGAATTTATGAATGGATTTCAGCTTGCCTTATCGATGGGCAACATGTGGTATCTTCCAAAATTCCTGCATTCTTCATGAATTCTGGCTACTCTCCAGAATAGCCTCATGGTTTTGTGTCCAAGATATGTAGCAGTTCCAAGCCCTGTGACATGGCCATGTACTGGATAGCTGAAGGGAATGTCGAGCATCTCAGAAAACTCAGATATAAATGTGACCATGATAGTCTCAGTGGAGAAACCTTGCTTTGGGCCTTTTGCTTATCTATTGTTCTGTTGCCCTGAATGTCAGGAGGGTCTTTGCCTCAAGACATCCGTTTGTGAAGCCTGAAGAAAACAGGTTCAAATGGAAATGAATGGGCATCACCTGTGGATCTTTGCTTAATTCCTTTGGAAATGGAAGTGTTTGAATCAGCCTCTTGGCCCTGTGTGAGGCCGTGGCTTAGATTCTCAACCCCTGAAGAATCTAAAGAAACATCACCTGTGTGCATCCAAAACAAAAATGGCCAAAAGTGCAGTTATTGTGGATGAAGTCTCTCCCCATTCTCTGTGAGGTTCCTGACCTCCATCAAGTTAGAGTAGGGATCCTTTGGGCCAAATCATTTCTTCAAAGCCCTAAAGAGGCTTGCCCATAATTGCTTGAGTTTTCCCGTGACTACAATTCACATAAAGAATCCAAAATGCACAGTCAATACGCCTCAAATTGGAGAAGCATAGAAGTATTAACAGCAGGCCTATTTGAACACTCCTGGTTCACAGGAATGGTGTCCAGGCCACCCTGAATTTAGGCAAATTAGGGGCAAGAGAGATTATGTAGGAGACTGTCTTGGGCTTCGCCCCTCGTGGAAACTTCCAGCGATAGGTTATGATGAGTGTCTGTATAAAAGAACATGAGGGCCATGTGGGAGTGTTTTGGTTTTAATTGTGGTTGTTAGTGTGGTGGTTAGAAGAGATGACTGGGCCCACCTTGACATGAACTCTGGTGTTTTTCCCCTTAGAGATTGAGTTCAGGAACTGACCTCAGAAAAGTATTGCCATTAATTGTGTTGGGCTTTTAGCAGGCCATGCATGAGAGTCGCCCTTGGAAACTGAGATCAAGGCCCAGGGTGGCTTTCAACAGAGCACTGGGAATCACAGCCAAGATATCACATAATTTTCTTCTGAAAGACTTGGCAGCCATAGTTGAGAGTCAAAGGACACATGGACCTCACATTGTAGAACTCAATGGGCCTGGCTTCATTTGACCTTTTGGCCATTCTTTGGGAAGCATTGCCTGTGAGATTTCTCCAGAGCTTTCATTGAAATGAGCTTCGTCAACATTAATGGTTCTGGAATAAACTGAAACTCACAGTGCCTCCCCCTTCATTGTTGAAATATGGCTAGAAAAATTAAAATGAAATTTTTGAAATTTCCATGACCAGCTGGCACAGGAGAACCTTTGGATGTCCTGTTGCTGATCATGAGTATAACACACAGTGCCTTGATTGACTGGTTTTAATGAAAATTGTGTAAAACAGAGATGCCAATAAGTTGGAGCCTGATGATTAGTGGTCCTAGAGCAGTTGTAGGCAGGTGTGTGATAAAACATCTGTAGTGGGGCCATGTGGATCTGCCATTGGCTTCCAAATGGCGTGTGACTGACATGATGCAGCCAGCAGTCCCTTGTAAGTAAAGGCATCTTGTTATATGGAGAGGTTTCAGGGCAATGTTCAGAATCGATTTGCTATGGTCAATGGGGTAAGCTATGTGATATAGAAGCATGGTTGGTGCATTCTCCTGCAGAAATTGAAATACCACATGTGACAGAACTCCCTCCTGCACTGTGTCCCAGTTGAACTCCGTGTATTTCATGAAGCAAATACCAAACTCCCATTGTAGCAGCAAGAAACACCATGAAAATTGGAGGATGAACAAATGGCTTCACAGTCCACACAGGGAGACACTTAGAACCCAGTGGCCACAGTTTACCTACAAAGATCAAATTCAGGACTGCTGCCTCATGTTCATTGGAAAATAAGAAACTATGTTTTACAGGTCACATAGGTGCAGACCCAGCTTTGATGATCTCACTACAAAGGAAGCTAAAGCTCCTGATAACAACATATATTTCAAGTGCCCAACCTCAGAGGCAATTTCTCAAGAAGTCTTTAAGCCAGCAGAGCTCCATGTTTGTGGAGTGTTCACCCTGTCCCTTACTTTTGGAAACTCCTCTACCACCTCCAAGGTAGTGAACTCCTTAGCATATTCCATTCCAGATAAGTATTCACTGATTTGCTAACTCTTCTCCTCTAATTATGTCTTACATGGGGCGAAGATAATGTCAAGCCATTGTTCTGGAGGAGTGGGAAGATTTTGTGTAGCACATATTTGCATACACATTGGATTCATTTTTCAATTTTCCATTCGAAATACTGAATCCCTGACTCTAACCCCTACCCTACTAGACTCTGACTACTAATTGTAATATGATAGAGAATAATAACCCAAACAGAATAGAAATACAAGCAGTTCAGGGGAGGCATGGTGTATAGTTGGAATTGCCTTTTGCATTATATAGGGTAGGAGTTATAAATCTAGTCAATTTTTTTGTTGAAATAGTATTCCATGTGTTTTGAAAGTTAACAAATATGTGAATTCCTGTCTCCCTTTCTCTGTAGCCTATTCAGCACATGTAATTTTATATGCACATATAGAATCGTACTTGGTATCACACGTACATTTTTGTGAGGTGACTGACTTGGCAAATACAAATTGTGAGAAGAGATCACTCCTCCTAAATGCTGTTGAAACTGAAAATTCAACCTATGGGTAAGCCTCCTAGTTGAACAACATTACACATAAATCCATGTTCAGTATATGAATATTTTTGGGTCTGTGGATGATATGTATTTCATGATGAATTTCGATTGGCATATATATTGCTAGTTTTTAATGTCTCTGTGTGTGTGTGTGTGTATGTATATATATATATATATATATATATATATATATATATATATATATACTCTCCAGATTTTTCAAAATATGAAATATTTGTGTCTTATTATGCACTCTCTAAATTCATTCATATTCATGTATTGGATTTATAATCCACTTTTTAAAAAATTATTCTCAGAAATATTCATCCACCTGAAATACATATTTTTTCCTAGTACTGAAAGAGTTTTCAGTAAATGGTGCATCCAAATCCTAAAATTTCGGCATTGCAAGATGGCTGTGAAGACAGTGTATCACACCCAGTGTACCCTGCCACTGCGCAGGTGAATAACGAGTTAGAACGATGAAAAACTATCTTGTTAGGATCTTACAGGAAAATGGGTGTTTACCGAAACCTAGAAGAATGATTTCCACCACAGAGGTCTGGTAATTGAGTCTCAAACACAAGCCACTTGTGCAACCGGAGATCCATTCTGATTGATCCGCATGACCTGCCCTGAGTCTACAAATGGTGAGGCACCACCAAGAAGCGACCAGCAAGCAGGGAGAAACGTTGCTGCGGATTCTTTGGAATCCTGCTGGCTGAGCATCCACTGAGCCCCCAGCTGAATTCGGGATTTCAGACGGGGGAGTTAGCAGTACATTTCTATCCCCCAAAGCGGAAACTCCACAAAGGAAACCAACAGCCACCATCTTGGAGAGCTGAAGTAACCACCACCACTCCCTGAAAGATTGCAACAATAAAACAGCTGTGTGTTTCTCAGCTCATCTCACATACAGAGGGGAATTCACATAAAATCTCTCCTAGGCTTTTGGGGGAGGGATAATCAGAGCAAGTCTGCATAAAGACTGGGGGAAAACTAGAGGCACCTGACCTTCATCTCCCCTTCCCATCAGCGGCAAAAATGAAACTTGTCTAGCTAGTGCGGGGCGAGGGGCAAGCGGAAAAAAATAAAAACAATAGAGTTCCAGGGTTCCCAATAGACACCCTCCCCACCCAACAAACGGCAGACCCAGAGAACAGTTTTAGCTGCTGAGAAGCATCACTCAGGAGAAATCTGGTCTAGCAGGAGAAATCAGGACTAGCAGGATAAACCAGGGGACTAGAGGCCAGGCCCTCCTGACTGGGTGGCTGGAGAACGCCGGACCACTGCCAGTGTGACTGGGCAACTGGAGACCACCTTCCTGCCGGCGCCAGCCCACCTGCTGACGGCATGTCTTGACGGCTGGAGAACGCGCGCCTGCCGGCGACCAAACACGCAACTGTGTGGCTAGAGATCACCCACCCGCCGGCGACAGCCCACCCACTGCCCGCGCTACTGGGTGGCTGGAGACTGCCAGCCTTCCAGGGACCGGGAGCTGAAACCAACCAGAGACAATCCAGTCCACCCCCCCAATTCGGACACTCCGGCAAGGAGCCTGGGGCCCACCACAGCAGAGAGGTGACATCACTTGAGCTCGGCCGTCAGAATTCCTTAACAGCGGAATCCACTTAAGCAGGCATAGTCTACCAACACAAAGGAGAGAAAACAGAGATATATAAACCCATAGCAAATCTATAGAAGAGAGCAGAAACACAGCAATCAAATAGAGCTAGAAAATAATGTGAACATCATGAAAAAACAAGGAAAAAAAGGTGTACAAACAATGAAGGACAACTTAATACTACAGGAGAAACTAGAAGCATCAGAAACAGGGATAGGGAAAAAACTTAAGTCATACCTAACTCAGATGGAAAGGAATAATAGAGAAGACATGAGGCAGCAAGTCCAAGCAATAAAAGTATATTTTGAAAATGAATTAAACAAATTCAAATGGCAAAGAACAAGATTTACCAGGAGATAGAGATCTTTTAAAAAATCATACAGTAATTCTAGAAATACAGGAAACTATAAACCAAATTAAAAACTCATACAAGAATATTACAAATAGACTAGATCAAGTAGAAGTCAGAACATCAGATAATGAAGACAAAGTTTTTCAACTTGAAAAGAATATAGTCAACACAGAAAACATGCTTAAATCCCATGAGCAACTATTCAAGAGATATGGGATGTCATAAAAAAAACAAAATTGGGAGTCATCGGGATAGAAGAAGGCAAAGAGATTCAAACCAAATGAATGGACAACATATTAAATGAAATAATTCTAGAAAACTTCCCAGAGATGAAAGATGGAGTGGATTGCCATATCCTGGAAGCCTACAGGACCTCAAACATTCAAAACCATAATAGACAAACTCCAAGACATATAATTATGAAGATAGCCAACATACAGAACAAAAAGAGAATATTAAAAGCTACGAGAGAAAGTAGGCAGATAACATTCAGGGGTAAACCAATTAGGTTAACAATTGATTTTTCATCACAGACTTTGAAAGCGAGATGATCTTTGAACAATGTATTTCAAACACTGAAAAATAATGGATTCCAACCAAAAATACTGTATCCAACAAAATTAAGCTTCAGATTTGACAATGAAATTAAGTCTTTCCCAATAAACAAAAGCTAAAAGAATTCGCAGACAGAACACCAGCACTGCAAAGCATTTTGAGCAAAATACTACAAGAAGAGGAATTGAAAAATAGTGCCCAAAACTAACAGCGGGAGGTATCTCAGTAAAGGGGTAAGAAAATAACCAAAAAGTAAAAACTACCCAAATTAAAATAAATAAATAAATAAACACGACTGGAAGTACAAATCATATTTCAATTGTAACCTTAAATGTTAAAAATCTAAACTCACCAGTCAAGAGACATAGGCTAGTAACCTGGATCAAAAAAATAAGTCAAACAATATGCTGCCTTCAGGAGACACTTATGATAGGTAAAGACATACACAGGCTAAAAGTGAAAGGTTGGGAAAAATCATACCACTCACATGGCCCTCAGAAGCAAGCAGGAGTGGCCATACTCATATCATACAAAATCAACTTCAAACCTACGTTAATCAAAAGGGATAAAGTAGGACACTATATATTGTTAAAAGGAACCATCCACCAACAAGACATAACAATTATCAATTGGTATACACCAAACAATTGAGCTGCAATGCTCATAAAACAAACTCGCCTCAAGTTCAAGAGTCAAATAGACTACAACACAATAATTATGGGTGACTTCAACACACCGCTCTCGCCATTAGACAGATCCTCTATAAAAAAATGAATAAAGAAACTATAGAATTCAACAGCACAATCAATAACCTTGACTTAACCGACATATATAGAATATATCAACCATCATCAAGTGGATACACTTTATTCTCAGAAGCACATGGATCCTATTCCAAGTTAGACCATATATTATGCCATTGGGCAACTCTTAGTAAATATAAAGGCGTGGAGACAATACCATGCACCATATCTGATCATAATGGAATGAAACTGGAAATCAATGAGAAAAGAAGGAAGGAAAAATCCTACATCACATGGAAAATGAACAATATCCTACTGAATGATCAATGGGTTACAGAAGACATAAAGGAGGAGATAAAAAAATTCTTACAATCAAATGACAATACAGACACAACATACTGGAATCTATGGGACACAAAGAAGGCAGTTTTAAGAGGGAAATTCATTTCTTGGAGTCATTCCTCAAAAAAAGAATAAAACAACAAATAAATAAACTCACAGTACACATCAAAAACCTAGAAAAGGAAGAGCAAAACAACAGAAAATGTAGTGGAAGACAAGAAATAATTAAAATTAGAGCAGAAATCAACGAAATTGAAACAAAAAAAAACATTGAAAAAATTGATAAAACTAAAAGTTGGTTCTTTGAAAAAATAAATAAGATTTACAGGCCCTTAGCCATGCTAAGGATGAGAAGAAGAGAGAGAACTCAAATTACTAACATACGGAATGAAAAAGGCAATATCACAACAGACAGTACACAAATGCAGAAGATAATTAGAAAGTATTTTGAAACCCTATATTCCAATAAAATAGAAGATAGTTAAAATATCAATAAATTTCTTAAGTCATACGATCTGCCCAGATTCAGTCAGGAAGACACACACAATTTAAACAGACCAAAAACAAAGGAAGAAATAGAAGAAGCCATCAAAAGACTACCAACCAAAAAAAGCCCTGGACCTGATGGGTATAGAGCGGAGTTCAACAAAACCTTCAAAGAAGAATTAATACCAATACTTTTCAAGCTATATCAAGAAATAGAAAAATAAGAAGCTCTTCCAAATTCATTCTCGGAGTCCAAAATCACCCTGATCCCAAAACCAGACAAAGACACTTCAAAAAAGAAAACTACAGACCAATATCTCTAATGAACTTGGATGCAAAAATTCTCAATAAAATCCGTGTGAATTGAATACAAAAGCATATCAAAATAGTTGTGCACCATGATCAAGTAGGATTCTTCCCTGGAATGCAAGGCTGATTCAATATACAGAAATCAATAAATGCTATTCACCACATCAATAGACTTAAGGACAAGAACCATATGATCATCTCGATAGATGTAGTAAAAACATTCGACAAAGTTCAGCATCCCTTTATGTTCAAAACACTAGTAAAACTAGGGATAACAGGAACTTACCTCAACATTGTAAAAGCTATATATGCTAAACCTCAGGCTAGGATCACCCTAAATGGAGAAAACTGAAGGCATTCCCTCTAAAATCTGGAACAAGACAGGGATGCCCTCTATCACCACTTCTATTCAATTTAGTTCTTGAAATACTAGACAGAGCAATTAGACAGACAAAAGAAATTAAAGGCATAAAAATAGGAAAAGAAGAACTTGAATTATCGCTATTTGTGGATGACATGGTAATATATTTAACAGATCCAAAAGGGCCTACAAAGAAACTGCTAGAGTTAATAAATGAAGGATATAAAACCAACACGCATAAATCAAAGGCATTCCTGAATATCAGTAACAAAACTTCTGAAATGGAAATGAGGAAACCCACTCAATTCACAATATCCTCAAAGAAAATAAGATACTTTGAAATCAACCTAACAAAAGAGGTGAAAACCACAGAACCCTAAAGAGAGAGATAGAAAAAGATCTTAAAAGATGGAAAAATGTACCCTGTTCATGGATAGGCAGAACCAAATTCATCAAAATGGCCAAATTACCCAAAGTTCTCTACAGGTTTAAAGCAATGCCAATCAAAATCCCGACGGCATTTCTTGTAGAAATGATAAAGCAATCATGAAATCCATATGGAAAAACAAAAGACACAGAATAGCAAAAGGAATTCTAAGCAGGAAGTGTGAATCGGGAGGTATAGCGATACCAGAGTTCAAACTTTACTACAAAGCAATAGAAACAAAAACAGTGTGGTACTGGTACCAAAACAGGCAGGTGGACCAATGGTATAGAATAGAGGACAGAGAAACCAATCCACAAAATTACAACTTTCTTATATTTGATAAAGTGGCTATAAACATGCAATGGAAGAAGGATAGCATCTTCAACAAATGGTGCAGGGAAAATTAGAAATCCATATGCAACAAAATGAAACTGAATCCCGTTCTCTCACCATGCACAAAAGTTAACTCAAAATAGATCAAGGAGCTAGATATCAAATCAGAGACACTGCATCTCATAGAAGAAAAAGTTGGCTATGATCTATATACTGTGGGGCCGGGCTCCAAATTCTTTAATAAGACATCAATAGCCCAAAAGTTAATAACAAGAATAAACAAATGGGACTTACTTAAACTAAAAAGTTTTTTCTCAAGAAGAGAAACAATAAGAGAAGTAAATAGAGAGCCTACATCCTGGGAACAAATTTTTACCCCTCACACTTCAGATAGAGCCCTAATATCCAGAATATACAAAGAACTCAAAATATTAAACAATAAGATAACAAATAACCCAATCAACAAATGGGCCAAGGACCTAAACAGACACTTCACAGAGGAGGACATATAATCAATCAACAAGTACATGAAAAAATGCTCACCATCTCTAGCATTCTGAGAAATGCAAATCATAACCACCCTAAGATACCATCTTACTCCAGAAAGATGAGCAGCCATTATGAAGTCAAACAACAATAAGTGTTGGCGAGGATGTCGGGAAAAATACACTTGTACACTGCTGGTGGGACTGCAAATTGGTGAGGCCAATTTTGAAAGAAGTATGGATATTCCTGGGAAAGCTGGAAATGGATCCACCATTTGACCCAGCTATCACCCTTCTTGGACTGTTCCCTGAGGATCTTAAAAGAGAGTACTATAGGGATACTGCCACATCAATGATCATAGCTGCACAATTCACAATAGCTAGACTGTGAAACCAACTTAGATGCCCTTCAATAGATTAATGGATAAAAAAATGTGGCATCTATACACAATGGAGTATTACACAGCACAAAAAATGCCAAAATCAAAGAATTTGCAGGGAAATGGGTGGCATTAGAGCATATTATGCTAAGCGAAGCTAACCAATCCTTAAAAAACAAATGCCAAATGTCTTCTCTGATATAAAGAGAGCAAATAAGAACAGAACAGGGAGGAAGAGCATGAGGAAAAGATTAACATTAAACAAAGAAGAATGGGGGGAGAGAAAGGGAGAGACAAGGGAAAGCTTATGAAAATTGTAGGAGACCCTCAATGTTACACAAAATTGCATATAAGATGTTGTGAGGGGAAGTGGGGGGGAAACAATGGAGAGAATTGAACAATTGCAGATGAGGTAGAGAGGGAAGATGGGAGGGGAGGAGTGGGTGGATAGTAGGGGATAGGAAAGGTAGCAGAATACAACAGTCACTAATATGCCATTATGTAAAAATGTGAATGTGTAACCGATGTGATTCTACAATTCGTATTTGGGGAAAAAATGGGAGTTCATAACCCAATTGAGTCAAATGTATGAAAGATGATATATCTTGAGCTTTGTAATGTTTTGAACAACCAATAAAAATAAATAAATAAATAAAGGTTTAAAATTTAGTGGGAAGAAATCAGCTAAAAATGGGTTCAGATGTATTCATTTTGCTATGCAGAAACTTTGTTTTGTGTAGTTGTAAATATCACAAATTTATTTTACCAGAAAATGCACATAAAGTGAGATTAAAGGATAATTCACGTAACTTCATGAAAAATTCATAGCATTTTCTACACTTTTCATATTTCATTTTTTTCATGAATATTTTGTCATGGACAAGGTCTAGTCTTAGGCTATTCTTCCAGAATACTACCTCATCTGACAAGTTCGTACAATGTGTTGGATTGCTCTTTTCATCTTTTATTTAATAGTTTCTAGCTGATAATGTGTATTTTTTCTTATCTTTATTTGGACATAGAAACCTAACTATATCTTTGCATTTTATGTTTTACTGAGGAAGAGACTCATCAAAAGCTCTTTGTTATATTTATCAACAATCAAACATTTAGAGCATGCAATTATTCTTAATTTTGCATGAAAATAAATTTGTACCATTTTTCTTATAAAGATGTAGTATTATTAATAATGTCCCTACTGTAATAAGTAACTACTTACAAGAAGAATTAAACAATTGACTTTATATCAATTATGAACATGAAAAGTACTAAAATAAGTATTTGGCAATTAATACACATTGTTAGAAATTGAAATCACAAGAAAGCCATTTAAAATGTCAGTGCATATGGTCCTTAAATAATAGGTTGTTCAAATAAAATTTCTCTAATTCATAAGAGTTAATATGCCATATTACAGCTTAATGTGATATAAAACCTTAAATTATCAGTGTTGATAAATAAGAATGATACCTGTTTACTTGAATATGTTTATTTGATTTTCACTGTAAGATGTTAATTATGGAAGAATTGAGAATTAAGAAAGACTTGGTCTATATTATTTCTAACAGGAAAATCAAAGTACTTTATATATATATGTATATATATATATATTATATGTAATGCATAGGCATGAATATAGATACATATGTATAATAAATGTATTGTAATATATCTGTCAGGTGATTATAATTTTTAAATTTTCTCAAGAAAAAGAATGACTATAAAAACAGTCTTAAATTTAAATTTCATAGCATATTACTGTTTGTAATGACATGAGAGCAAAATAGATATGGAGGGGAAACGAAAAAGGAAGGGAGAGAAGGGGGAAAATGAGGAAGAAAGTGAGTAAAGAAGAGGGACATGAGTGTATGATGTTAAAATAAAAGTGGAGGGGCTGGGTTTGTGGCTCAGTGGTAACATGCTTTTCTAGCATGTGTGAGGCACATGGTTCTATTCTCAGCACCACATACAAATAAACAAAATGAAGGTCAATCAACAACTGAAAAAATAAAAAAGAAAAAAGAAGAAATATCACGAAAATTCCAAGCTTTGATGAATGTTAAATAAAAAAAAATTATGTTACATAGCCTTATGTAATTTCTAGACTATCCAAAATAGTCACTAAATGTTAGATTATTAGTGCTATAACTAAAAATCCATTGATCTTTCCTCTACATTCTGTGGCATGCTAGTGCTAAAATAAATTGTATTATTAATCCCCCCCAAAATCCTAATATTTCTACAATAACTGACCCAGTTAAACATCAATGCAAGTAGACTCCTATGAGACATGATGTGCATTTTGACGTTCATTTTTATTCAACACTGGTACATTACTATTTCTTCAGTTTATGCACATCATAGCATATATGTTTCATCAAAATTTCGCAAATTTATAGGCATTTGTTTCACTTTCAATCACTTCCTGCTTGAGAACACATGTATTCCTCCATGTTTTTTGACTGCTCTTTTCAGGAGACTTCTTTCCAAACACATTATTTTCGATTTCCATTATCACATTTGAAGCAAAACTCACAAACCCGTCACAATAAACCATAACACTAATATTACCATTAGATGTATAACTGGTTGGAATGAATGGTTGTATATCAAATTAAGATTTCTTACTTAGTTTCAGATATCAATTCAATCCATTATTTATAGTGGAACCAGTTATATCATTTATTCACAGTACAGTCTATTCACGAATTATCTCTATATTCATAGACCCAGGTACACCTCTTTGTACCCCCAATACTAATTTATACGTCCTCAAAATATAGCTCCCAGAAATGGTGGAAGAAATACCCATGTCACCTGATCTACATATACATTTTATCACAGTAATATTCTGGACACAAAAAGCAAAGGTCACACTTATGATTGTACAAAACCTAAATGGAAAGTGAACATGGATTACTAAAAACATCCATGTCCAGGTTGCCTAATGCTCTCAAATGAAAATCCTAATGGTGACTACATATTTGTTTCTTCCAAAGATTATATATTCAAACTCAACCATGTTGAGAATGTCTAATCCTGTCACTCACTGTATACTTTGCCTGATTTTGTAATGTCTCTATTGATATCTGCTTTCCTACATATTTTTCCCAGTTAATCATTGTGACTTCCTCGTCACATGTGCTGATATTTACATTCACTCTCTTAGCGATACCCTACTTCTAAAGAACTTTTGTTCCAAATCTTACACTCATTTTTCTTCCTAAATCTACCGACTATCTTCCTAATCCTACCGACTATCACTTTTTGACTGGATGTTCTCTTCTACATTCAATCATCCAAGGTGAAAGGTCCTATGCCATTGTATATCGATTTATCTGAAACATCTGTGCAGAATGTAATTCAATGCTAAGTATCCCAATCAAGGGACAAATGACCTTCTGGGCTTCAAATCTTACTTAGATTTCTGTTTTCGTACATATATTTCACCTCAATATTCTTATAAATATCACAGGTTTCCAATACCAATATTCATCCAGCAGAATGGTTCCTAACCCATATCGAACATGTTAATAACACTAATCATACACTCTTCCCTCAATCTAACTTTACTGAAGAGCAGCGACAGTGTTGGTCTTACAATACAGGAATGTATGGGATCTTCCACCTGCTGAGAACATCAAAGGTACATGCAGAAATGATCTCTGGAGAAGATGTAGGCAGCTATGAAGGACCTGAGAGAGCAAAAGACATCTCCAGGCAAACAACCTGGTAGGATGAAGGAATGTGTCTGAATCAGCCTCACTCTTCTTAATGTAGAGTAGACCAAACCAGGCCTGTGTGGAAAGCTCTTCCCACGTGCGTATGGGTGATATACCATTCTAACATATGAAAGTGTCACAGGAAGTAGAGGCAGCCTTCCTCTCATGGGACCCTTGGAAGCAACTGTTAGGACAAAGTGGTTGCCAAGGCAGTGACCTCATTCAGTTCCTGAAAGAAGTGACCACACCTCACTTCCTTGGTGATGAAAGTCTCTGAACTTGGGATCCAGGAAGCCAGGCACCCAGAGCCATTACCAATCCCAGTCCCAGTGGTCTCACTTGTTTGAATTTGCCAAAGACAGAGTCAGTCTTTCTTCTTACCTGTTAAGGTCTGTAAACAAGTCAGATTGGCTCCTGTTATTTTGCCAGAGAAATGTTAGAGTCTGTAAACAAGTCTGGATGGCGCCTGGCAAAATGCCAGAGGGAGTGGTTTGTGAAGTAACAAAAGCGAGCCATTAAGTGTGGAGATTCCTTATTGGTTGACTGCTGTATCTATTTTATGCTAATGAGACAGGCTGTGTAAAATGTATAAATATCGCTCAGATCTTACAATAAACGGCTCTCATTCCTGCTGCATCAACATACACAAGTTATTTGTCACCCCCCAGGTTATTCTGCTGCAGCGGGACTGCAGCAGATGGTGGCCCGTTAAGGGGAGCCCCGGGACACTCGCAGGTAAGTGACGAAAAAAGCTTTCTGTCCATAGATAGGACGGGAGGAATCTGCTCATCCCTAGGCAGATAGGGCGATAGGAAAAATGGCCATTTCGAGAAAATGGAGAAGATTGATGCAGTATGTTTGTGTCTTGTTTTGTCTTGAAATGTTGTATTGTCTTTGTGATGAAAATATGGAAGGCGTGAGAAGTAAATTGATAAGAGAAAAAGGCACCCCAGTGGAACCAAGAATAGTTAGGGCATGTGTTGATAAAAGCCCAGAAACTCTAGTCAGAAAGAAAAAGAAAGTTCAGAAGAAGAAGGATTATCAGGAAAAAAGTTGCAGCAAAAGGCTATTACTGAATACTTTTCGATACTGGAGGGTGCGTGAAATGACAAGGCGGCTGCCACCTGCCCAAGCCGGTCATGGCGCATCAAGAATTTTCCAAGAGGCAGTTGCGTGCTCTTCCCCGCCCCCCTGCCCGGGGAGCGGATCACCACTGTGAGCCCAAATCTAGACCTGACCTGGAGGCACAGTCTCGCAGGCTGTTGCTCCCTGTGCCCGGAAGCAGTTTGAGCCCAGGACTCTCCCTGGGGCCATCTGGGGCTGCCCAGGATGCTACAGCTGGCATAAGATGCTACTGGCATCCCTGAAGTTTGATCATTTCCAAGGCCAGTAACTACAATGGGTCTCCCACACCTGCAGGCTGATGAGTAATGAGTACTATTAAGGCTTATTTCAAATGTAAAAAACCTTGAGATAATGTACTAAAATTGTTCAGAAGGTTGTTTTCTTAGTGAAATGCTACAGGATTTTCTTTAGCCATCCGGAGTTCCTGCCTTCGTCCAAGTGCCGGTGAAAACAAAGTTGGAAGAATTTACAATGTTGCTGAGAACTGGAGAAAACTTCGGCTGAGAACCCGAGGAGACTTCGGAGCTATCGCTGTTTCTGCTACTACAACTTAAGCTAGCTGCCTGCAGAACTTACCTGGACTGTGATTTACCTGAACTCTGAGTTAATCTATTGAGACACTGCTTTATCTGGACTGAGACAACAAACTGTAATCTACAACAACTTGTAACTCGGTATCTTTGCTAACGGTGTCATTGCTGGTATAAGTTTTCCAAGGGCTTCTTGCATGGAGCCATCAATTGGCTTGCTATTGTAACATTTTGTATCCTTTCTTTCTGTTTCTAGCAGGTTATTTATGGTGTTTTGTAAAAAGCACTATGGTCCTTATTTAAATTAAACAAAAGGGGGAAATGTTAAGGTCTGTAAACAAGTCAGATTGGCACCTGTTATTTTGCCAGAGAAATGTTAGAGTCTGTAAACAAGTCTGGATGGCGCCTGGGAAAATGCCAGAGGGAGTGGTTTGTGAAGTAACAAAAGCAAGCCATTAAGTGTGGAGATTCCTTATTGTTTGACTGCTGTATCTATTTCATGCTAATTAGATAGGCTGTGTAAAATGTATAAATACCGCTCTTATTCAACAATAAATGGCTTCCACTCCTGCTGCATCAGTCTACACAAGTTGTTCGTCACCCCCCCGGTAATTTTGCCCAGCCAGCCGGGCTGCGGCACTTACCTACTGATGTGAGGATGCCCAAATGCCAGGGAAGCTCTGAAGATGGTTCTTTCCTGATAAAGCAGGTATTGGCTCACCGCTGACTCCTGACTACTTCACAGAGTTGGCAAAGGAAAGCAGATTTGAGACAGGACAAGCAATTTTGGGGAACATAGTATGGCCCACCAGTCAGAGGACACTCTGGATAGTCACAGACCAACTTGGAGGAAAGAGTTGCCTTTGTGGGTGTGGTTGTGGGTTTGTGTATCCCACTGTGTCTGTGGTTATAGACATTAGAAAAGAGAATGCATCAATGGATGTGTTCTGTCTAGTAGAAAGCTTCTCAGCATTCATCCTGCCAAATTTATGAATGGACTACGGCTTTCCTTATGAATGGGCAACACCTGCTATCTTCCTAAGTTCCTGTTTTCTTCCTGAATTCTGGCCACTCTCAAGAATAGGCTCATGGTTTTGTGTAAAAGATATGTACCACCTCCAAACTCTGTAACATGGCCTTGTACTGGATAGCTGAAGGGAATGGAGAGGAACTCAGAAAACTCAGATATCAGAGTGACCAGTAAAGTGTCAGTGGAGAAACACTGATTTGGGCCTTTTGTTTACCTATTGTTCCGTTGCCCTGAATGTCTGGAAGGTCTTTGCCTCAGTCCACCCCTTTGTGAAGCCTGAAGAAAACAGTTTTCTAATGGAAAATAATGAGCATCACCTGTGGCTCTTTGCTTAATTGCCTTGGAAAAGGATGTGTCTGAATCAGCCTCTTGGCCCTGTGTGAGGCTGTGACTTAGATTCTCACCACCTGATGAATCTAAGGAAAGATCTCATGTGTGCATCCAAAACCAAAATGGAAAAAGAGCAGTCTTGTGGATGAAGTCTCTCGCCTTCCTCTGTAAGGTTCCTGACTTCCATCAAGTGAGAATAGGTATCCTTTGGTTCAAAAAGTTTTTCAAAGCTCTGCAGAGGCAAGCCCATAGGTGCTTGGATTTTCTCATGACTCCAATTCACATAAAGAATCTAAACCTCACAGACATTAGGCTCAAATTGGAGAAGCAGAGCAGTATTAATGGCAGGCCTATTTGATCACTCCTTGTTCACAGATAGGTTGTCAAGCCACCCTGACTTTAGACAAATGAGGGTAGGGAGCATATTTTGGATACTGTCTTCAGCTGCGCCCCTCATGGAAACTTCCAGCCAGAGGTTATGATGAGTGTCTATGTGGAAGTAGTTGAAAGCCATGTGGGAGTGTTTTGGTTTTAATTGTGGTCATTTGTTTGGCTGATGGAAGAGATGACTGGGTCCACCTTGGCTTGAACTCTGGTGTGAGTCTTCTTAGAGACTGAGTTCTGGAAATGACTGCAGAGATGTATTGCCATGAATTGTGTTGGGATTTTTGGAGGCCACGCATGGTAGTGGCCTTTGGAAACTGAGATCTAGGCCCAGGGGGCTTCCCACAGAGCACTGGGAATCTGAGCCAGAATATCACATAATTTTATTCTGAAAGACTTGACAGCCATAGTTGAGAGTAAAAACACACATGGACCTCACATTGTAGACCTCAATGGGCCTGGCTTCATTTGATCTTTTGGCCACTCTATAGGAAGTCTTGCCTGTGAGAGTTCTCCAGATCTTTCATTGAAATGGGCTTTCTCACCATTTAATTTTTCCAGAATGAATTAAATCCCACAGTGCCTCCAACCTCATCCTTGAAAAATGGCTAGATAAACATCATAAAAATTTGAAATTCCCATCACCAGGTGACACTGGATACACTTTGGATTTCCTGTTGCTGATCATGAGTGTACCAGACAGTGCCTTGATTGACTGGGTTTCATGAAAATGGTGTAGAACAGTGATGCAAATAAGTTAAAGTCTGCTGAGTAGTGGACCTAGAGGAGTGTTTTGCAGGTCTGTGATAAAACTTCTGTGGTGGGGTCATGTGGATCTGCCAAAAGGCTTGTAACTGACATGGTGCAGCCAGCAGACCCTTGTATGTAAAGGCATCTTGTTGAATGGAGAGGTTTCAGGGCAATGTTCAGAATCAGGTTGCTATGGTCAAGGGGGCAAGCTATGTGGACTAGAAGCCTGGTTGGTGCATTCTCCTGCAGACCCTGACGCACAACACGTGACAGATCTCCCTCCAGCACTGTGACCCAGTTGAATTCCTTGTATTTTCTGAAGCCAATACAAAACTCCCAGTGCAGCAGCAAGAACACCATGAAAAGTGGAGGATGACCAAATGGCTTCACAGTCCACACGGGGCCACACTTAGCCTTCAGTGGCAAGAGTTTACTTACAAAGAGAGAATTCAGCCTTGCTGCCTCACGTTCTTTGGAAAATAAGAAACCATGTTCTGCAGGTCACATAGATGGAGACCCAGCTTTGGTGGTCTCACTAGAAAGGAAGCCATAGGTCCTGACAACCACATATACTTCAAGTGGCCAACCTCAGAGGCAGGTCCTCCAGAAGTCTTTAGGCTGGCAGATCTCCATATTTGTGCAGTATTTACCCTGTCCCTTACTTTTGGAAACTCCTCTACCACCTCCAGAATTGTGAACTCATAACCATGTTCCATTCCTGATATGTATTCACAGATTTTCTAACTCTTCTTCTTTTATTTTGTCTTACTTGGGGCAAAGATAGTGTTAAGATATTGTTGTGAATGAGAGTAGGAAGATTTTGTGTAGCACATATTTGCATACACATTTGATTCATTTTCCTATTTTACATTCAAAATACTGAATCCCTGACACTAACCCATACTCTACGAGACTCTGACTACTAATCCTAATATGGTGGAGAGAAATAATGCAAACACAATTGAAATACAAACAGTTCAGAGGAGGCATGGTGTATAGTTGGATTTGCCATTTGCATGATAAAGTGTAGGTGTTATAAATCTAGTCAATTTTTAATTAAAATAGTTCACCATGGGTTTTTGTAGTTAACAAATACGTGAATTCCTGTCTCCCTTTCTCTGTAGCCTATTCAGCACATGTATTTTTATATGCACATATAGAATCCTACCTGGTATCACACGTACAATTTTGTGACTTGGCTTACTTGGAGATACAAATTGTGAGAAAAGATCACTCCTCCTAAACGCTGTTGGAACTGAAAATTCAACCTATGTGTGAGATTCCTAGGAGAACAACATTGTACATAAATCCATGCTCAGTACAATAAATAATTTTGCATCTGTGGATGTTATATATTTCATGATGAATATTGATTGGCTTATATATTGGTACTTTTTAATATCTCTCTGTGTGTTTTGGGTGTGTGTGTGTATATTATATATATATATTTATATATATATACACTCTCAAGATTTTTCAAAATATGAAATATATGTGTCTTATATAGACTACTAAATTCTTTCATGTTCATGTATGTGGATTTATAATAAAAATTTCACAAGATTATTCTCAGAAATATTTATTCACCTGAACTACATATTTGTTTCCTAGAACTTAAAACTAACTTCAGTGAATGGTGCATACAAATCCTAATATTTCTACAGTAATTGACCCAGTTTAACATCAATGCAATTAGATTCCTATGGGGCATGGTGTGTATTTTGATGTTCATTTTTATTCAACACTGGTTCGTTAATATTTCTTCAGTTTATGCACATCATAGGATATATATTTCATCCACAAATTTACAAATTTATAGGCATTTGTTTCACTTTCAATCACTTCCTGCTTCAGAACAAATGTATTCCTCCAGATGTCTTGACTGGTCTTTTAATGAGACTTCTTTCCAAACACATTATTTTCGATTTCCGTAATCACTTTTGAAGCAAATCTCACACAATCTTCATAATAAAATATAACGCAATTATACAATTAGATGTGTAACTGGTTGGAATGAATGATTGTGTATCAATATAAGTTTTTGTGTATATTTTCACATATCAATTTAATCCATTATTTAAAGTGGAAACAGATATATTATTTATTCACAGTATTGTCAATTCATGCATTAATTCTATATTCATAGACACAGGGTACAAATCTTTGTACCGCCAATAATAATTTATACATCTTCAAAATATTGCTCCCAGAAATGGTATAAGAAATACTTATGTCACCGATCTACATATACATTTTATCATAGTAATATTTGGGACACAAAATGCAAAGGTCAAACTTATGATTGTACCAAAGCCTAAATTGAAAGTGAGCATGGATTACTAAAAACATCCATGTCCATGTTGCCTAATGTTCTCAAATGTCAATCCTATTTGTGACAACATATTTTTTTCTTCCTAAGATTATATATTCAACTCAACCCTGTTGAAAATATCTAATCCTATCACTCACTTTATACTTTTCCTGATTTCTTAATGTCTCTATTGATATCTGCTTTCCGACATATTTTCCCCAGTTCATCATTGTGACTGACTCTTCACATGTGCTCACATTTAAATTCACTCTCTATCCGAAACCCTATTGCTAGAGAACTATTTGTCAAAAACCTGTACTCACTCTTCTTTCTGAAACTGAATATCTTTCTAATAATTCCAACTATCCCTTTTTGACTAGAAGTTCTCTTCAACATTCCATCATCCAACGTACAAGGTCCTATCCCATTGTACATCGATTTATCTGAGACATCTCTGCAGAAAATAGTTCAAATCTAAGTATCCCAATCAAGGGCCCAATGCCCTTCTGGGCTTCAAATCTTACTTACATTTCTGTTTTCATACTAATATTTCACCTATATTTTCTTGTAAATATTGCAGGTTCCCAATCATTCCTGCAGAATGATTCCTAACTCATATTGAACATGTTATTAATCCTAACCATACACTCTTCCCTCAATCTAACTTTACAGAAGATTAGGGACAGAGTTGGTCTTTCAATACAGGAATGTAGCAGATCTTCCACACGCTAAGATCCTCAACGGTCCATACAGAAATGATCCTTGGAGAAGATGTAGGCAGCTATGAAGGCCCTGAGAGAGAAAAAGTCATCTCCATGGAATGGCTCACCGCTGGCTCCTAATAACCTCACAGAGTTGGCCAAGGAGACCAGATCTGAGACAGGACAGGCCATTTCTGGGAACATTGTATGGCCCACCAGTCAGAGGACACTCCGGATAGTCACAGACCTACTTGGGGGAAGGAGGTGCCTTTGTGGGTTGGGTGTGAGTTTGTGGTCTTGTCTCATTTTCTGAGAATAGGTAGGAAAGGCACTTTGTTCATTTTGGAGTGAATGGTTTCTCGAAAGTCGTTTGACAAGGAGTGTATTTCTATGTCTGGGTATCCCACTGTGTTCGTGGATGAAGACATTAGAAAGAGCATGCATCAATGGATGTGTTCTGTCTAGTAGAAAGCTTCCCAGCATTCATCCTTTCCAATTTATAGATGGACTTGGCTTGCCTTCTGGATGGGCAACACCTACTGTCTTCCTAAGTTTCTGTTTTCTGCCTGAATTCTGGCCACTAACCATAATAGGCTCATGGTTATGTGTCCAAGATATATACCACCTCCAAGCTCTGGGACATGGCCATGTACAGGATAGCTGAAGGGAATTGGAGCATCTCAGAAAACTCAGATATCAATGTGACCAGTAAAGTCTCTGTGGAGAAACCCTGCTTTGGGCCTTTTGCATACCTATTCTTCTGTTGCACTGAATTACAGGAAGGTCTTTGATTAGGCCATGCCTTTGTGTTGCCTGAAGAAAACAGTTTTCAAATGGAAATGAATGGGCATTACCTGGGGCTCTTTGCTTAATTGTTTGGAAAGGGATGTTTCTGAATTGGCCACTTGGCCCTGTGTGAGGCTGTGGCTTAGATACTCAACACCTAATGGACCTAAAGAAAGATCCCATGTGTGCACCCAAATCCAAAATGTCCAAAAAGCATTCATTGTGGACTACGTGTCTCGCCTTCCTCTGTAAGGTTCCTGATCTCCATCAAGTGAGAATAGGGATCCTTTTCATCAAATGAGTACTTCAAAGCCCTGCAGAGTCTAGCCCATTGGTGCTTGTGATTACGCATGACTCCAGTTCACATAAAGAATCTAAATCCCACAGTCAGTAAGCCTCAAATTGAAATTGTGGAGCAGTATTAAAGGCAGGGCTCTATGATCATTCCATGTTCAAAGGAAGGGTGTCCAGGCAACCCTGACTTGTGACAAATGAGGTGCGAGGGTGCTTATTTTGAACACTGTGTTGGTCTGTGCCCCTCATGGAAACCTCCAGCCAGAGGTTATTATTAGTGTCTTTATGGAATAAGATGAGTGCCATGTGGGAGTCTTTTGTTTTTAATTGTGGTCATTTGTGTGGCGGTTGGAAGAGATGTCTGGTTCCACCTGGGCTTGAACTCTGGTGTGATTCCCCTTAGAGCCTGAGTTGTGGAACTGTCCTCAGAGTAGTATTGCCATGAATTGTGTTGGGATTTTAGGAGGCGACACATGAGATTCGCCCTTGGAAACTGAGATCTAGGCCCAGGGTGGCTTTCCACAGAGCACAAGTAATCTCAGCCAGGATATCACACGATTTTATTGTTAAAGACTTGGCAGCCATAGTTGAGGGTCAAAACACACATGGAGCTCACATTGTAGACCTCAATGAGCCTGGCTTCATGTGACCTTTTGGCCACACTTTGGGAATCTTTGCCTGTGATAGTTCTCCATTTCTTTCGCTCAAATGAGTTTCCTTGCCATTTAATGGTTCCTGAATGATTGGAAACCCACAGTGCCTCCAACTTCATCCTTAAAAAATAGCTAGATAAATACCCCCAAATTTTTGAAATTCCCTTCACCAGGTGGCACTGGAGAACCTTTGGATTCCTATTGCTTATCATGAGTATACCAGACAGTGCCTTGATTGACTTGGTTTCATGAAAATGGTGTAGAACAGAGATGCCAGTAAGTTGGAGCCTGCTGAGTAGTTGGCCTAGAGCAGTGGTGGGGAGGTGTCTGATATAACATCTATGGTGAGGCCAAGTTTATCTGCCATTGGCTTCCAAATGGCTTGAGACTGACATTTTGCATCCAGCAGACCCTTGTATGTAAAAGCTTCCTGTTATATGGAGAGGTTTCAGGGCAATGTTCAGAATCAGGTTGCTATGGTCAATGGGGCAAGCTCTGTGGGAAAGAAGCTTGCTTGGTGCATTCTCCTGCAGACCCTGACCCACCACTTGTGACAGAATTCCCTCCAGCACTTTGTCCCAGTGGACCTCTTTGTATTTCAAGAAACAAATACCAAACTCCCAGTGCAGCAGCAAGAAACACCACAAAAAGTGGAGGATGAAAAAATGTCTTTACAGTAAACACGAGGAGACACTTAGCGCGCAGTGGCTACAGTTTACCTACAAAGAGAAAATTCAGCACTGCTGCCTCATGTTCATTGGTAAATAAGAAACAATGTCCTCCAGGTCACATAGATGCAGACCCAGTTATGATGGTCTAACTAGAATGGAAGGTAAATCTCCTGACAACAACATATATTTCAAGTGCCCAAACTCAGAGGCAGTTTCTCAAAAGTCTTTAGGCCAGCAGAGCTCCATGTGGGTGGAGTGTTTACTCTGTCCCTTACTTTTGGAAACTCCTATACCACCTCCAAGGATATGAACTCCTGAGCATATTCCATTCCAGATATGTATTCACAGATTTTTGTAACTCATCTTCTCTAATTGTGTTTTATTTAAGCGAAGGTGATGTCAAGGCATTGTTCTGGAGGAGAGTGGGAAGATTTTTTTGTAGCACATATTTGATAAATATTGAATTTATTTTCCTATTTTCAATTCGAAATACTGAATCCCTGACACTAACCCATAACCTGCTAGACTCTGACTACTAATCCTAATATGATGGAGTAAAATAACCCACACAGAATAGAAATACAACCAGTTCAGAGGAGGCATGGTGTATAGTTGTACTTTCCTTTTGCATGATAAAGGGTTGGTGTTATAAATCTTGTCAATTTGTAGTTAAAATAGTTCTCTATGTGTTTTTAAAGTTAACAAATATGTGAATTTCTCTCTCCCTTTCTCTGTAGCCTATTCAGCACATGCATTTTTATATGCACATATAGAATACTACATGGATTCACACGTACATATTCGTGTGGTAACTGACTTGGCAAATACAAATTGTTAGAAGAAAACACTTCTTCTAAATGCTGTTGGAACTGAAAATTCAACCTATGGGTGAGCTTCCTAGTTGAAAAACATAAATCCATATTTAGTAAAATCAATATTTTTGGATCTGTGGATGATATATATTTCATGGTGAATTTCAATTGGCATACATAATGCTACTTTGTAATGTCTGTATTTAGGTGTGTGTGTGTGTGTGTGTGTATATATATATATATATATATATTTACTCTGCTGATTATTCAAAATATAAAATATATGTGTCTTATTATACACTAACTAAATTCATTCATATTCATGTATTTGGATTTATAATCAACGTTTGAGAAGATTATTCTCAGAAATATTCATCCACCTGAAATAAATATTTCTTTCCTAGTACTGAAAACTAACTTCAGGGGATCATATTATGGTGGCGATGGGAGTTCATTACCCCCGTGTACCGCCTCACTTTGCAGGAGAAGGACGAGTTAGAACAGCTAAAATCTATCTTGTTAGAAATTTCCAGGAAAATTGGTGTGCTCCAAAACCTACAGGAAGGGTTTCCATTGGACAAGGACCAGCTACGGGGGCTCAAATGCCAGTGATTTGTCCTCACGGAGGGTCACGCTGCTTATTCAGCAAATCGCCCCACGGCTAGTGTCTGCAATGCGTGCTGGGAAACCACGAGAGAGCAATGCAAAGATACAGCCCTGTGGATTATGCGGGCTCCTGCCAGCTGTGCAATCACTGTGCTCAGTGCTGAATTCTGGGTTTGAAACGGGGGAAGGAAGCGTTCCAATTCGGTTTTCCACACCTGTGAGACCACAGAGGAAGATAGCGGTCACCATCTTGGAGAGCTGACGTCACCATCCCTGTTTTCGACTGATCACAGCTCATTCAGATACAGAATAGGTAATTTCAGGCTGCCATTTGCCTTCATCTTGCAGACAAATTACTCAGGGTCAGTGCTAAAGAACCCACGAAAATTGCTTCTTGGATCCTGCTCCTATCAGAACATACACTGAGCCAGAAGCGGCTGAATTCTGGGTCCCGGAACTGCTCTGGCCCAGGGCTAAAGAACCTGCGAAAACTGTTTCTTCCTCTGGGTCCTGCTGAATACTGTAGAGGTAAATGCCAACTGAGCCTTTATAGACAGTGGCAACAGGAATGAGACGGGGCTTGTGAGGGCCGGTCAGGACTCACCCGTTCCTTTGGTCACCCGGCAAAGGGAATGAAATGCTGCCATTCACATGGGATACCAACATGGCAGAGATCTGATGTGATCACAAAGCGGTGGAGGAGATAACTTCATCGATACCAGCGGCGAGAGAAATAGTTGGTCTCCTGGTAAAGAAAGTGAGTCACAAACATCCGAGTCTCTCTCACTTAGTCATCAAGCCAGAGGTGCAGAGCAGAGCTGCCACCTGTGCCTGGAACAGGCCCAGCGACCCACCGGCGTGGTAGTCACGTCACCCCAATTGGAGTAGGGGCAGAGCAGAGCCGACACCCATGCCTGCAAGGTAGGCAGACGTACGACTGACGGGCAGAACAGGCCCAGCGGCCAGTCAGCATGTTAGACAGATCACCCCAATTGGAGGAGCAGCACAGCCGCCAACTGCACCTGCAATGGAGACTTTTCCACTATACAAGAGCAATATAAATATATAGGGAAAAAATTTCAAAAACACACAGTTTCACCAAGCAGAAAGAAAAGCAAGCTGTATGAAAAGACAAGAAAAGAGAGGACCACAAGCAATGCAGGTCAACTCAACTTTAGAAGAGGTAATAGATGCAGCATATGGAATGTCAGATAAAGAATTCAGGATATACATGCTTCAGGTGATCTGGAATCTCAGGAAGACATTAGACAGCAAAAATCAGACAATGAAAGATCACTTCGACAATGAATTACATAAAAAAATCCAAGCAGCAAAGATCAACTATACAGGGAGATAGAGGTTATAAAAAACAAACAAACTGAAATCTTAGAAATGCAGGAAGTAATGAGCCATCTTAGAAACTCAATTGAGAATACTACCATCAGAGCAGAATACTTAGAAGATATAACATCAGACAATGAAGACAAAGTATTTCAACTCAAAAAGAACATATACAGCTCAGCAAGACTGTTAAGAAACCATGAGCAAAACTGTAAGAAATATGGGATAACATAAAGAGACTAAACATAAGAGTCATTGGGATACAGGAAAGTATAGAGGTCCAAACCAAAGGAGTGAGCAATCTATTCAATGAAATAATAGGAGAAAAATTCCTAGATTCGAAGAATGAGACAAAATCCCAAATCCAAAAAGTCTACAGGACGCCAAACGTGCAAAATCATAAGTGATCCACACCTAGACACATTATAATGAAGATACCCAACATACAGAATAAGGAGAGAATTTTAAAAGCTACAAGAGAAAGGAAGCAGATTATAGTTAGTGGTAAACCAACCAGGATAACAGCTGATCTTTCAACACAGACTCTGAAAGCTAGAAGATCCAGGAATAACATATTTCAAACACTGAAAGAAAATGGTTTCCAACCAATAATCATGTATCCAGCGAAATTAAGCTTCAGATGGAAGATGAAATTAAAACCTTCCACGATAATCAAAAGTGAAAAGAATTTGCAGCTAGACAACCATCTCTTCAAAACATCCTTGGCAAAACATTACAGGAAGTGGAAATGGAAAATACTAATGAAAACCAACAGTGGGAGGTAGGACATTAAAGGGGGGGAATAATCAAAGAGGAAAACAAACTATGTTTAGTAACATAAATAAACAAATATGGCTGGAAGAACAACCCATATCTCAATAATAACCAAAAATCTTAATGGCTTAAACTCACCAATTAAGAGACACAGGCTAGTAGAATGGATCACAAAACAAGAACCAACAAAATGCTGCCTACAGGAGACGCATTTTATAGGAAAAGAAATACATCGACTGAAGGTGATACTTGGAAAAATCATATCACTCTTATGAACTTCGGACACAAGCAGGAGTGTCCATACTCATATCAAATAAAATAGATTTCAAGCCAAAGTTAATCAAAAGGGATAAAGAAGGACACTACATACTACTCAAGGGAACCATACGCCAACAAGACATAACAATCATAAATATATATGCCCCAAACAATGGTGCAGCTTTGTTCATCAAACAAACTCTTCTCAATTTCAAGAGTCTAATAGACCACAATACAGTAATCATGGGAGACATGAACACAACTCTCTCACCACTGGACAGATCTTCCAAACAAAAGTTGAATAAGGAAACTATAGAACTCAATAACACAATTAATAACCAAGACTTAATTGACATATATAGAATATACAACCCATCATCAAGAAGTTACACTTTTTTCTCAGCAGAACATGGATCCTTCTCAAAAATACATCATATATTATGTCACAGGGCAACTCTTAGACAAAAAAAAGGAGTAGAGATAATACCATGCATTTTATCTGATCATAATGGAATGAAACTAAAAATCAACAATAAAAGAAGGAAGGAAAAATCATTCATCACTTGGAGAATGAACAATAGGTTTCTGAATGATCAATGGGTTATAGAAGACATCAAGGAGGAAATTAAAAAAAATTCCTAGAGATCAATGAAAACACAGACACAATATATCGGAATCTATGGGACACATTGAAAGCAGTTCTAAGAGGAAAATTCATTGCTTGGAGTTCATTCCTTAGAAAAAGAAAAAAAACCAACAAATAAATGATCTCATACTTCATTTCAAAATCTTAGAAAAACAAAAGCAAACAACAGCAAAAGAAGTAGAAGGCAAGAAATAATTAAAATCAGAGTAGAAATTAATGAAATCGAAACAAAAGAAACAATTGAAAAAATTGACAAAACAATACATTGGTTTTTTGAAAAAATAAATAAAATTGACAGACCCTTAGCCATGCTAACAAAGAGAAGAAGAGAGAGAACTCAAATTACTAGCATATGAAATGAAAAAGGAAATATAACAAGAGACACTTCAGAAATAAAGAAGAAAATCAGAAATTATTTTGAATTAATATACTCCAATAAAATAGAATATAGTGAAGGCATTGATAAATTTCTTAAGACATATGATGTGCCCAGATTGAGTCAGGAGGATATAGACAACCTAAACAGTCCACAATCAATTGAGGAAATAGAAGAAACCATCAAAATACTACCAACTAAGAAAAGCCCAGGACTGGATGGGTATAGAGCAGAGTTTTACAAAACCTTTAAAGAAGAACAAAAACCAAAACTTTTCAAGCTATTTCAGGAAAAATGCAAAAATCCTCAAAAAAATTCTGGTGAATCAGACACAAAAACATATATAAAAAAAAATGTGCACCATGATCAAGTAGGATTCATTCCTGGGATGCAAAGCTGGTACAATATACGGAAATCAATAAATGTTATTCATCACATCAATAGACTTAAAAATAAGAACCATATGATCATCTCGAGAGATGCAGAAAAAGCATTCGACAAGGTACAGCATCACTTTACGTTCAAAACTCATGAAAAACTAGGGATAACAGGATCATACCTCAATATTGTAAAAGCAATCTATGCTAAGCCACAGGCTAGCATCATTCTGAATGGAGAACAATTGAAGGCATTCCCCCATAAAATCTGGAGGAAGACAATGATGCCCTCTATCACCCCTTCTGTTCAACATAGTTCTCGAAACACTGGCCAGAGCAATTAGAAAGACTAAAGAAATTAAAGGCATAAAAATAGGAAAAGAAGAACTCAAATTATCGCTATTTGCAAAAGACATGATTCTTTACCTAGCAGACCCAAAAGGGTCTACAAAGAAACTATTAGAGGTAATAAATGAATTCAGCAAAGTGGCAGGATATTAAATCACCACGCATAAATCAAAGGCATTTTTGTATATCAGCGACAAATCCTCTGAAATGGAAATGAGGACAATCACTCCATTCACAATATCCTCAAAAAAATAAATAAAATACTTGGGAATCAACCTAACAAAAGAGGTGAAAGACTTATACAATGAAAACTACAGAACCCTAAAGAGAGAAATAGAAGAAAATCTTAGAAGATGGAAAAATATACCCTGTTCATGGATAAGCATAATTAACATCATCAAAATGACGATATTACCAAAAGTTCTCTATAGGTTTAATACAATGCCAATCAAAATCCCAAGGTCATTTCTTGTAGAAATAGACAAAACAATTATGAAATTCATATGGAAAAATAAAAGACCCAGAATAGCAAAAACAGCTCTAAGCAGGAAGTGTGAATCAGGCAGTATACCGATACCAGACCTCAAACTATACTACAGATCAATAGTAACAAAAATAGCATGGTACTGGTGCCAAAACAGGCGGGTGGACCAGTGGTACAGAATAGAGGACACAGAAACCAATCCACAAAACTACAGCTATCTTATATTTGATAAATGGGCTAAAAGCATGCAATGGAGGAAGGATAGAATCTTCAACAAATGGTGCTGGGAAAACTGGAATTCCATATGTAACAAAATGAAACTGAATCCCCTCCTCTCACCATGCACAAGAGTTAACTAAAAATAGATCTAGGAGCTTGATATCAAATCAGAGACACTGGATCTGGTAGAAGAAAACTTTAGCCACGATCTACATACTGTGGGGTCGGGCTCCAAATTTCTCAATAGGACACCCATAGCACAAGAGTTAATCACTAGAATCAACAAATGGGACTTACTCAAACTAAATAGATTTTTCTCAGCAAAAGAAACAATAAGAGAGGTAAATAGGGAGCCTACATCCTTGGAACAAATCTTTACTCCTCACACTTCAGATAGAGCCCTAATATCCAGAGTATACAAAGAACTCAATGAAATAAAACAATAAGAAAACGAATAACCCAATCAACAAATGGGCCAATGACCTGAACAGACACTTCTCAGAGGAGGACATACAATCAATCAATAAGTACATGAAAAAATGCTCACCATCTCTAGCAGTCAGAGAAAAGCAAAACAAACCCACCCTAAGATACCATCTCACTGCAGTAAGATCGGCAGCCATTATGAAGTCAAACGACAACATGTGCTGTCGAGGATGTGGGGAAAAGGGCACACCTGTACATTGCTGGTGGGACTGCAAATTGGTGCAGCCAATTTGGAATTCAGTATGGAGATTTCTTGGAAAGCTGGGAATGGAACCACCATTTGACCTATTCCCCTTCTCCGTTTATTCCCTAAAAACCTAAAAAGAGCATGCTATAGAGATACTGATAAATCGATGTTCATAGCAGCACAATTCACAATTGCAAGACTGTGGAACCAACCTAGATTCCCTTCAATAGATGAATGGATTAAAAATGTGGCATTTATATGGAATGGCTTGTGACTCACAAGGTGCAGCCAGCAGACCCTTATATGTAAAGGCAAATTGTTATATGGTTTGGTTTCATGTAAATGTTCAGAATCAGGTTGCTATGGACACGGGGGCAAACTATGAGAGATAGAAGATTGGATGGTGCATTCTCCTGCAGACCCTGACCATACACACGTGACAGAACTTCCTCCAGCCCTGTGTCCCAGTTGAACTCCTTGTATTTCGTGATGCAAATACCAAACTCCCAGTGCAGCAGCAAGAAACACCACGAAAAGTGGATGATGACCAAATGGCTTCACAGTTCACACGGGGAGACACTTATGTTCCAGTGTCCACAGTTTACTTAGGAAGAGAGAATTCAGCACTGCGGTCTCATGTTCATTGGTAAATAAGAAACCATGTCCTCCAGGTCACATAGATGCAGACCCATCTTTGATGGTCTCACTACAAAGGAAGCTAAAGCTCCTTACAACAAAAAATATTTCAAGTGCCCAACCTCAGAGGGACTTTCTCAAGAAGTCTAGGCCAGCAGAGCTCCATGTGTGTGGACTGTTTAACCTTTCCCTTACTTTTGGAAACTCCTTTACCACCTCCAATTTTTTGAACTACTGAGCATATTTTATTCCACATATGAATTCACAGATTTTCTAACTCTTCTCCTCTAATTGTGTTTTACTAGGGTCGAAGGTAATGACAAGGCATTGTTCTTGATGAGAGTTGGAAGATTTTTGTGTAGCATATGTTTGCGTACACATTGGATTCATTTTCCTATTTTCCATAAAAAATACTGAATCCCTGACACTAACCCATACCCTACTAGACTTTGACGATTAATCCTAATATGGTGAAGAAAAATAACCCAAAGAGAATAGAAATACAAGCAGTTCAGAGGAGGCATGGTGTATACTAGGTCTTGCCTTTAGCATGATAAAGGGTAGGAATTATAAAAATAGTCAATTTTTAATTGAAATAGTTCTACATGTGTTTTTAAAGGTAACAAATATGTGACTTCCTGTCTCCTTTTCTCTGTAGCCTATTCAACACATGTATTTTTATACGCACATATAGAATCCTACCTGGTATCACACATAATTTCTTTTGAGGTTACTGACTTGGAAGATAAAAATTATAGAAGAGATCATTCCTCCTAAATGCTGTTGGAACTGAAAATTCAACATATGTCAGCTTCCTAGTAGAACAACATTATACATGAATCCATGTTAAACAAAATGAATATTTTTCGATATGTGGATTATATATATTTCATGATGAAATGTAATTGGCATATATATTGCTACTTTTTAATGTCTGTGCGTGTGTGTGTGTGTGTGTGTGTGTGTGTGTGTGACTCTCCAAGTTTTTTAAAATATGAAATATATGTGTATTATATACACTCCCTAAATTCATTCATGTTCATGTATGTGGATTTATAATCAACTTTTCAGAAGATTATTCTCAGAAATATTCATCCACCTGGAATACATATTTGTTTCCCATTACTGAAATCTGACTTCAGTTAATGGTTCATACAAATCCTAACATTTCTACATTCACTGACCCAGTTTAACATCAATGCATGTAGATTCCTACGGGACATGATGTCTATTTTGAACTTCATTTCTATTCAACACTGCTACATTACTATTTCTTCACTTTTAGCCCATGATAGCATATATATTTCACCCACAAGTTCACAAATTTAGAGGCATTTGGTTCACTTTAAATCCCTTCCTGCTTTAGAACACATGTGTTCCTCCAGGTTTCTTGACTGGAATTTTTTGAGAGTTTCTTTCCAAACACATTATTTTCGATTTCCATAATTCCTTTGAAGAAAATCTCACACACCCTTCATGATAAACCATAACCTAATATTACCATTAGATGTATAACTGGTTGGAATGAATGACTGTATATCAATATTAGATTTCCTGTATATTTTCAGATATCAATTAAATGAATTATTTAAAGTGGAATCAGTTATATTATTTATTCAGAGTATGGTATATTCATGCATTATCTCTATATTCACAGACACAGAGTACACCTCTTTGTACCCCCAATACTAATTTATACGTCTTCTCAATATTGCTCCCGGAAATGGTGGAAGAAATACTCATGTCACCTGATCTACATATACATTTTATCACAGTAATATTCTGGACAAAACTGCAAAGGTCACACTTATGATTTTACAAAGCCTAAATGGAAAGTGAACATGGATTACTAAAAACATCCATGTCCAGGTTGCCTAATGCTCTCAAATGTCATTCTTTGGTGACTACATATTTGTTTCTTCCTAAGATTATATATTCAAACTCAATCCTGTTGAAAATGTCTAATCCAAACACTCACTTTGTACTTTGCCTCATTTCCTATTGTCCTCCTTGATATTTGCTTTCCTACATTTTTTCCGTAGTTCATCATTGTGACTGACTCTTCACATGTGCTGACATTGGCATTCACTCTCTAATCAAAACCCTGTTGCTAAAGAATTTTTTTTTCCAAATTCTATACTCACACTTCTTCCGAAAACTACCGACTATCTTCCTAATCTTACCGACTGTCCCTTTTGGAGTTGATGTTCCCTTCTAAATTCAATCATCCAAGGTACAAAGTCTTATGCCATTTATATTGATTTATCCAAGAAATCTCTGCTGAAGGTAATTCAATGCTAAGTATCCCAATCAAGGGCCCAATTCCCTTCTGAGCTTCAAATCTTGCCTAGATTTCTGTTTTCATACATATATTTCACCTCTATGTTCTTATAAATATAGCAGATTCCCAATATCATTATTCATCCCTCAGAATAATTCCTAACCCAAATTGAACAAGTTATTAATGCTAACCATACACTGTTCCCTCAATCTAACTTTACAGAAGAGCGGGACAGAGTTGGTCTTACAATACAGGAATATAGGGGATCATCCACCTGCTGAGAACCTCAAAGGTCTATGCAGATATGACCCCTGGAGAAGATGTAGGCAGATATGAAGGACCAAACAAGGCCTGTGTGGAGAGCTTTCCCCGGGTGCCTATGGTTGATATACCATTCTAACTTGTTAAAGTGTCACATGAAGTAGGGGTAGCCACCAACACTTGTCCCCGTTGAACTCCTTGTATTTCGTTAAGCAAATACCAAACTCCCAGTGCAGCAGCAAGAAACAACACGAAAATGGAGGATGAACAAATGGCTTCACAGTCCACATGGGGAGACACTTAGCCCCCAGTGGCCACAGTTTACCTACAAAGAGGGAATTCAGTACTGCTGCCATATGTTCATTATAAAATAAGATACCATGTCCTCCAGGTCACATAGATGCACACCCAGCTTTGATGGTCTCACTACAAAAGAAGCTATAGCTCCGGACAACAATATAAATTTAAGTGCCCAACCTCAGAGCCAGTTTCTCAAGAAGTCTTTAGGCCAGCACAGCTCCATGTTTGGGTTGTGTTTACAATGTACCTTACTTTGGGAAACTCCTCCACCACATCCAAGGTTGTGAAATCCTGAGAATTTCCCATTCCAGATTGGATTTATTTTCCAATTTTCCATTCTACAGTAACTGACCTGGTTTTACATCAATGCAAGTAGATTCCTATGGAACATGATGTGTATTTTGAAGTTCATTTTTATTCAACACTGTTACATTACTATTTCTTCAGTTTATGCACATAATAGGATATATATTTATTCCACAAGTTAGGAAGTTTATAGGCATTTGTTTCACTTTCAATCACTTTCTGCTTCAGAACACATGTATTCCTCCATGTTTCTTGACTGATCTTCTCATGAGACTTCTTTCCAAACTCATTATTTTCTATTTCCGTAATCAATTTGAAACAAAACTCACACACCCTTCATTATAAACCATAACTCTAAGATTACCATTAGATGTATAACTCTTTGGAATGAATGATTGTATATCAATATAAGATTTCTTATATATTTTCAGATATCAATTCAATCCAATCAGTTATATTTTTTCCCAGTATGAACTATTTATGCATTAACTTTATATTCATAGACACTGCGTACACCTCTTTGTACCCCCAATACTAATTTATTCATATTCACAATATTGCTCCCGGAAATGGTGGAAGAAATACTCATGTCTCCTGATCTACATATACATTTTATTACAGTAATATTCTGGACACCAAATGCAAAGGTCACACTTATTATTGTACCAAAGCCTAAATGGAAAGTGAGCATGGATTACTAAAAACATCCATGTCCACATTGCCTAATGCACTCAAATGTCAATCCTATTCTTGACTACATATGTGTTTCTTCCTAATATTATATATTCAACCCGAACCTTTAGAAAATGTCTAATCCTATCACTTTATAGTATGCCTGATTTTGTAATGTCTCTATTGATATCTGCTTTCCTACATATTTCCCAAGTTCATCATTGTGATTGACTCTTCACATGTGCTGACAAATATATTCACTCTCTGACCAAAACCCTATTGCTAAAGAACTTTTGTTCCAAATACTATACTCACTCTTCCTCCTATACCTACCGACTATCTTCCTAATCCTACCGACTATCCCTGTTTGACTGGATGTTCTCTTGTACCTTCAATCATCCAAGGTAGAAGATCCTATGCCATTGATTATAGATTTATCTTAGACATCTGTGCAGAACGTAATTCAATACTAATTATCCCAGTCAAGGTCCCAATGCCATTCTGGGCTTCGAATCTTACCTAGATTTCTGTTTTCATAATTATATTTCACCTCTATATTCTTTAAAATATTTTCGGTTCCAAATACCATCATTCATCCAGGAGAATGATTTCTAACCCAAATCAAACATGTTGTTAACCTTAATCATTCACTGTTCCATCAATCTAACTTTACGGAAGAGCAGGGATAGAGTTGGTCTTAAAACACAGGAATGTATGAGATCTTTCACCTGATGAAAACCTCAAAGGTACATGCATTAATGATCCCTGAAGAACCAGAAGGCAGCTATAAAGGACCTGAGAGAGCAAAAGTCATCTTCAATGGCAAACAACCTGGTCAAGATGAAGGGTTCTGTCTGAATCAGCCTCTCTCTTCTTAATGTAGAGAAAATGGACCAAACCCAGCCTGTGTGGGTAGCTGTTCCAGGGCGCCTATGATTGATATACCATTCTAACTTGTGAAAGTGTGACAGGAAGTATGGGCAGCCTCCTTCTCATGTGACACTTGGAAGCCACTGGTAGGACAATGTGGTTGCCAAGGCAGTAACCTCATTCAGTTCCTGAAGGAAGTGACCTCACCTCACTTCCTTGGTGATTAAAATCTCTGAACTTGGGATTCATGAAGCCAGTCACCCATAGCCAGTCCCAGTCCCAGTCCCAGTGGTCACAGTTGTTTGGATTTACCAAAGACAGAGTCAGTCTTTCTTGGTAACTACTGATGTGAGGATGGCCAAATGCCAGGAAAGCTCTGAAGAGGAGCCATTTCTGAGAAAGCAGGTAGTGGCTCACCTCTGGCTCCTGACACCTTCACAGAGTTAGCCAAGGAGACCATATCTGAAACAGGTCAGGCCATTTCAGGGGAACATAGTATGGTCCACCAGTCAGAGAACACTCTGGATATTCAAAGACCTACTTGAGTTAAGGAGGTGCCTTTGTGGGTGTGGGTGTGAGTTTGTGGTTTTGTCTCATGTTCTGAGAATAGGTAGGAAAAACGGTTTGTTTGGATTGGAGTGGACTGTTTCTAGTTAGTCGTTTGACAAGGCGAGTGCTTCTATGTCTGTGTTTCCCACTCTGTCCGTGGTTGTAGACATTAGAAAAGAGAATGCATCAAGGATGTGTCCTGACTAGCAGAATGCTTCCCAGCATTCTTCCTGCCCGATTTAGGAATGGACTGTGGCTCACCTTATGCATGGGAAACACCTACTAACTTTCTAAGTTCCTGTTTTCTTCCTGAATTCTGGCAAATCTCAAGAATAGGCCCATGGTTTTGAGTCCAAGATATGTACCACCTCCAAGCTCTGTGACATGGCCATGTACTTGATAGCTGTAGGGAATGGGAACATCTTAGAAAACTCAAATATCTGTGTGACCAGTAAACTCTCAGTGGAGAAACCCTGCTTTGGTTCATTTGCATAGTTATGGTTATGTTGCCCTGAATGTCAAGAAGGTCTTTGCCTCAGGCCACCCCTTTGTGAAGCCTGAAGAAAACTGTTTTCAAATGGAAATAAATGGGCATAACATGTGGCTCTTTGCTAAATTGCTTTGGAAAGGGATGTGTCCGAATCAGCCTCTTGGGCCTGTGTGAGGTTGTGGCTTTGATTCTCAGCACATGATAGATCTAAAGATAGATTCCATGTGTGCAATCAAAACCAAAATGGCAAAAAATCAGTCATTGTGGATGAGTCTCTTGCCTTCCTCTGTATTGTTCTTTACGTCCATCAAGTGTGAATGGGAATCCTTTAGGTCAAATGAGTTCTTCAAAGCCCTGCAGAGGTGCTTGTGTTTTCTCAAGACTCCAAATCACATAAAGAATCTATACCTGAGAGTCAAAAGGCCTCAAATTGGAGAAGGAGAGCAGTATTAATGGCAGGCCTATTTGATCACTCCTGGTTCACAGGAAGGGTGTCCATGTCACCCTG
Source organism: Callospermophilus lateralis (assembly GCF_048772815.1). Taxonomy (NCBI): domain Eukaryota; kingdom Metazoa; phylum Chordata; class Mammalia; order Rodentia; family Sciuridae; genus Callospermophilus; species Callospermophilus lateralis. Next base: position 456,654 of record NW_027513394.1, read on the forward strand.
ACTTTAGGCAAATGAGGGGCAAGCGACATTATTTTGGACACTCTCTTGGGATGCATTCCACATGGTAACCTCCAGCCAGAGATTATGATGAATGTCTATATTTAAGAAGATGAGGGCCATGTGGGTGTATTTTGGTTTTAATTGTGGTCATTCTTGTGGCAGTTGGAAGAGATGACTGGATCCACCTGGGCTTGAACTCTGGTGTCATTCCCCTTAGAGACTGAGTTCTGGAACACACATCAAAGAAGAATTGCCATAAATTGTGTGGGGAATTTAAGAGGCCACGCATGACAGTCACCCTTGGAAACTGAGATCTATGCCCACGGTGGCTTTCCACAGAGCACTGGGAATCTCAGACAGGATATCACATGATTTAATTCTGAAAGACTTCGCAGCCATATTTGATAGTCAAAACACATGGACCTCAATTGTAGACCTCAATGGGCGTGGCTTCATGTGACCTTTTGGCCACGCTTTGGGAAGCCTTGCCTGTGAGAGTTCTCCAGAGCTTTCATTGAAATGATCTTCCTCAACATTGAATGATTCCTGAATGAATTGAAATAAACAGTGCCTCCAACTTCATCCTTGAAAATTGGCTAGATAAATACCATGAAATTTTTAAAATTCCAATGACCAGGTGGCACTGAAGAACCTTTGGATGTCCTGTTGCTGATCATGAGTGTACCAGACAGTGCCTTGATGAACTGGTTTTCATGAATATGGTGTAGAACAGAGATGCCAGTAATTTGGAGCCTGCAGAATAGTGGGCCTAGAGCAGAGGTGATTAAGTGTGTGATAAAACATCTGTGGTGGGGTCATGTGGATCTGCCATTGTCTTCCAAATGGCTTGTGACTGACATGGTGCAGCCAGCAGAACATTGTATGTAAACGCATCATGTTATATGGAGAGTTTTAAGGGCAATGTTCAGAATCAGGTTGCTATGGTCACGGATGCAACCTATGTGGTATACAAGCCCTGTTGGTGCATTCTCCTGTAGACCCTGACCCACCAAATGTGACAGAACTCACTCCAGCACTGTGGTCATATTTAACTCCTTGTATTTCATGAAGCAAATACAAAACTCTGAGTGCGGCAGGAGACATTATAAAAAGTGGAGGATGATGAAATGGCTTCACAGTTCACATGGGGAGACACATAGCCCCGAGTTGCCATAGTTTACCTACAAAGAGAGAATTCAGCACTGCTGCTTCATGTTCATTGGAAAATTATAAACCTGTCCTCCAGGTCACAGAGATGCATAAACAGCTTTGATGGTCTTACTAGGAAAAAAGCTAAAGATCCTGAAAACAACATATATTTCAACTGTCCATCTTAGAGGCAGTTTCTCCAGACGTCTTTAGGCTGGCAAATCTTCATGTTTGTGGAGTTTTTACATAGTCCCTTACTTTTGGAAACTCCTCTAAAATCTCCAAGGTTGTGAAATCCAGAGCAGTTTTCATTTAAGGTATGAATTCAATGATTTTCTAACTCTTTTCCTCTAATTGTGTCTTACTTGGGGTGAAGGTAATGTCAAGTTATTGTTCTAAATGAGAGTGGGAAAATTTTTGTGTAACACTAATTTGCATACACATTGATCCATTTTCCAATTTTCCATTCGAAATACTGAATCCCTGACAGTAACTCATACCCTACTATACTCTGACTACTAATCCTAATATGATGGAGAATAATACCCAAACAGAATGAAAATACAAGCAATTCAGAGGAGGCATGGTGTACAGTTGGATTTCCCTTTTGCATGATTAAGGGTAGGTGTTATAAATCTACTCAATTTTTAATTGAAATAGTCCTCTAAGTTTTTTCTAAAGTTCACAAATATGTGAATTCCTGTCTCCCTTTCTCTGTAGCCTACTCAGCACATGTATTTTTATATGCACATACAGAATCCTACCTGGTATCACATGTACATTTTCATGAGTTGGCTGAATTGGCAGATACAAATTGTGAGAAGAGATCAGTCCTCCTAAACCCTGTTGGAACTGAAAATTCAAACTATGTGTGAGCTTCCCAGTAGAACAATATTATACATAAATCCATGTTCAGTATAATAAATATTTTTGCATCTGTGGATGATGTATATTACATGATGAATTACGATTAGCATATATATTGAGACTTTTTAATGTATATTTGTGTTTATATAAATATATATATATATATATATATATATATATATATACTCCAGATTTCTCAAAATATGAAATATATGTGTCTTATACACACTCTGTAAATTCATTCATGTTCATGTATATGTATTTATAATCAACTTTTCAGAAGATTATTCTCAGAAATATTCATCCACCTGAAATACATATTTTTTTTCCCAGTACTGAAAACTAACTTCAATCAATGGTGTTTACAAACCCTAATATTTCTACAGTAACTGACCCAGTTTAACATCAATGCGAGTAGATTCCTATTGGACATGATGTCTATATTGACCTTCATTTTAATCCAACACTGGTACATTACTATTTCTTCAGTTTTTGCACATAATAGGATATGTATTTCATCCACAAGTTCACAAATATATAGGAATTTGTTTCACTTTCAAACACTTCTTGCTTCAGAACACATGTATTCCTCCATGTTACTTGACTGGTCTTTTCATGAGACTTCTTTCCAAATACATTATTTTCAATTTCCATAATCAATTTCGAAGCTAAACTCACACACTATTCATGATGAACCATAACATTAATATTAACATTAGATGTATAACTGGTTGGAATGAATAATTGTATATCAATATAAGATTTCCTCTATATGTTCACGATTCAATTCAATCCATTATTTAAAGTTGGAACCAGTTATGTTTTTTATTCACAGTATTGTCTATTTATGCATTATCTCTATATTCATAGATACAGTGTACTCCTCTTTGTCCCTTCAATACTAATTTATACGTCTTCAAAATATTGCTCCCAGAAATGGTGAAAAAAATACTCATGTCACCTTATTTATATATAGATTTTATCCCAGGAATATTCTGGACACAAAAAGCGAAGGTCACACTCATGATTGTATCAAAGCCTAAATGCCAAGGGAGCGTGGATTACTAAAAAGATCCATGTCCAGGTTGCCTAATGCTCTCAAATGTAAATCCAATTGGTGACTACATATTTGTTTCTTCCAAAGATTATATATTCAACCTCAACCATGTTGAAAATGTCTAATCCTATCACTCACTTCATACTTTGCCTGATTTCATAATATCTTTATTGATACCTACTTTCATACATATTTCCCCCAGTTCATCATTGTGACTGACACTTCACATATGCTGACATTTACATTCACTCTCTACCCGAAACCCTATTGCTAAAGAACTTTTGGTCCAAATCCTATACTCATTCTTCTTTCTAAACCTACTGACTATCTTCCTAATGCTACTGACTATAGTTTTTTGACTCGATGTTCTCTTCGACAATCAATCATCCAAGGTAAAAGGTCCTATGCCATAGTATATGAATTTATCTGAGACACATGTGCAGAACATAATTCAAACCTAAGTATCCCACTCAAGGGCCCAGTTCCCTTCTGGATTCAAATCTTACCTAGATTTCTGTTTTTATACTTATATTTTACCTATATATTCTTGTAAATATCACAGGCTCTCAATACCATTATTCATCCAGCAGAAAGATTCCTAAAACAAATCAAACATGTTATTAACCCTAAACATACACTTTTCCCTCAATCTAACATTACAGAAGAGGAGGGACAGAGTTGGTCTTACAATACAGGAATGTAATGGATCTTCCCCCGGCTGAGAACATCAAAGGTATATGCAGAAATGATACCCTGAGATGATGAAGGAAGCTATGAAGGACCTGAGAGAACAAAAGACATCTTCCATGGCAAACTATCTGGTCAGGATGAAGGGATGTGTCTGAATCAGCCTCTACCTTCTTAATGTAGAGAAGATGGACCAAACCAGGCCTGTGTGGAGAGCTGTTCCCAGGTACCTATGGTTGGTATACCATTCTAACTGTGAAAGTGTGACAGGAAGTAGGGACAGCCTCCATCTCATGGGACCCTTAGAAGTAACTGTTAGGACAAAGTGGTTGCCAAGTCAGTGACCTCATTCAGTTCCTGAAGGAAATGACCTCACCTCACTGCCTTGGTGATGGAACTCTCTGGACGTTTGATCCTGGAATACAGGCAACAAGAGCCAGTCACAGTCCCAGTCCCAGTGGTCTCATTTGTTTTGATTTACCAAGAACAGAGTCAGCCTTTCTTAGTACCTACTGATGTGACAATGGCCAAATGACAGGAAAGCTCTGAAGAGGAGATTTTCCTGGGAAAGCAGGTAGTGGCTCACCCATGGCTCCTAACAACTTCAAACTGTTGGCCAAGGAGACCAGATCTGATACAGGACAGGCCATTTTGGGGGAACATACAATGGCCCACCATTCCGAGGACACTCTGGATAGTCACAGACTTACTTGAGCAAAGGAGGTGCATTTGAGTGTGTGTGTGGGGGTTTGTGGTTTTGTCTCATGTTCTGAGAATAGGTAGTAAAGGCTCTTTGTTTGGATTGGTGTGGACTGTTTCCAGGAAGTCATTTGACAAGGCGAGTGCTTCTATGTCTGTGTATCCCACTCTGTCCGTGGTTGTAGACATTAGAAAAGAGAATGCATCAATGGATGTGTCCTGTCTAGTAGAAAGCTTCCAAGCATTCATCCTGCCCAATTTACAAATGGACTGCAGCTTGTCTTATTGAAGGGCAACATCTGCTCTCTTACTAAGTTTCTGTTTTCTTCCTGAATTCTGGAAACTTTCCAGAATAGCCTCATGGTTTTGTGTCCAAGATATATACCACCTCCAAGCTCTGTGATATGGTGATGTACTGGATAACTGAAGGGAATGGCAAGCATCTAAGAAAACTCAGATATCAGTGGGACCAGGAAAGTCTCAGTGGAGAAACCCTTCTTTGGACCTTTTGCTTACCTATTGTTCTGTTGCCCTGAATTTCAGAAAGGTCTTTACCTCAGGACACTCATTTGTGAAGCCTGAAGAAAACAGTTTTCAAATGGAAATGAATGGGCATCACCTGTGGCTCTTTGCTTAATTGCTTTGGAAATGGATGTTTCTGGAAGAGCCTCTTGGCCCTGTGTGAGGCTGTGGTTAGATACTCAACACCATATACATCCCACGTGTTCATCCAAAACCAAAATGGCCCAAAGAGTAGTCCTTGTGGATGAAGTCTCTCCCTACCTCTGTAAGGTTCCTGAACTCTATCAAGTGATAATAGGGTGCCTTTGGGTCAAATGAGTTCTTCAAAGCCCTTCAGAGGCTAGCCCATAGGTGATTCCAATGATTCCAATTCACATGAAGAATCTAAACCCTACAGTCAGTAGTCCTCAAATTGGAGAAGCAGAGCAGTATTAACGGCAGGCCTATTTGATCAGTCATGGTTCACAGGAAGGTGTTCAGGCCACCCCAACTTTAAGCAAATGAGGGGCAAGGGAGCTTATTTTGGACACTGTCTTGGGCTGTGCTTCTCATGGAAACCTCCAGCCAGAGGTTAAAATGAGTGTCTATATGGAAGAAGATGATGGCCATGTGGAAGTGTTCTGGTTTTAATTGTGGTTATTAGTGTGGTTGTTGGAAAATATGACTGGCTCCACCTGGTCTTGAACTCTGGTGTGATTCCCCTTAGAGACTGAGTTCTGGAACTGATCTCAGAGAAGTATTGCCATGAGTTTTGTTGGGATTTTAGGAGGCCATGCATGAGAGTCACCCTTGGAAACTGAGATCTGTGCCCAGGAAGGCTTTCCACAGAGCACAGGGAATCTCAGCCAGGTTATCACATAATTTTTTTCTGAAAGAATTAGCTGCCATAGTTGATAGTCAAAACACGCAAGGATTTTACATTGTAGACCTCAATGGGCCTGGCTTCATGTGACCATTTGGCAACTCTTTGGGAAGCCTTGCCTGTGAGAGTCCTCCAGAGCTTTCATTGAATAGGGCTTCCTCACCATTTAATGGTTACTGAATTAAATGAAACCCTCAGTGCCTCCAACTTCATTCTTGAAAAATGGGCTCTATAAATACCATGAAATTTTTGAAATTCCCATGACCAGGTGGCACTGGAAAACCATTGGAGATCCTGTTGCTGATCATGAGTGTACCAGAAAGTGCCTTGATTGACTGGGTTTCACAAAAATGGTGTAGAACAGAGATGCCAGTAAGTTGGAACCTGCTGAGTAGTAGGCCTACAGCAAAGGTGGGTAGGTGTGAGATAAAACATCTCTGCTGGTTTCATGTGGATCAGCCATTGGCTTTCATATGGCTTTTGACTGACATGATGCAGCCAGAAGACCCTTATATGAAAAGGCATCTTGTTATTTGGATAGGTTTCTAGGCAATGTTCAGAATCAGGTTGATATGGTCAAGGGGGCAAGCTATGTTGGACATAAGCCTGGTTGGTGCATTCTCCTGCAGACCCTGTCCCACCACACGTGACAGAACTCCCTCCAGCACTGTGTCCCAGTTCAACTCCTTTTATTTCATGAAGCAAATACCAAACTCCCAGTGCAGCAGCAAGAATCACCACGAAAAGTAGAGTATGACCAAATGGCTTCACAGTCCACACGGAGAGACACTTATCCCCCAGTTGCCACAGTTTACCTACAAAGTGAGAATTCAGCACTGCTGCCTCATTTTCATTAGAAAATAAGATACCATGTCCTCCAGGTCACATAGATGTTGACCCAGTTTTGATGCTCTCACTACATAGGATGCTAAAGCTACCGACAACAACATACATTTCAAGTGTCCCAACTCAGAGGCAGTATCTCAAGAAGTCTTTAGGCCTGCAGAGCTCCATGTTTGTGGAGTGTTTACCTTGTCTTTTACTTTTGGAAACACCTCTACCACCTCCAAGGTGGTGAACTCCTGAGCATATTCCATTCCGTGTATTTCTTCCAGCAAGGGTAATATCAAGGGATTGTTCTTAATGTGAGTGGGAAGATTTTTGTGTAGCACATATTTGCAAACACGTTGGGTTTACTTTTCTATTTTCCATTCGAAATACTGAATCTCTGACACTAACCCATACCCTACTAGACTCTGACTACTAATCCTTATATGATGGAGAATAGTAACCCAAACAGAATACAAATACCAGCAATTCAGAGAAGGCATGGTATGTAGTTGGACATCCCTTTTGCATTATATTGTGTAGGAGTTACAAATATAGTTAATGTTTATTGACATAGTTCTCCATGGGTTTTTAAAATTAACAAATATGTGAATTCCTCTCTCCCTTTTTCTGTAGCCTATAAAGCACATGTATTTTTATATGCACAAATAGAATCCTACCTGGTATCACATGTACATTCTTCTGAGGTGGCTGACATGGCAGATAAAAATTGTGAGAAGAGATCACTCCTCCTAACCTTTGTTGGAACAGAAAATTCAACCTATGGGTGATCTTCCTAGTTGACCAACATTATGCATAAATCCATTTTCAGTAAAATGTATATTCTTGGATAAGTGGATGTTATATATTTAATGATGAATTTCGATTGGCATATATATTGCTACTTTTTAATGTCTGTGTGTGTGTGTGTGTGTGTGTGTGTGTATATATATATATATATATATATATATATATATATACTCTCCAGATTTTTCAAAATATGAAATTTATGTGTCTTATTATAGACTTCCTAAAATCATTCATATTCATGTATGAGGATTTATAATGACCTTTTCACAAGATTATTCTCAGAAATATTCATCCACCTGAAATACATATTTGTTTCCTAATACTGAAAACTAACTTCAGTGAATGGTGCATACAAATCATAATATTTTGACATTGCAAGATGGCCGCGAATAGAGAGCATCATACCCAGTGTACCGCGCCACTGCGCAGGTGACTAACGACTAAGAACGACAAAAAACTATCTTGTTCGGAACTTACAGCAAAATGGGGGTTCACTGAAACCTAGAAGAAGGATTTCTAGCACTGAGGTCTGGTAAATGAGTCTCAAACACGAGCCAACTCTGCGACCGGAGATCCTGTCTGACTGATCCGCGCGACCCGTCCAGTGGCTACAGACGGCGGGGCACCACCGAGATGCGATCAATAAGCACAGAGAAACGTTGATGCAGATTCTGTGGAATTCTGCGAGTAGAGTCCCCACTGAGCCCTGGGCTGAGTTCAGGGTTTCAGATGGGAAAGGAAGTGGTACAGTTCTAACCCCCACAATGGAAACTCCACGAAGGAAACCAACGGCCACCATCTTGGTGAGCTGAAGTAACGACAGCCACTCTCCTACAGATTGCAACAATAAAACAGGTGCTGTTACTCAGCTCATTTCCCATACTTTGGGGAATTTGCATCAAATCTCTCCTAGGCTTTCTGGGGGAGAGATTATCAGAGCGAGCCTGCATAACGATAGGGGAAAACTAGAGGCACCTGACTTTCAACTCCCCCTCTCATCAGTGGTGAAAAAAACCTGTCTAGCCTGCGCTGAGGGAGGGGCAAGCAGAAAAAATAATCAAAACAATAGAGTGTCAGGGTTCCCAATAGCCAACTGTGCAATCAGAGATCCGGGCTGATGGAATCATGCAGCCAGGCCTGCTGTTACAGATGGCGGGGCACCACCAAGAAGTGACCTGCAAGCAGGGAGAAATGTTGCTGCGGATTCTGTGGAATCCTGCCGGCTGAGCTCCCACTGATCCCTGGGCTGAGTTCGGGAATTCAGACAGGGAAGAAAGTGGTATAGTTCTACCCTCCACAAAGGAAACTCCACCAAGGAAACCAGCAGCCACCATCTTTGAGATCTGAAGTAACCACCGCCCCTCTCCAATAGATTGCAACAATAAAACAGGTGTGTGTTACTCAGCTCATCTCTCATACAGCGGGGAATTCGCATAAAATCTCTCCTAGGCTTTCCGGGGGAGGGATTATCAGAGCAAGCCTGCATAAAGACGCGAGAAAAACTAGAGACACCTGACTTTCGACTCCCCCTACCATCAGTGGCGATAGCGAAATGTGTGTAGCCAGTGCTGAGGGAGGGGCAAGCGGAAAAAATCAAAACAATAGAGTGTCTGGGTTCCCAATAGACACCCTCCACACCCAACAAACGGCAGGCCCAGAGTACAGTTTGAACTGCCGAGAGGCATCACTCAGGGGAAATCTGGTCTAGAAAAAGAAACCAGGACAAGCAGGAGAAACCAAAGGACTAGAGGCCAGGCCCTTCTGACTGGGCGGCTAGAGACTGCAGGCCCGCAGGTGACATTCCACCCACTGCCTGAGTGACTGGGTGGCTGAGGAATTCCCACCCGCCGGCAACCGAGCGTGAGACTGGGTGGCTAGAGATTGCCAACCCACTGGCGACAGCCCACCTGCTGCCCGCGTGACTGGACGGCTGGAGACCGCCTGCCCGCTGGCGACCAACCGCGCAATTGGGCGGCTGGAGACCGCCCACCTGCCAGTGACCCGGAGCTGAAACAAACCAGAGACAGTCAAGTCCCACCCCCCAATTCGGACACCTCGGCCAGGAGCCTGGGGCCCACCAAAGCAGAGAGGTGACATCACTGGAGCTAGGCCTTCGGAATTACTTTCAAGCGGAATCCACATTAGCAGGCATAGTTTACCAACACAAAGGAGAGACAACAGAGATATACAACACCAAAACAAATCTAAAGAATAAAGCAGAAACACAGCAATCAAATAGAGCTGGAAAGGAACGTGAACATCATGAAAAAACAAGGGAAAAAGAGGAGTACAAACAATGCAGGACAACTTAATTCTACAGGAGGACCTTGAAGCATCAGAAACAGGGATAAGGAAAGAACTCAAGGCATACCGAACTCAGATGGAAAGGAATATTAGAGAAGACATGAGGCAGCAAGTCCAAGCAATAAAAGTATATTTTGAAAATGAATTAAACAAACAAATTCAAATGGCAAAGAATGAGCTTTACCAGGAGATAGAGATCTTAAAATGAAATATTAAACAGTAATCCTAGAAATGCAGGAAAATATAAACCAAATTAAAAACTCAAACGAGAATATTACAAATAGACTAGATCAAGTAGAAGTCAGAACATCAGATAATGAAGACAAAGTTTATCAACTTGAAAAGAATATAGTCAACACAGAAAAGATGCTTAAATCCCACTAGGAATCTATTCAAAAGATATGGGATGTCATAAAAAAAAAATTAAGAGTCATCAGGATAGAAGAAGGCATAGAGATTCAAACCAAAGGAATGGACAACATATTAAATGAAATAATTCTATAAAACTTCCCAGAGATGAACGATGGATTGGATTGCCAATTCCTGGAAGCCTACAGGACCCCAAACATTCAAAACCAAAATAGACCAATTCCAAGACATATAATTATGAAGATAGCCAACATACAGAACAAGGAGAGAATATTAAAAGCTATAAGAGAAAAAAGGCAGATTACATTCAGGGGTAAACCAATTAGGTTAACAACTGATTTTTCATCACATACTTTGAAAGTGAGAAGATCCTGGAACAATGTAATTCAAATGCTGAAAAAAAAAAAAAGAATTTCAACCAAGAATACCATATAAAGCAAAATTAAGCTTCAGATTTGACAATGAAATTAAAGTCTTTCACGATAAACAAAAGCTAAAACAATTCTCAGGCAGAAAACCAGCACTGCAAAGCATTTTGTGCAAAATACTACAAGAAGAAGAGTTAAAAAATAGTGCCCAAAACTAACAGTGGGAAGTATCTCAGTAAAGTGGGAGGAAAGTAACCAAAAAAGTAAAAACTATCCAAACTAAAATTTAATAAATAAATAAACATGACTGGAAATACAAATCATATTTCAATTGTAACCTTAAATGTTAATGGCCTAAATTCACCAATCAAGAGACATGTGCTAGTAACCTGGATCAAAAAAACAAATCCAACAATATTCTGCTTTCAGGAGACTCATATGATAGGAAAAGACATACACAGGCTGAAGGTAAAAGGTTGGGAAAAATCATAACACTCACATGGCCCTCAGAAGCAAGAAGGATTTGCCATACTCATATGGAATAAAATCAAGTTCAAACCTAAGTTAATCAAAAGGGATAAAGAACGACACAATATTCTGTTAAAAGGAATCATCCACCAAAAAGAAAAACAATTATCAATTTGTATGAACCAAGCAATGGAGGTGCAACGTTCATAAAACAAACTCTCCTCAAGTTCAAGAGTCAAATAAACTACAAAACAATAATTATGGGTGACTTCAACACACCACTCTCATCATTAGAGAGATCCTCTAGACAAAAACTGAATAAAGAAACTATAGAACTCAACAGCACAATCAATAACCTAGACTTAACTGACATATATAGAATATATCAACCATTATCAAGTGGATACATGTTCTTCTCAGTAGCACATGGATCCTACTCAAAGATACACCATATATTATGCCATAGGGCAATTCTTAGAAAATATAAAGGCATGGAGATTATACCGTGCACCATATCTGATCATAATGGAATGAAACTGGAAATCAATGAGAAAAGAAAGAAGGAAAAATCCTACATCACATGGAAAATGAACAACATGCTACTGAATGATCAATGGGTTACAGAAGACATAAAGAAGGAGATAAAAAAATTCTTAGAGACAAATGACAATAGAAACACAACATACCGGAATCTATGGGACACAATGAAAGCAGTTTTAAGTGGGAAATTCATTTCTTCGAGTTCTTTCCTCAGAAAAAGAAAAATACAACAAATAAATGAACTTAAACTACACCTCAAAAACCTAGAAAAGGAAGAGGAAAACAACAGCAAATGTAGTAGAAGACAAGAAATAATTAAATTTAGAGCAGAAATCAACGAAATTGAAACAAAAAAAAAAGTTGAAAAAATTGATAAAACTAAAAGTTGGTTCTTTGAAAAAATAAATAAGATTGACAGGCCCTTAGCCATGCTAAGGAAGAGAAGAAGAAAGAGAATTCAAATTTCTAACAAATGGGATGAAAAAGGCAATATCACAACAGACACTACAGAAATACAGAAGATAATTAGAAAGTATTTTGAAACACTATATTCCAATAAAATAGAATATTGTGAAGATATTGATAAATTTCTTAAGTCATACGATCTGCCCAGATTGAGTCAGGAAGACACACACAATTTAAAGAGACCAATAACAAAGGAAGAAATAGAAGAAGCAATCAAAAGACTACCAACCAAAAAAAAGCCCTGGACCAGATGGGTATACAGCAGATTTCTACAAAACCTTCAAAGAAGAATTAAAACCAATATTTTTCAAGCTTTTTCAAGAAATAGAAAAAGAAAGACCTCTTCCAAATTCATTCTATGAGGCCAACATCACCCTGATCCTGAAACCAGACAAAGACACTTCAAAGAAAGAATACTACAGACCAATATCTCTAATGAACTTGGATGCAAAAATTCTCAATAAAATCCTGATGAATCGAATACAAAATCATATCAAAATAATTGTGCACCATCATCAAGGAGGATTCATCCCTGTGATGCAAGGATGTTTCAATATACGAAAATCAATAAATGCAATTCACCACATGAATAGACTTAAAGACAAGAACCATATGATCATCTCAATAGATGCGGAAAAAGCATTTGACAAAGTTCTGCATCCCTTTATGTTCAAAACACTATTAAAACTAGGGATAACAGGAACTTACCTAAACATTGTAAAAGCTATATATGCTAAACCTCAGGCTAGCATCATCCTAAATGGAGAAAAACTGAAGGCATTCTTTCTAAAATCTGGAACAAGACAGGGATGCCCTCTATCACCACTTCTATTCAATTTAGTTCTTGAAATACTAGCCAGAGCAATTAAACAGACAAAAGAAATAAAAGGCATAAAAATAGGAAAAGAAGAATTTAAAGTATCACTATTTGCAGATGACATGATAATATATTTAACAGATACAAAAAGGTCTACAAAGAAATGGCTAGAGTTAATAAATGAATTCAGAAAAGTGGCAGGATTTATAATCAACACGCACAAATCAAAGGCATTCCTGTATAACAGCAACAAAACTTCTGAAATGGAAATGAGGAAAACCACTCTATTCACAATATCCTCAAATAAAATAAGATACTTGGGAATCAACCTAACAAAAGAGGTGAAAGATTTATATAATGAAAACTACAGAACTCTAAAGAGAGAGATAGAAGAAGATCTCAGAAGATGGAAACATGTGCCCTGTTCATGAATAGGCAGAACTAACATCATAAAAATGGCAATATTACGCAAAGTTCTCTACAGGTTTAATGCAATGCCAATCAAAATTCCAACGGCATTTCTTGTAGAAATAGATAAAGCAATCATGAAATTCATAGGGAAAAACAAAAGAACCAGAATAGCAAAAGCAACTCTAAGCAGGAAGTGTGAATCTGGAGGTATAGTGATACCAGAGTTCAAACTGTACTACAAAGTATTAGTAACAAAAACAGCATGGTACTGGTACTGAAAAAAGCAGGTGGACCAGTGGTACAGAAGAGAGGACACAGAAAGCAATCCACAAAATTACAACTTTATTATATTTGATAAAGGGGCTAAAAGCATGCAATGGAGGAAGAATAGCATCTTCAACAAATGGTGCTGGGAAAATTGGAAAACCATATGCAACAAAATGAAACTGAATCCCGTTCTTTCGCCATGCACAAAATTTAACTCAAAATGGATCAAGGATCTAGATATAAAATCAGAGACACTGCATTTCATAGAAGAAAAAGTTGGCTACGATCTACATACTGTGGGGTCGGGCTCCAAATTTCTTAATAGGACGCCCATAGCCCAAGAGTTATTAACAAAAATAAAAAAAATGAGACTTACTTAAACTAAAAAGTTTTTTTTTTTATCTGCAAGAGAAACAATAGGAGAGGTAAATAGAGAGCCTACATCCTGGGAACAAATTTTTACCCCTCACACTTCAGATAGAGCCCTAATATCCTGAATATACAAAGAATTCAAAAAAAATTATCAATAAGATAACAAATAACCTAATCAACAAATGGGCTAAGGACCTGAAAAGACACTTCACTGAGGAGGACATACAATCAATCAACAAGTACATGAAAAAATGCTCACCATATCTAGCAGTCAGAGAAATGCAAATCAAACCCACCCTAAGATACCATCTCACTCCAGTAAGATTGGCAGCCATTATGAAGTCAAACAACAACAAGTTTTTAAGAGGATGTGGGGAAAAGGGGACACTTGTACACTGCTGGTGGGACTGCAAATTGGTGAGGCCAACATGGGAAGTAGTATGGGGATTCCTGGGAAAGCTAGGAATGGATCCACCTTTTGAACCAGCAATCGCCCTTCTCGGACTATTCCCTGAGGATCTTAAAAGAGTGTACTAAAGGGATACTGCCATATCAATGATCATAGTGGCACAATTTACAATAGCTAGACTGTGGAACCAACCTAGATGCAATTCAATAGATGAATGGATAAAAAAAATGTGGCATCTATACACGATGGATGCAGCACTAAAAAATGACAAAATTATAGAATTTGTAGGGAAATGGATGGCATTAGAGCAGATTATGCTAAGAGAAGCTAGCCAATCCTTAAAAAAACAAATGCCAAATGTCTTCTTTGATAAAAATAGAGTAACTAAAAATAGAACAGGGGGGAAGAGCATGAGGAAAAGATTAATATTAAACAAAGACGAGTGGGAGAGAGAAAGGGAGAGAGAAGGGAAAGCATATGGAAATGGTAGGAGACCCTCATTGTTACACAAAATTACATATAAGATGTTGTGAGGGGAAAGGCGGGAACAAGAGAGAGAAGTGAAGAATTGCAGATGAGGAAGAGAGGGAAGATAGGATGGGAGGGGAGGGGGGATAGTAGGGGATAATAAATGTAGCAGAGGACAACAGTCACTAATATGACATTATGTAAAAATGTGAATGTGTAATTGATGTGATTCTGCAATTCGTATTTGGGGAAAACTGGGAGTTCATAACCCATTTGAGTCAAATGTATGAAAGATGATATATCATGAGCTTTGTAATGTTTTGAAAAACCAATAAAAATAAATAAACAAAGGTTTAAAATTGAGTGGGAAGAAATCAGCTAAAAAGGAGTTGAGATGCATTCATTTTGATAAGCAGAAAGTTTGTTTTATGTAGTTGTAAATAACAGAAATTGATTTTACCAGAAAACTGGCTTTTGAAAATGAACATATATTGAGATTAAAGGATAATCCACCTACCTTCATGAAAAATTCATATCATTTCCTATATTTTTCATATTTCGTTTTTTTCGTGAATATTTTGTCATGGACCAGGTCTAGTCTTAGGCTACCTCATCTGACAAGTTCGTACAATGTGTTGGATTGTTCTTTTCATCTTTTATTTGATAGTTTCTAGCTGATAATGTGTATTTTTTCTTATCTTTATTTGGACATACATACCCAACTATATCTTTGCATTTTATGTTTTACTGGGGAAGAGACTCATCAAAAGCTCTTTATTACATGTATCAACAATCAAACATTTAGAGCATACAATTATTCTTAATTTTGCATGAAAATATCTTTGTACCATTTTTCTTATAAGGATGTAGAATTATTAATACTGTCCCTACTGTAATTTGTAACTACTTACAAGAAGAATTAAACAATTGACTTTATATCAATCATGAACATGAAAATTAATAAAATAAGTATTTGGCAATAAATATGAAATTGATAGAAATTAAAATCACGAGAAAGCCATTTAAAATGTCAGTGCATATGGTCCTTAAATAATAGGTTGTTCAAATGAAATTTCTCTAATTCATAAGAGTCAATATGCCATATTACAGCTTAATGTAATATAAAAACTTAAATGATAAGTATTAATAAATAAGAATGATACCTGTTTACTTAAATATGTTTATTTGATTTTCACTGTAAGTTATTAATTCTGGAAGACTTGAAAATTAAGAAAGACTTGGTCTATATTATTTCTAACAGGCTAATCAAAGTACTTTTAAATATATATATAACATATGTAATACATATGCATGAATATAGATACATATGTATAATAAATGTATTGTAATATATCTATAGGTTATTATAATTATTAAATTTTCTCAAGAAAAAAGAATGACTATAAAAAACATTTTTAAGTGTAAATTTCATAGCATATTACTGTTTGTAATGACATGAGAGAAAAACTCCTATGGAGGGAAAATGAAAAAGGAAGAGAGAGAAGGGGGAAAATGAGGAAGAAAGTGAGTAAAGAAGATGGAGAGGAGTGTTTGATTATAAGATAAAAGTGGAGGGTCTGGGTGTCTGGCTCAGTGGTAACATGCTTGGCTAGCATGTGTGAGGCACTGGGTTATATTCTCATCACCACATATAAATAAATGAAATGAGGTCGATCAACAACTGAAAAAATAAAAAAATAAAAAAGTAGAAATATTACCAAAATTCCAAGTTTTTATGAATGCTAAATAAAAAAAAATTGTTACATAGCCTTATGTAATTTCTAGACTCCCCAAAATAGTCATTTAATGATAGATTACTAGTGCGATAACTAAAAATCCATTTCTCTTTCCTCGACATTCTGTGGTATGCTAGTGCTAAAATAAATTGTATTATAACACCAAAAAAAATTCTAATATTTCTACAGTAACTGACCCAGTTTAACATAAATGCAAGAAGATTTCTATGGGATATAATTGTATTTTGACATTCATTTTTATTCAACACTGGTACATTACTATTTCTCCAGTTAATGCACATCAGAGTATGTATATTTCATTCACAATTTAGCAAATTTATACGCATTTGTTTTACTTTCAATCACTTCCTGCTTCAGAACACATGTATTCCTACACGTTTCTTGACTGCTCCTTTCATGAGACTTTTTTCCAAAGACATTATTTTTGATTTCCATTATCATTTTTGAAGCAAAACTCAGACACCCGTCATGATAAACCATAACTTTAATATTAACATTAGATGAAAAACTGGTGGGAATGAATGATTGTATATCAATATAAGATTTCTTGTATACTTTCAAATATCAATTCAATCCATTATTTAAAGTGGAACCAGTTATATTATTTATTCACAGTATGGTCTCTTCATGCATTATCTCTATATTGATAGACACAGGATACACCTCTGTGTACCCCCAATAATAATTTGTATATCTTCAAAATTTTGCTCCCAGAAATGGTGGAAGAAATACTCATGTCAACTGATCTACATATACATTTTATCACAGTAATATTCTGGACACAAAATGCAAAGGTCACACTTAGGATTGTCCCAAAGCCTAAATGGAAAGTGAACATGGATTACTAAAAACATCCATGTCTTGGATGCCTAATTCTCTCAAATGTCAATCCTATTGGTGAGTACATATTTGTTTCTTCCCAAGATTATATATTCAACCTCAACCATGTTGAAAATGTCTGATCCTATCAATCACTTTATATTTTGTCTGATTTCCTAATGTCTCTATTGAAATCTCTTTTCCTACATATTTTCCCCAGTTCATCATAGTGACTGATTCTTCACATGTGCTGACATTTACATTCACTCTTTATCCGAAACCCTATTGCTAAAGAACTTTTTGTCCAAATACTATACTCACTCTTTTTTTCTAAAACTACCGACTATCTACCTAATCCTACCGACTATCCCTTTTTGACTGGATAATCTCTTCAACAATCAATCATCCAAGGTACAAGGTCCTATGCCATTGTATATTGATTTATCTGAGACATCTGTGCAGAACATGATTCAAAGCTAAGTATCCCAATCACGGGCCCAATGCCTTTCTGGTCTTCAAATCTTACCTAGATTTCAGTTTTCATAATTATATTTCACCTGTATATTCTTATAAATATTGCAGGTTCCCAATACCATTATTCATCCAGCAGAATGATTCCTAACACAAATCGAACATGTTATTAATCGTAACTATACTCTGTTCCCTCAATCCAACTTTACAGAAGAGCAGCGACAGAGTTGGTCTTACAATACAGGGGTGTAGGGAATCTTCCACCTGTTGACAACCTCAAAGGTCCATGCAGATATGATCCCTGGAGAAGATGCAGGAAGCTATGAAAGGCCTGAGAGAGCAAAAGTCATCTTCCATGGCAAACAACTCGGTCAGGTTAAAAGCATGTGTCTGAATCATCCTCTCTCTTCTTAATGTAGGGAAGATTGACCAAACTAGGCCTGTGTGGAGAGCTGTTCCCAGGTGCCTATGGTTTCTATACCATTCGAACTTGTGAAAGTGTCACAGGAAGTAGGGGCATCCTCCATATTATGAGACCCTAGGAAGCAAATGTTAGGACAAAGTGGTTGCAAAGGCAGTGACTTCTTTCAGTTCCTGAAGGAAGTGACCTCACCTCACATCCTTGTTGATGGAACTCTCCGAATTTGGGTTCCAGAAAGCCAGGCATCCAGACCCAGTCCAAGCTCCAGTCACAGTGGTCTCACTTGTTTGGATTTACCAAGGACAGAGTCAGTCTTTTGTGGTACCTAGTGATGTGAGGATGGCCAAATGCCAGGAAAGTTCTGAAGAGG
Organism: Callospermophilus lateralis; assembly: GCF_048772815.1. Taxonomy (NCBI): domain Eukaryota; kingdom Metazoa; phylum Chordata; class Mammalia; order Rodentia; family Sciuridae; genus Callospermophilus; species Callospermophilus lateralis. The sequence continues at coordinate 475,231 of NW_027513394.1, forward strand.
GGCCCTTCCAGAGAAAGAAGGTAGAGACTCACTGCTGTCTCCTGACAACTTCACAGAGTTGACCCAGGAGACCAGATCTGAGACAGGACAGGCCATTTCTGGGGAACATAATATGGCCCTCCAGTCAGAGGACACTCTGGATAGTTTCAGACCTACTTGGGGGAAGGAGGTGACTTTGTGGGTGTTTGAGTGGGTTTGTGTTTTTTTCTCATGTTCTGAGAATAGTTAGGAAAGGGGGTTTGTTTGGTTTGGAGTGAACTGTTTCTAGTTAGTCCTTTGACAAGGCGAGTGTTTCTATGTCTGTGTATCTCACTGTGTCCACGGTTGTAGACATTAGAAAAGAGAATGCCTCAATGGGTGTGTCCTGTCAAAGAGAAAACTTCCAAGCATTCATCCTGCCCATTTTATAAATGGACTGTGGCTTGCCTTATCATTGGGCAACACCTACTATTTTCTTACGTTCCTGTATCCTTCCTGAATTCTGGCCACTCTCCAAAATAGGCTCATGATTTTGTGTACAAGCTATGTACCACTTCCAAGCTCTGTGACATGGCCATGTACTGGATAGCTGAAGGGAATGGCAAGCATCTCAGAAAACTCTGATATCAGTGTGACCAGTAAAGTCTCAGTGGAGAAACCCTGCTTTCGGCCTTTTGATTACCTATTGTTATGTTGCCCTGAATATCAGGAACGTCTTTTCCTCAGGCTACTCCTTCCTGAAGCCTGAAGAAAACAGTTTTCACATGGAAATGAATGGGCATTACCTTTGTGTTTTACAATAAAACCTTCACAGAGATTAGGCTCTCATTAACTTAAAAATACTTTTAAATTGTATCTAAGTGTAAAAAGTAACATGTAACTGTACATATCTTTTTGATAACAAGTCCAATTTTACAACACAAATGATACACATAAATCTCCAACATGTTTTTATTTTAAGCCTAGAATTACCATACAACCTTAAAACACCAGCATGATACAATGCTCTTTTGAAGCTTCTACCATACACACTTGTATACCTGGAAGATATGAACACATTAACACCACAATTACATTGATTTTTTTGTATTAACCAAGTTTAGCTTTTTAAAGAAATAACATGGCACAATTTTATAAAAACAGTACTTGTTTAACCAGGTGTTTAATTTTTTAAGATTACTTGCTCAAAACTTAAACATATAACCAACTTACACAAACCTTTTTATTATTTACTTAAACCATTTTAATTACTTAATCATATAGACTCTTTAATCGAGAAAAACATTTTCCCTCTATTAAATCTATATCTAGAACCTTTTAGTTTCTCTTTTCCATCTGTGAACCTCTTTCTATTCACATTTTGAAACAATACTTATAAATTTCTGAACTTAAGCAGATTATTTTATAGACATCAACATTTTATTAGGGCCTTTTTGTACACCTAGAAAACTTATAGGCCTAATTCTAAAGACATTTTTATTTTTATCTGTTTACCCAATTTGAATTGAACCATTTGAATCACGTGAATCCAAGATATTTATAACAATTTTTAAATATTTTATGAGCGCTCCTCATCTGTGAATTGTCATATCACTGCATGATATATGGACATACACACATACAGACATACCAACATACAACACGTAACACAAGTGTAACACATAACACAATAGTGAAGGCCTTGTAGCTTTTTCAGGTGAAATCTCCATTGCAATGTTTTAAAACTCCACAGTTGATCAAAAATAGAACTGATCAGAAAACATTAACCCATCTGCAGGATCAAGATCATGAGCTCAAAAAAAAAAAAAATACAGAATCTAAGAAAAAGCAAGACTCCCAAAAAAGATGACTGGCCAGTAATTAGTAAATACCATATAATGTACTTTTTCTTTGGGTCTAGTTTGAGTTCAGGTAAAAAGACACTTTTACTCCATTTTATCTGTCTCCTGCTGAGTGCTGCAGGCTTCTTTTTTTTGCATATCAACTTAAGTCCTGGCTGAGAACTTGAAAACTGTAAAGGCTGGAGTTCTGAGCAGAAACCTCATGCCTAAGGCATTTTAGCTATAAGTCATAATTTCCAGGTTTGAATGTTGAAAATTATGATGCAAGTTTAAGATGTGATTCTCAAAATTTTATATCTTTAGGTTTTTCTACACTAGAAAATCTTGAGTCCCTTAGCCTCACCACAAAAAACTGAAAATATGATCATTTTTTGATAATATTAAAGCCACCATCAGAAGAAGTTTCTCTAGGATTATTAAGCCACTTTCTTTGTTCTGAAGTTTCTAAAGTAGTAGTAAGTTACTTTAAATTTCTTAAAAAAAAATTTAAAAACAACCACAGACTACCATGTGTATCCGAAATTAAGCTTTAAAAATTTCCAAGACTGTTGATAATTAATGTCATTTCACTAAGCCAGACCAACGTTTTAATTTAGCACGTTTTAAAAAAAATCTTACACATTGAAGGGAACAGATATCATATCATAATTTATTATCTTTGCCCAAGTTAATGCACTTGTATATCTAGTGAAATTTTCTCAGGCTACCTAGTTCAATATTAAAACTCTTTAATTATTTTTTTTATCCAAAGTATTTAAGTTTTCTAGCATCAACTATCTTAAATCAAACTAAACTCTTGTTTAAACCCAACTTTTATCTGTAAGACAGTGCAATGCTTTAGAAACCCATTTAGATACCAGATTGTTACAATTAAAAATATCATCTTTTAAATACAATTTCAGCCAAGATCATCCCCAAGAAACAATCTAAAATATCAACATATTACTGCATTCATTGTCCCTTTTATTAAGTAAACAGAGGTGGAGTAATCCTTAAAGTGCAGGTAAGGAATAAGGGAGTTCCCCACAGCAAAATGGCTCTGGCACCTGCTGGGAGTCCCTTAGCCTCACCATTTACTTACAGGATTAGTCCCTCTGGTGGTTTGACCCCAGGAACCAGGCATATTCTATATCTGCCAACTTTTCAGTAGTCAGCTTCCAAAAAATTCATCCTCTGCTTGCAATTGTTTTGAGTGCTAGGCTTCCCCAAGAGGGCAGAGTGAGGTTCATTGAATGTCTCCTCTGGTGTGTCAAATTTTATGACTGAAGGTTTGGTTCCCATCCCCAAAGCCAATTAATGACAATTTAATAATGAGGACAGGGTTTTGAGAAAAGTTTAAGCGAAATATCAAAGTTCTTAGACCCCAGGCATTTCCTTCTGCAGTGGGCGTGCTCAAGCCAACTACGGGGGAAAAAAAGAAATCACTGCTTCCCTAATCTCGCTTAACAAAGGGGAGAAAAGTTTATCAAAGTTCTTTAAAACACAGCTAAGAGAGGTGTAAAAGGTGAGAACAGAAAAGCTGGTGGTTCTATTGACTTTTGGTCCCTCACAGGAGAAGCTTTAGGTTAAATTTTAGCTAAAGTTATTTCCACACATCTAAGGCAGGTTGGAACTCGGGACTTTGCATTGGTCCAAACAATGCCATCACATTTAACAGAAACACAGACAAAAAGACACACAAAGACAATCATGCAGCTCCCGTTTGTTCGCAACCCCAAGATCTACAATCTTGTGACTCAGGGAGAATGGAGGGAAGAGGGGGAGGAGCAGAAGGTTTGAGTTATAGGATTGTGGGCAAAGGGGTCAGATTGGAGGCAGCGACCAGGAAAGGCTTCAGGGACAGAGGCATGGAATGGCTTTGTCCCATAATGAGAGTTACTCCAACAGAGACAAGGAAAAAACAAACGTGACACAAACACGGACACACAGTTAACGTTTAACACGAGTTCAGAAGTAAAGATTAGAACCCAATAACTGGCATAACCTGATGGGTTACACCACAAAGACAGACAGTGAATTCAACCTGAGAGAAAAAAGTAGCCAGCAAGACCTGATGGGTTTGCAACAGAGTCACTTAATGAGGGCTCATCCGTCCCTCCTCACCTAATGAGGGCACTTCCGTATCTCCTCACCTAATGAGAGCACATCCGTCCCTCCCTGAGTTTTTCAAGGTGTCCCTTGCAAGAACGTGGCCGGTGGCTTTAGGACACGTTTGTCCACCACTGCCAGGGGTAACTTACACACTCTGCTGGCAGCCACTCTGCCAACCCAAACCGAAAACAGAAAAACCAAACCTGAACAAAAAGCTCTAAGCGATTACAAGGAAAAATGGAAAGAGGTGCCTTTCTTACCCTCAGAGGGGTCCGTTGGGATCTCCTTGTTCGGCGCTGCACGATTCCCGGCCAACTCACCAAAATTAAGGGTCCAGCGAATGTCGGAGGAAGAGACCACCAAGAGACCGCGGATCATGCAACAGCAAAAAGCGTTTATTGAGTTCCAATCCAGCATGCTGGGGCTCCGTGCTCACTCAAGAAGGGAGAGCAGCCCAGAGCCACAAGCAGGGGTTGAGCAGTGCTTAAGTACACTTTTTGGGGAGGGCGGGACTTTACATACATCACAGTCTCCTTTAAAAAATCATCATACACCACGGGAAAATCAAACAACAATTCCTAAACATGATTAGCTCATTCTTTGGTGGGAACAGGTCTGGCAGGAGTGATAGGTCAGTTCTAAAGTGGGGTACACATTGAAACTGATTGGTTTAGGCCCTGTGATGCCAATGTGCCAGGCCACAAAGGGTACTAGGTTATTAAACAATCAGGCAGTCAGGGGAAAATTTACTGGGCAGTACGGGAATTGTCCTACAAGCTACAGGAATTTCAGGTTTTGTGTGTAGCATAGGAACGTAACAATACCAGGTCCTTTACATTTTAACTCAGACCTTGCAGCTTAGAAACTTTACAACACCCAGTCTTTTAAACTTTAAATTTTACACATTAATTTCAATTTCTTTTACACTTACAGATCACTTCTGGTTCACAACAAGGGTGTCAAAGCCACCCTGACTTTAGGCAATTGAGGGACAAGGGAGCTTATTTTGGACACTGTTTTTGGCTGTGCCCCTCATGGCAACCTCCAGCCAGATGTTATGATGAGTGTGTTTATGGAAGAAGATGAGTGCCATGTAGGAGTCTTTTGGTTTTAATTGTGGTCATTTGTGTGGCGGTTGAAAGAGATGACTGGGTCCACCTGGGCTTGAACTCTGCTGTGATTCCTCTTAGAGACTGAGTTCTGGAACTGACCTCAGAAAAGTATTGCCATGAATTGTGTTGGGATAATATGAGGTCACGCATGAGAGTCGCCCTTGGAAACTGAGATATAGGCCCAAGATGGCTTTCCACAGAGCACTGAGAATCTCAGCTAGGATATCACATGATTTTTTTGTGAAAGACTTGGCAGCCATAGTTGAGAGTGAAAACACACATGAACCTCACATTCAAGACCTCAATGGGCCTGGCTTCATGTGACATTTTGGCAACTCTTTGGGAAGCCTTGCCTTAAAGAGTTCTGCAGAGCTTTCATTGAAATCAGCTTCCTCACCATTTAATGGTTCCTGAATGAATTGATACCCACAGTGCCTCGAACTTCATCCTTGAAAAATGGCTAGATAAATACCATGAATTTTTTGAAATTTTCATGACCAGGTGGCCCTGTAGAACCTTTGCATGTTCTATTGCTGATCATGAGTGTACCAGACAGTGCCTTGATGGACTGGGTTTCATGAAAATGTTGTAGAACAGAGATGCTAGTGAGTTGGAGCCTCCTGAGTAGTGGGTGTAGAGCAGTGGACTATAGGTTTGTGAATTAATACCTGTGGTGGTATCACGTGGATCTGCCATTGGCTTCAAAAGACTTGTGACTGACATGGTGCAGGCCACAGACTCTTATATGTATAGGCATCTTGTTATATTGAGAGGTTTGAGGGCAATGTTCAGAATCCGGTTGATATAGTCAAGGGGGAAAGCTATGTGGGATAGACCCCTGTTTCGAACATTCTCCTGGAGACCCTGAACAACCACACGTGACAGAACTCCCTCCAGCACTGTGTCCTTGTTGAACTACTTGTATTTCATTAAGCCAATACCAAACTCCCAGTGCCACAGTAAGAAACACCACGAAAATGGAGGATGATGACCTAAAGGTTTCACAGACCACATGGGGAGACACTTAACTACCAGTGACCACAGTTTACCTACAAGGGAGAATTCAAAACTGCTTCCTCATGTTCATTAGAAAATAAGGAACCATTTTCTCCAGGTCACATAGATGCAGATCCAGATTTGATGGTGTCACTACAAAAGAAGCTAAATCTTCTGACAACTACATATATTTCATGTGCCCAACCTCAGAGGCAGTTTCTCAAGAAGTCTTTAGGCAAGCAGAGCTCCATGTTTATGCAGTTTTTAACCTCTCCCTTGCTTTTGGAAACTGTTCTAACACATCGAATGTTGTGAACTCCTGAGCATTTTCACTTCCACATATGTAATCACAGGTTTTCGAACTCCTCAACACTAATTGGGTCTTACTTGGAGCGAAGTTAATGTCAAGGAATTGTTCTGGATGAGAGTGGCAAGACTTTTGTGTAGCACATACTTGCATACACATTAGATTCATTTTCCTATTTTCCATTTTAAATACTGATCCCTGACACTAACACATACCCGACTAGACTCTGAAAACTAATCCTAATATGATGGATAAAAAGAAACCTAACCGAAAAGAAATACAGGCCTTCCATAGGAGGCATGGTGTATACTTTGATTTGCCTTCTGCTTAATCAAGGGTATGTGTTATAAATCTTGTCAAATTTTATTGTAATATTTCTGCATGATATATATATATATATTTTTTTTTCAAAACATGAAACATATGTGTATTATTAAACACTCCCTAAATTCATTCATGTTCCTGTATGTAAATTTATAATCAACTTTTCACAAGATTATTCTCAGAAATATTCAAGTACCTGAAATACATATTTCTTTCCTAGTACTGAAAACTAACTTCAATGAATGGTGCTTACAAATCCTAATATTTCTACAGTAACTGACCCAGTTTAACATCAATGCAAGTAGATTCCTATGGGACATGATGTGTATTTTGAAGTTCATTTTTATTCAACACTGGCACATTACTATTTCTTCAGTTTATGGAAATCATAGGATATATCTTACATCCACAAGTACACAAATTTATAGACATTTGGTTCAATTTCAATCACTTTCTCCTTGAGAACACATAAATTACTCAATTTTCCTTTATGGTCTATTCACTAGACTTCTTTCTAAACATATTATTTTCGATTCCATAATCATTTTTGAAGCAAAACTCACACTCTTCATGATAAACCATAACCCTAATATTACCATTAGATATATAACTGGTTGGAATGAATGTATGTATATCAATATAAGATTTGCTATATATTTTCAGATATCAATTCAATCCATTATTTCAATTTGGAAATAGTTATATAATTTATTCACAATATTGTCTATTCATGCATCATCTCTAGATTCATCAACACAGGTTACAACAATTTGTATCCCCAGTACTAATTTATAAGTTTTCAAAATTTTGCTCCCCAAAATGGTGGAAGAAATACTCATGTCACCTGATGTACATATACATTTTATCACAGTAATATTCTGGACACAGTATTGATAAATAAGAATAATACCTGTTTACTTAAATATGTTTATTTGATTTTCACTGTAAGATGTTAACTCTGGGAGACTTGAGAATTAAGAAAGATTTTGTCTATTATATTTCAAACAGGCTAATCAAAGTACTTTTAAATAAATATATATATATATATATATATATATATATATATATACATACATATATATATATATAACATAAGTAATACATATGCATGAATATAGATACATATGTATAATTAATGTATTGTAATATATCTATCAGGTGATTATAATTTTAAAATTTTCTCAAGAAAAAAAGAATGACTATAAAAAACTGTCTTAAATGTAAATTTCATAGCATACTACTGTTTGTAATGACATGAGAGAAAAATTCATATGGAGGGATAATGAAAAAGGAAGAGAAAGAAGGAAGAAAATGAGGTAGAAAGTGAGAAAAGAAGAGGGAGAGGAGTGTTTGATGATAAGATAAAAGTGGAGGGGCTAGGTTTGTGGCTCAGTGCTAACATGCTTGTCTACCATTTGTGAGGCACTGTGTTATATTCTCAGCACCAGATACAAATAAATAAAATGAAGGTCTATCACAAACTTAAAAAGTAAAAAATAAAAAAACTAGAAATATTACCAAAATTCCAAGGTTTTATGAATGTTAAATAAAAAAAATGTTATATAGCCTTATGTAATTTCTACACTCCCCAAAATAGTCATTTAATGTTAGATTATTAATGCTATAACTGAAAATCCATTGCTCTTCCCTCTACATTCTGTGACATGCTAGTGCTAAAATAAATTGTATTATAACACCAAAAAAAAATTCTAATATTTCTACAGTAACTGACCCAGTTTAACATCAATGCAAGAATATTCCTATGGGATATAATGTGTATTTTGACGTTCATTTTTATTCAACACAGGTATATTACTATTTCTCCAGTTTATGCACAAAATAGGATGCATATTTCATCCACAATTTAGATAATTTATACGCATTTGTTTTACTTTCAATCACTTCCTTCTACAGAACACATGTATTTCTCCATGTTTCTTGACTGCTCTTTTCATGAGACTTTTTTCCAAACACATTATTTTTGATTTCCATTATCACTTTTGAAGCAAAACTCACACACCCGTCATGATAAACCATAACCCTAATATTACCATTACATGTATAAGTGGTGGGAAAGAATGATTGTATATCAATATAAGATTTCTTACTTAGTTAAAGGTATCCATTCAATCCATTATTTAAAGTGGAACCAGTTATATTATTTGGTCACAGTATGGTCTATTCATGCATTATCTCTATATTGATAGACACAGGGTACACCTCTTTGTACACCCAATACTAATTTATACGTCTTCAAAATATTGCTCCCAGAAATGGTGGAAGAAATACTCATGTCAACTGATTCTACATATGCATGTTATCACAGTAATATTCAGGACACAAATGCAAAAGTCACACGTATGATTGTACCAAAGCCTAAAAGGGAACTGAACATGGATTACTAAAAACATCCATGTCCAGGTTGCCTAATGCTCTCAAATGTCAATCCTATTAGTGACTACATATTTGTTTCTTCCTAAGATTATATTTTCAACCTCAAAACTGTTGAAAATGTCTATTTTTTTTCTCACTTTATACTTTGCCTGATTTCCTAATGTCGCTATTGATATGTGCTTTCCTACATATTTTCCCCAGTTCAACATTGTGACTGACCCTTCAAATGTGCTGACATTGACATTCACTCTCTAACCGAAACCCTATTGCTAATAAACTTTGGTCCAAACCCTATACTCACTCTTCTTCCAAAGCATACTGACTATCTTCCTGATCCTATCGACTATCCCTTTTTCAGTGGATGTTCTCTTCTACATTCAATCATCTAAGGTACAAGGTCCTATGCCATTGTTTATCGATTTATCTGAGATATGTATGCAGAACTTAATTCAATGATACGTATCCCAATCAATTGCCCAATGCACTTCTGAGCTTCAAATATTACTTAGATTTCTGTTTTCATACTTATATTTCACCTATATATCCATGTTAAGTAAAATGAATATTTTTGGATCTGTAGATGATACGTATTTCATGATGAATTTTCTACTCACCTGATATACATATATATTTATCTCAGTAATATTCCAGACACAAAATACAAGGGTCACACTTATGATTGCAACAAAGCCTAAATTGAATGTGACCATGTATTACTAACATCATCCATGTCCTTGTTCCTTAACACTCTCAAATATCATTGTTATTGGTGACTACATATTTGTTTCTTCCTAACATTATATATTCAACCTCAACCCTGTTAAAAATGTATTTTCCTATCACACACTTTGAACTTTGCCTGATTTCCTAGTGTCTCTATTGATAAATGCTTTCCTACACCTTTTCTCCACTTCATCATTGTGAATGACTCTTCACATGTGCTGACATTGACATTCACTCTCTCACTGAATCCCCATTGCTAAAGAACTTTTCGTCCAAATGCTTTACTCAGTCTTCTTTTGAAACCTACCAACTATCTTCCTTATCCTACCAACTATCCCAGTTTGAGTGGATGTTCTCTTCTATATTCAATGATCCAATGTACAAGGTCCTATTCCCATGATTATCTATTTAACTGAAACATCTGTGCAGAATGTAATTCAAAGCTATGTATACCAATCAAGTGCCCAATGACCTTCTGGGCTTCCAATCGTTCCTAGATTTATGTTTTCATACTTTTATTTCACCTCTATAGTCTTATAAATATCGCAGGTTCCCAATAACATGATTCATACAGCAGAACAATTCCTAACCCAAATCGAACAGTTATTAACCCTAACTATACACTGTTCCCTCAATCTAACTTTACAGAAGAGCAGGGAAAGAGTTGGTCTTACAATACAGGAATTTAGGGGATCTTCCACCTGCTGAGAACCTCAATCGTCCATGCAGAAATGATCCCTGTAGAAGATGTAGGCAGCTATGAAAGACCTGAGAGAGTAAGAGTCACCTTCCATGGCCAACAACCTGGTCAGGATGAAGGGTTGTGTCTGAATCTGCCTCTACCTTCTTAATGTAGAGAAGATGGACCAAAACAGGCCAGTGTGGAGAGCTGTTCTGGAGTGCCTATGGATGATATACCATTATAACCTGTGAAAGTGTCAGAGGAAGTAGGGGCAGCCTCCATCTCATGGGGCCTTTGGAAGCAACTATTAGGACAATGTGTTTGCGAAGGCAGTGACCTCATTCAGTTCCTGAAAGAAGTGACCTCACGTCACTTACTTGGTGTTCGAAATCTCTGAACATGTGGTCCAGGAAGCCAGGCACCCAGAGCCAGTCCCAGTCCCAGTCCCAGTGATCTCACTTGTTTGGATTTACCAAGGACAGAGTCATTCTTTCTTGGTACCTACTGATGTGAGGATGGCCAAATGCCAGTAAAGCTCTGAAGAGGGCCCTTTCCTGAGAAACCAGGTTGTGGCTCACCGCTGGCTCCTGTCAACTTCACAGAGTTGGACAAGGAGAACAGATCTGAGACAGAACAGGCCATTTCATGGAAACATAGTATGGCCCACCAGTCAGAGGACACTCCAGATAGTCACAGACCTACTTGGGGGAAGGAGGTGCATTTGTCGTTGTGGGTGTGGGTTTGTGGTTTTGTCTCATGTTCTGAGAATAGGTAAGAAAGGCAGTTGTTTGGTTTGGAGTTAATTGATTCTAGTAAGTCGTTTGAAAAGGCGAGTGTTTCTAGGTCTGTGTATCCCACTATGTCCGTGGTTGTAGACATTAGAAAAGAGAATGCTTCAATGGATGTGTCCTGTCTAGTAGAAAACTTCCCCGGATTCATACTTCCCATTTATGAATGGACTGTGGCTTGCATTATCGATGGGCAACCCCTGATATCTTCCTAAGTTCCTGTTTTTTTTTTTCTGAATTCTGGCCACTTTCCAGAATAGGCTCATGGTTTTGTGTCCAAGATGTGTACCACCACCAAGCTCTGTGACATGGCCATGTACTGGATAGCTGAAGGGAATGGCGAGCATCTCAGAAAACTCAGATATCAGTGTGATCAGGAAAGTCTCAGTGGAGAAATATTGCTTTGGTTACCTATTGTTCTGTTGCCCTCAATGTCAGGAAGGTCTTTGCCTCTGGCCACCCCTTTGGGAAGCCTAAAGAAAACAGTTTTCAAATTGAAACCAGTGGGCATCACCTGTGACTCTTTGCTTAATTGCATTGGAAACGGATATGTCTGAATCAGGCTCTAGGTCCTGTGTTAGGCTTTGGCTTAAATTCTCAGGACATGATGGATGTAAAGAAAATCCCATGTTTGCATCCAAAACTAAATTAGCCAAAAGAGCAGTAATTATGGAAGAAGTCTCTCGCCTTCCCCTGTAAGGTTCCTGAACTCCATCAAGTGAGAATAGGAACCTTTGGATCAAATGAGTTCTTCAAAGCCCTTTAGAGGCTATCCCATAGGTGCTTGGGTTTTCTCCAGAATCCAAATCACATAAAGAATCTATACCTGACAGTCAGTAGGCCTCAAATTGGAGGAGCAAAGTAATATTAACAGCAGGCCTATTTGATCACTCCCGGTTCCCCGGACGAGTGTCCAGGCCACCCTGACTTTAGGCAAATGAGGTTATTTTGAACACTGTCTTAGGCTGTGCCCCTCATGGAAACCTCAAGCCAGAGGTAATGATGAGTGTCCATATGGAAGAAGATGAGGGCCATGTGGGAGTGTTTTGGTTTTAATTGTGGTAATGTGTGGCCGTTGGAAGGGATGACTGGGTCCACCTTGGCTTGAACTCTGTTGTGGTTCCCCTTAGAGACTGAGTTGTGGACCTCACCTCAGAGAAGTATTGCCATGAATTGTGTTGGGATTTTAGGAGGATTCACATGAGAGTCACCCTTGGAAAATGAGATCTAGGCCCAGGCTGGCTGTTCACAGAGCACTGGGAATCTCAGCCAGGTTACCACATGATTTTATTCTGAAAGACTTGGCAGCCATATATGAGAGTCAAAACCCACATGGATGTCACAATGTAGATCCTAATGGGCCTGGATTCATGTGATCATTTGGCCACTGTTTGGGAAGCCTTGCCTGTGAGACTTCTCCAGAGATTTCATTGAAATGAGCTTCCTAACCATGTAATAGTTCCAGAATGAAATGAAACACAGAGTGCCTCCAACTTCAACCTTGAAAAATGGCTCGATAAATACCAAAAAATTTTTAAACTTCCCAAGACCAGGTGGCACTGGAGAATCTTTGGATATCCTGTGGCTGATCATGAGATTACAAGACAGTGCTTTGATTGACTGGTTTTCATGAAAATGGTTCAGAACAGAGATACCAGGAAGTTGGAGCCTGCTGAGGAGTGGGCCTACAGCAGTGGTGGGCAGGTGTGTAATAAAACAACTGTGGTGGGGCCATGTGGATCTTCCATTGGCTTCCAAATGGCTTGTGACTGACATGGTGCAGCCAGCAGACCCTTGTATGTAAAGGCATCTTGTTATATGTACAGGATTCAGGGCAATGTTTAGAATCAGGTTGCTATGGTCAAGGGGGCAAATCATGTGGGATATAAGCCTGGTTGGTGCATTCTCCTGCAGACCCTGACCTACCAAAAGTGACAGAACTCACTCACGCACCGGGTAACAGTTGAATTCTTTGTATATCATGAAGCAAATACCAAAATCCCAGTGCAGCAGCAAGAAACACCACGAAAAGTGGAGGATGACCAACTGGCCTCACAGTACACATGTGGATACACTTATCCCCCAGTTGCCACAGTTTAATTAAAAAGAGAATTCAGCACTGCTGCCACATATTCAGTGGAAAATAAGAAACCATGTCCTCCAGGTAACATAGATGCAGACACAGCTTTGATTGTCTCACTACAATGGAAGCTAAATCTCCCGACAACAACATATATTTCAAGTGCCCAAACTCAGAGTCAGTTTCTCAAGAAGGATTTAGGGAACCAGAGCTCCATGTTTGTGGACTGTTTTCCCTGTCCCTTACTTTTGAAATCTCCTCTACCATCTTCAAGGTTGTGAACTACTGAGCATATTCCATTCCAGATATTTATTCACAGATTTTCTAACTCTTCTCCTCTAATTGTGCCTTAGTCTCGGTGATTGTAATGTCAAAGCATCCCTTTCTCTGTAGCCTATTCAGCACATGTATTTTTACATGCAATTATAGAATCTTACCTGATACCACACGTACATTCTTGTGAGGTGACTGACTTGGCAGATACAAATTGTAAGAGATCACTCCTCCTAAATGCTGTTGGAACTGAAAATTCAATCTATGAGTGAGCTTCCTTGTTGAACAACATTATACATAAATCCATATTCAATAAAATAAATATATTTGGATCTGTAGATGACATATATTTCATGGTGAATTTCAATTGGAATATATTATGCTATTTTTAATGTCTGTGTGTTTGTGTATGTATATATATATATACACACTCTCCAGATTTTTCAAAATATGAAATATGTCTTGTTATACACTCCCTAAACTCATTCATATTCAAGTATGTGTATTTATAATCAAAATTTCACAAGAGTATTCTCAAAATTATTCATTCACCTGAAATACATATTTGTTTCCAAGTACTGAAAACTGTCTTCAGTGAATGGTGCATACAAATCCTAATATTTCCACAGTAACTGAACCAGTTTAACATCATTGCAAGTAGATTCCTATGGGACATGTTGTGCATTTTGACATTTATTTTATTCAACACTGGTACATTACTATTTCTTCAGTTTATGCTCATCATAGCAAATATATTTCATCCAAAAGTTTGCAAATTTATAGGCATTTTGTTCACTTTCAATCACTTTATTCTACAGAACACATGTATTCCTCCATGTTTTTGATGGGTCTTTTTATGAGACTTCTTTCCAAACACATTATTTTCGATTTTTCTGTCACTTTTGAAGCAAAACTCAAAGACACTTCGTGATAAACCATAACCCTAATATTACCATTAGATGTATTGCTGGTTGGAATGAATGATGGTATATCGATATAAGATTTCTTATATATTTTCAGATATCAATTCAATCTATTATTTAAAGTGGGACCAGTTATATTATTTATTCACAATGTGGTCTATTCATGCACTATCTCTATATTCATAGACACAGTGTACACCTCTTTGTACCACCAATACTAATTTATAGGACTTCAAAACATTGCTCCCAGAAATGCTGGAAGAAATACTCGTGTCATGTGATCTACATATACATTTTATCACAGTAATATTCTGGATACAAAATGCAAAGGTCACACTTATGATTGTACCAAAGCCTAAAAGGAAAGTGAACAGGGATTACTAAAAACATCCATGTCCACATTGCCTAATGCTCTCAAATGTCAATCCGATTGGTGACTACATATTAGTTTCTTCCTAAGATTATATATTCAAACTCAACCCCGTTCAAAATGTCTAATCCTATCACTCACTTTATACTTTCCCTGATTTTGTAATGTCTCTCTTATTATCTGATTTTCTACATATTTTCCAAAGTTCATCATTGTGACTGAATCTTCATATGTGCTGACATTTACCTTCACCCTCTAAGAGAAACCCTATTGCTAAAGAAGTTTTTTTTTTTTTTTCCAAATCCTATACTCACTCTCCTTCCAAAACCTACCAACTATCTTCCTAATCTTACCTACTATCCCTTTTTGACTGGATGTTCTCTTCCACATTCAATCATCCAATGTACAAGGTCCTATGCCATTGTATATGGATTTATCTGAGACATCTGTGCAGAAAGTAAGTCAACACTAAGTATCCCAATGAAGGGCCCAATGCCCTTCAGGGCTTCAAATCTTAGAAATCTGCTTTCATACATATATTTCACCTACATATTCTTATAAATATCGTAGGTTCCCAATAACATTATTCATCCAGCAGAATAGTTCCTAACACAGATTGAACATGTTATTAACCCTAACCATACACTCTTCCCTCAATCTAACTTTACAGAAGAGCAGGGACAGAGTTGGTATTACAAGACAGAAATTAAGGGATCTGTCACCTTCTGAGAAACTCAAAGGTCATTAAAGAAATGATCCCTGGAGAAGATGTAGGCAGCTATTAAGGACCTCAGAGAGCAAAAGTCATCTTCCATGGAAAAAAACCTGGTCGGATGAAGGGCTGTGTCGGAATCAGCCTCTCTCTTCTTAATGAAAAGAAGATGCAGCAAACCAGGACTGTGTGGAGAGCTGTTCCTGGGTGCCTATGGTTGTATACCATTCTAACTTGTGAAAATGTCAGAGTAAGTAGGTGCAGCCTCCATCTCATGGGACCCTTGGAAGCAAATGTTAGGACAAACTGGTTGCCAAGGTAGGGACCTCATTCAGTTCCTGAAGGAAGTGACCTCACCTCACTTCTTTGGTGATGGAATTCTCTGAACTTGGGATCCAGGAAGCCAGGCATCCAGAGCCAGTCCCAGTCCCAGTCCCAGTGGTCAAACTTTTTCGGATTTACCAAAGACAGAGTCAGTCTTTCTTGGTACCTACTTATGTGAGGATGGCCAAATGCCAGGAAGGTCTGAAGAGGGGCCTATCCTGAGAAAGCAGATAGTGGCTCACCACTGGCTCCTTACAGCTTCAAAAAGTTGGCCACAGAGACTAGATCTGAGACAGGACAGCACATTATGAGAGAATTTATTATGGCCCACCATCAAACGACACTCCGTATTGTCACAGACGTACTTGGGGGTCTGTGTGGGTGTGGGTGTGGGTATTGGTTTGTGGTTTTGTCTCATGTTCTGAGAATAGGTAAGAAAGTCGGTTTGTTTGGTTTGGTGTGAACTGATTCTAGTAAGTCGTTTGACAAGGCTAGTCTTTCTATGTCTGTGTATCCCACTGTGTCCATGGTTGTAGACAATAGAAAAGAGAATGCATAAAAACATGTGTCCTTTCTAGTATAAATCTTCCCAGCATTCATTCTGCCCAATTTATGAATGGTCTGCGGCTTGCCTAATGGATGGGCAACACCTAATATCTTCTTAAGTTCCTGTTCTCTACCTGAATTATGGGCAATCTCCAGAATACGCTCATGGTATTGTGTCCAAGATATGTACCACCTCCATGCTCTGTGATATGGCCATGTACTAGAGAGCTGAAGGAAATGATGAGCATCTCAGAAAACTCAGATATCAGTGTGACCAGGAAAGTCTCAGTGGAGAAACCCCGCTTTGGGCCTTTTGCTTACATATCCTTCTGTTGCCCTGAATGTCAGGAAGGTCTTTGCCTCAGGCTACACCTTTTGGAAGCCTGAAGAAAACAGTTTTCAAATGGAAATGTATGGACATTACCTGTGGCTCTTTCTTAATTGCTTTGGAAAGGGATGTGTCTGAATCAGCCTCTTGGCCCTGTGTGAGGCTGTGGCTTAGATTCTCAGCACCTGATGGATCTAAAGAAAAATCCCATGTGTGCATCCAAATCATAAAGCCAAAAGAGCAGTAATTTTGGATGAAGCCTCTAGCCTTCCTCTGTAAGGTTTCTGACTTCCATCATTGAGAATATAGATCCTTTGGGTCAAATGAGTTCTTCAAAGCCCTGCAGCCACTAGACCATAGGTTCTTGGGTTTTCTCATGACTCCAATTAACATAAAGAATCTAAACCCCAAAGTCAGTAGGACTCAAAATCGAGAATAAGAGCAATATTAACGGCAGGCCTCTTTGAACACTCCTGGTTCACAGGAAGGATGTCCCGGCCACACTGACTTTAGGCAAATGAATGCAAGGGAGCTTATTTTATAAACTGTCTTGGGCTGTGCCCCTCATGGAAACCTCCAGCCAGAGGTTATGATGAGTGTCTATATGGAAGAAAATGAGGGCCATGTGGGAGTGTCTTGATTTTAATTGCGGTCATTTGTGTGGCGGTTGGAATAGATGACTGGGTCCACCTGGGCTTGAACACTGGTGTGATTCTCCTTAGAGACTGAGTTCTGAAACTTACCTCAAAGAAGTATTGCCTTGTATTGTGTTGGGATTTTAGGAGGCCACGCATGAGAGTCGCCCTTGGAAACTGAGATCTAGGCCCAGGTTGGCTTTCCACAGAGCACTGGGAATCTTGGGAAGAATATCACATGATTTTATTCTTAGAGACTTGGCAGCCATAGTTGCAAGTCAAAACACACATGGACCTCAAATTGTAGACCTCAATAGGTCTGGCTTCATGGGACCTTTTGGCCTGTCTTTGGGAAGCCTTGCGTGTGATAGTTCTCCAGAGCTTTCATTGAAATGAGCTAACTCTCCATTTAATCGTTCCTGAGTGAATTGAAACCCACAGTGCCTCCAACTTCACCCTTGAAAAATGGCTAGATAAATACCTTTAAATTTTTGACATTCCCATCACCAGGTGGCCCTGGAGAACCTTTGGATGTCCTATTGATGACCATCAGTGTACCAGACAGTGCCTTGATTGACTGGGTTTCATGAAAATGGTGTAGAACAGAGATGCCATTAATTTGGAGCCTGCTGAGTAGTCGGCCTAGAGCAGTGGTGTGCAGGTGTGTGTTAAAACATCTGTGGTCGGGTCATCTGCATCTTCCCTTCACTTCCAAATGGTTTGTAACTGACATGGTACAAGCCACAGACCCTTGTATGTAAAGGCATCTTGTTATATGGAGAGGATTCAGGGCAATGTTTACAATCAGATTGCTATGGTCAAGGGGGCAAGCTATGTGGGATAGAAGCCTTGTTGGTGCATTCTCCTGCAGACCCTTACCCACCACATGTGACAGAACTCCCTCCATCACTGTGTCCCAGTTGAACTTCTTGTATTTCGTGAAGCAAATATCAAACTCCCAGTGCAGCTGCAAGAAACACCACAAAAATTGGAGGATGACCAATGGCTTCACATTCCACACTGGGAGACACTTAGCCACCAGTGGCCACAGTTTACCTACAAAGAGAGAATTCAGCACTGCTGCCTCATGTTCATTGGAAAATAAGAAACAATGTCCTCTAGGTCACATAGATGCTGACCCAGCTTTGATCGTCTCACTACAAAGGAAGCTAAAGCTCCTAAAAACAACCTCAGATGAAGTTTCTGAAGAAATCTTTAGGCCGGCAGAGCTCCATGTTTGTGGAGTTTTTACCCTGTCCCTTACTTTTGGAAACTCGTATACCACCTCCAAGTTTGTGAACTCCTGAGCATTTTCCATTCCAGATGTGTATTCACAGATTTTCTAACTCTTCTCCTCTAATTGTGTCTTACTTGGGATGAAGGTAATGTCAAGGCATTGTTCTGAATACACATTGGATTCTTTTTCCAATTTTCATTTCAAAATACTGAATCCCTGACTGTCAGGGGTAGAAGGAATTCACCTTCAAAGAATAGCCTGACATTTATAAGAAACAGCCCCCATGGAGACATCGTGTCTGGGAGACATCCTGTAGCCAACTGTGTCCCTGAGACATCCTGTTGCCATCTGTCTTCCTGAAACATCCTGAGTTTATCTCACCTTGTGAAGACATCCAGGAACTTCAGATAAGAGAGCTTTCCCATCTCCAGCATACAAATGCCCCTGTGTGAAAAATAAAAGTTTGCAGCTTGATCAGAACTCCTGTCTTGCTGTCATCTCTCGTGTCTCTTGTTCCTTCATTCCTCCGCATCTAGGTTCGCTGCCCCTGTTGATGTGTCTTTCCAGCTGGGACTACTGGCATCCACTGACTGGAGCTCGAGCCTTTGACTGATTGGGAACCCTGTCCTCCTGGAAGACTTCATCAAGTGGAGCTCGCGATTGCCTCAGCAGACACCACCAAGAGACAGATCCAGGAGGAGAATGGGGATGACGCACGGTGAGTGACCCACCATGGGACAAGCAGTTTCGTCACATGATTTGTTTTTGTCAGGCCTCAAGGGGGGGTGCGTGTTAAGAAAAAGGACTTAAAATTTTTCTTCTAATACATAGAAGAATTGTGTCCATGGTTTCACCTTGAAGTGACCATTGATGGTAAAAGATGGCTTAGAGTAAGAGACTCTTTAAAAGATTATTATGAAACCTTTGGCCCAGAAAAAGTGCCAGTTCCCACCTTTTCTTACTGGAACTTAATTAATGAAATTCTTAAAAGTTCACCCTTTGACAATGGTACCTTACATCTTGTCAGGATTGGAGAAGAGACTATGCAAAACACCTCTCGTCTCCCCATGGCATGCCCATCAGTTAGTATAGACATTAACCCTTCTCAGTCTCCCCAGGACCTTGGGAACCTTCCTGGTCCCCCTCAAAACACCACCCCAAATGAATAAGGCTCCAATGGTTAAAAAAAGCCTTTATCGAGTTTTAAATCCCAGAGACACATTGACCCCTGGGACGGAGGTTACCTTGGAGAAGGAAGCAGCAAGCTACCATTCAGAAGATGCGCCACCTCTCAGGACCCTGCCACAGCCTATAGGACTTACACATCTACCTACCTCCTATATCCCTCCTGCCTTTTGTGCTCCAGCCCTTCAGGAGCAAAATGTCACCCAGATATTTTTTCCCCACTTCCCTTGCCTAGCCTGGCTCCCTTGTGAGAGTCTCTCCAACATAGACGGGAACAGATCAAACTTTTAAAAGAATTAAGATCCCTTGACTCTGAGCTCTGTTCATTAGCCTTAGGCACGGAGTCAATGCAAGCTGGCCCACGGCGGTCTAATACAAAGGCTAAGCCGCTCCATCAGCCTGTTCTCGCCTTCCCAGTCACCCGCAGTCAGATAGATAAGCCTGCCCAGGCTGAGGTCAAAGACTTAGACGAGGATCAAGAAGAGGAAGCGGGAGAAATGGATCAAGGAGATCAGGACTCAGAGGATGAGGAGTTCACCCCTAGGCAGGAAGGAACCAAGAGTGTCTACAAAAAATTAAGCCTGCGTTTTCTTGAAAAACATAAAAAGACTTGTGCTCACAATGGCCCCACTGTGCCCTACACGTTGACTTTATTAGAAAGCCACAGCGCACAATGGCTTACTCCCAATGATTGGAAATTTTTAGACCGAGCGACGCTCAGTGCCGGAGATTTCCTGTTATGGAATGCAGATTTCAAGGAACACTGTCAGGAAACTGCTCAAAAAAAATTAACTAAGGCCTCCTCTAAATCCTGAACTTATGTTAAGCTACTGGGCTATGCGCCATTTGACACTAAAACTAAATAGGCACGTTTCCCTGCTGGACATTTGGCGCAGATTAAGATGGCTGGCTTACCTGCTTGGAGATGCCTCCCTCAAATGGGCTCGGCTACCACTTCTTTGGCAAAAATTTGACAAGGACCCACCGACCCTTATAGAAACTTTGTTCCCCGGCTTAACCTAGCTGCAGAATGCTTGCTTGGACCAAGCGAAAGCGAAAGAACTTTTGTAAAACATCTTGCCTTTGAAAATGCCAACCCGGCATGTCAGGATGTTCTTCGACCACATAAGGAAAAAGGGAAACTTTCTGACTTTATTAGACTCTGTGCAGGGGTGGGTGCAACCCATGCCATGG
Source organism: Callospermophilus lateralis (assembly GCF_048772815.1). NCBI lineage: Eukaryota > Metazoa > Chordata > Mammalia > Rodentia > Sciuridae > Callospermophilus > Callospermophilus lateralis. The sequence continues at coordinate 496,275 of NW_027513394.1, forward strand.
GTCTCGCCCTACGTGCCCGCTTTACCAAGGCCTTTCACAATCCTGCCTCATGTACTTGCTTTACTTGTAAACAACCTGGCCATTTTGCACGCAAGTGTCCGAAAGGCAAACAAAGCCTAGGAATATCGTCTCCTCAAACTGGGGCTAAACCGCCCCCAGCTACCCTTTTTTCAAGATGTGGTAAATGTCATCACTGGGCCAGTAAGTGTAGATCTAAGACAAATGGCCTCAGACAGCCTATTTCTTCCTGCTTCTCAGGAAATTCCCTGCGGGCCCAGCCCCTGGCCACGACCTCCCCCAGGACAAAACCAGGGGCAATAAGGTTTGTTCCCTCCCAAACTCCAAAGCTACCACAAAATTCTTCCCCACAATTGCCTCCCTCCAACTAGCCACCCCAGGCAGCGCATGATTGGACCTCTGTGCCACCACCGATACAATATTAGACTCAATGCAAGGGCACCAGATAATACCCACTAGAATTATGGGTCCCCCTTCATCTCATACGAGTGCCCTTATTCTTGGAAGAGCCTCTGCTACCTTAAATGGTGTTCAGGTCTTCCCTGGCATTAATGAAAATGATTTCACTGGAGAAATAAAAATACTGGCAACAGCTATTAATGGAGTTGCGGCCATCCCAGCAGGAACAAGACTTGCACAATTAATATTCCTTCCCTTGGATTCAGGAGGCACTTCCACTGCCCAAACCTACAATGGGGGACGGCCTCCCTCGGCTCCTCTGATGTATATTGGGTTCAGCCCATTTCTCACAACAGACCCACCCTTGCCTTACTTATTGAAGGAAAGGAATTCCAAGGAATTCTAGATACTGGAGCTGATGCCACATTTATTTCTCACAAATACTGGCCATCAGGTTGGCCCATTACCCCATCCTTGAATGACCTAAAAGGGTTAAGAGTCAAAAAATCCCCATGTCAGTTCTAGGGCTCTTAACTGGACTGATAAAGAGGGTAATAAGGTGACTGTCACTCCTTTCATTGTTCCTGACCTCCCTGTTAACCTATGGGGCCGAGATATTTTGAGTCAAATGGAAGTTATTCTTGCCAGTCCCAATTCCATGGTGACTCATCAAATGCTTCATATGAATTTTGTCCCTGGTACAGGCCTTGTGAGACTGAGACAAGGACTGGTGGGGACTATAAAACCCATAAAAAAAAAATACATATGGACTTAGGTATTCTGATTTTTAGTGTCGGTTCCTGACCCTCCTGTACCCCATGCAGATAAAATTATTTGGGAGACTCAGACTCTTGTGTGGGTGGATCAGTTCCCCCTTCCCCCCCAAAAAAAATTGGAGGCTGCCTCCATGTTAGTGCAGGAACAGCTGGTAGCCGGCCATGTAGAGCCCTCAACCTCACCATGGAATACTCCTATTTTTGTTATCAAGAAAAAATCAGGCAAGTGGCGTCTTTACAATATTTGTGTGCCATTAATACAGTTATGTGCCTGATGGGAGCACTACTGCCTGGAATTCCCACACCAGTGGCTATTCCCAAAAACTATTGTAAAATGGTTTTTGACTTAAAAGTTTGCTTTTTTACCATTCCTTTACATCCTGAGGATAGACCCTATTTTGCCTTTAGTCTCCCTTGCATTAATTTCCACGGCCCTATGCAGAGATTTCAATGGAAGGTTCTTCCCCAAGGTATGGCCAACAGCCCTAGTCTTTGCTAAAAATAAGTTGTTCAAGCAGTAGACCCTGTGAGAGAGTGATGACCACAATTTTATGTTTTACATAATATGGATGATTTTTTAATTGCTGCACCTAATTACCATGACCTTAATAATTGTTACTTGGACCTTTAGAAAACCCTTACTACCTTGAGACTACAGATAGCTCCTGAAAAGGTTTAAACACAGGACCCTTTTACCTATTTGGGCCTTAATCTTCAAGATAATCAGATCCAAATTCCTAAAATACAACTACGTGTGGACCATCTTCACACCCTTAATGATTCTCAAAAATTACTGGGAGATATTCAATGGCTAAGAACATATTTAAAATTACCCACTTGTGTACTTTTGCCCCTTAATGATATTTTGAGAGGTGATTCCTACCCCTCCTCCCCTCAAAAGCTTACTCCCGAGGCATGACAGGCATTAAACCAAGTCACAGAAGCCATTGCCAAACAGTTTGTTACACAAATTTCTTATAACCTTCCTCTGGTTCTGGTTCTTTTACACACTCCTCATATACCCTCAGAAAAATTTTGGCAGTGATATCCATATTTTAAAAATAAAGGCTTCCCCTTGCTTTGGGTCCATTTATCCACCACATCCTCCAAGTTTATTCCCGTTTATCTTGCTCAGGTAGCTTCTATTATTATTAAAGGTCGTTTGCTTTCTCAACAAAATTTTGGCAAAGACCCTGATAATATTTTAATTCCATATACTAATGACCAAACTCAATTTTTACTACAGAGAGGGGATGAATGGGGTATTACCCAATCAGGCCATTTGGGAACAATTGATAACCACTTCCCCAATGACACCCTTTTACATTTTGTCCAGATACATCCATTTATTTTTCCCAAAATTACTCAAAAGGCTCCCAGTCCTCAAGCACTTTCTGTCTTTACAGACGGTTCCAGTAATGGCTGTGCGGACTTTGTTCTCAATAACCAGCCTACCACCTTTGATACTGTCTATCATTCAGCACAGTTTGTGGAATTGTTTGCCATAACACAAGTTTTTATAAAATTTTGTGATAATCCTGTTAATATTCATACAGACAGTGCCTACATTGCTCATTCTGTGCCCCTGCTGGAGATTTCACCCGCCATTAAAGCTTCTTCCAATGTGGCCTTTCTGTTTCACCAACTTCAGCAGCTAATTCAAGCCAAACAACACCCATTTTTCTTAGGACACATCAGGGCACACTCTGATCTTTCCGGCCCTCTAACACAGGTAATGCTCAAGCTGATGCAGCAACTCCTACCATCTTTCCAATTTTTGGTGGCTCCATTCAAAAGGCCAAGGAGCTAAACGACCTTCACCAACTAAATTCCCAAAACCTTCAATTACTTTGTAAAATTACCAGGCAACAGGCACGAGAAATAGTAAAAGAATGCCCTGCTTGCGCTCTCTCCCTCCCCATTCAACACTCAACCCCCGAGGATTACTGCCAAATCAGGTTTGTCAAATGGATGTTACTCATTTTCCTGAATTTGGAAAAACCAAATATATACACGTTTCTATCGATACCTGCAGCAGCTTTATTTCTGCATCACCACATTCTGGAGAGGCTACCAAAGATATCCTTTCTCATCTTGTTTCAGCCTTTTCCATAATGGGTAAACCAATACATATTAAAACAGATAATTGTCCTGCATATACCAGTGCCAAGTTTAAACAGTTTTGTGCTACCTTGCAATTTTGTCATACTACTGGAATTCAATACAAACCTCAGGGCCAAGGCATTGTGGAACGTTCCACCTTACCTTAAAGACTTGGCTATCCCGCCTTAAGGCTTCCACCCTTGTATTTACCACTCACAGGCATTGCCTTAACCATGCATTATTTGCCCTTTTTTTTCTTACCCTAGACAGTGAAGGCCTTTTGGCTGCAGACAGACACTGGCATCCCTTTTCCAATTCTGATCACCCACCTGTTATGTGGCGAAATCCCCTTACAAATAAGTGGAAACGCCCAGATCCTGTTCTCATCTGGGAACGAGGCTCAGCTTGTGTTTTGGACCAAGAGCTAGCAGCCCCAAGATGGTTACCAGAATGCCTGGTTAAACATGTTAATGACTTACCTCAAACCGGGGACAGAGGCCTTCCCCCTGAGTACAAATTTTCCTCTTTTTCACATCCATCCAACAATCTGTGTGAGGATCCTGCTTAAGGAACTTCTGCTGAACAGGTTTGTGCATGGAGGCCTTGGCCCTCCACCTTCCAACATCATGGAGTACCTTTTTGCCCCCCCCCCCATGAATGCAAGGGAGGATCTTGGACTCAGGCTCCCACTAGTTGGACCCAGACTGCTGACTGCATGACTAAGGTGGCTTACCTCCGTGCCGAGGTTGACCATAAACTCAGAGGAGTTCATCAGCCTAAATGGGTATGTGTTAACAAGCCAAAGATTATTCCCCCTAGTACAAGTAAAGCTCTCCAAAATTGTTCTGCAACCCGTACGCATACCCAGGCGATGCATGTCTCTTGTTATGTTTCAGCCTCAATTTGTGTTAACAAGCAGGGAGAATAATTTTTTGAAGCCTCCCTAACTAAAACTCATGAAGCAGGGGGGACCACTATTCATTATACCCCCGTTCTCTTTGACCGGGGAGGAGAAGGCAAATACACCAAGCTACAGTCAGCTGGGTGGAAAGGCACTGTCGGAAAACCTTCCTACTGGCCCATTAAGGCCCCTACAGGGGTCTCTGATGGTAGAGGACCCACTGATGCTGTCAAGCATCCTCAGATAATCAAACTTTTGAAACCTCAAATCCCTGAGCTCACATATCATCCCTTAATGTAGCCGAAATCCCAGTTCCCAGGTTTAGATACCAATACATTAGATATTTTGCAAACTACCTTCTCCTTCCTTAATAATTCCAACCCCACCCTTGCTGGTAATTGTTGGCTCTGCATGACAACAGGGGCAAGCATGCCTATGGCAGTTCCTATTAATTCTACTATGGACAATGATAATACATGCCAACCCGGATTTCCCTTTAAAGTACAGCCTATAGGCACTTTTACATTATGTCTTTTAGGCGCAATGCAGAATAATACCTATGATAAGGATTTTGGAATTACTTCCTTTGGAAATTGCTCAACAGTACAAAATTATTCCTCACCCATCCCATCTCTTTGTCCACCCAATGGCACAGTTGTTATGTGTGGAGGAAATGTGGCCTTCCCCAGGCTTCCAGCGAATTGGACCAGTGACTGTGTTCTTGCCTTATTACTCCCTGATATAACTATTGTCCCAGGAGATGAACCTCTAGCCTAGACACCTTAGTCAAAAGACAGAGGCGGGTGATACAGGCCTTACCACTTATTGCCAGCCTTGGAATAACAGCTGCTGTGGGCACAGGTACACTGGCTTAGGCACGGCTATACACCCTTACGATCGCCTGTCTCAACAACTTAAAATGATGTACAAACTCTATCAGAAAAAAATAAAGATTTGTAGGACTAAATAGACTTCCTGGCAAAAGTGTTCCTTCAAAACAGACGAGGCTTAGATTTGCTGACTGCTAACCAGGGAGATATTTGATTGGCCTTAGGGGAACGATGCTGCTTTTATGCCAATAAATCAGTCATAGTATGCACTAAATTTAAGCAGCTTCAAGAAGATCTAGAAAGGAGATGAAGGGAACTATTTGAAAATCCCCTCTGGACTAAGCTTAATGGATTTCTACCCTACCTTCTTCCCCTATTAGTCCCTTTGTTGGGTTTACGTTTAATGGTGACCATAGGACCCTGCATTATAAACAGTGTGGTACAATTTATTAAAGAACACATTAATATTATGGCCTCTAAGCCCATACAGATCCACTGTCATCATCTGGAGTTGGAAGACCACGCTGTCAACTTTTAAAAGGATGTTCTACCCTTCTCACAGGCTTATTTCTCAAGTTTACATCCCCACAGATCTCTCTTTCTTACATAAAACTATAAGTAACAGCTCTGACAAACCATCTTCTGCCCTTGCCATAAGGGTTCGTCTACATGGGCCCTTCGGCTTGGGGGAAGACGCACCCATGGAGTGAGGATGTTAGGCCATAATATCGGAGGGTGAAGGAAGGACTGCAAAAGGATGGATCCACGGATCCCCAAACACAAGACCTCTGAGTGACACGCTCTGGTGCATGGCGGTTGGCATGCATCCCCTTCAAGGCCATCTCCTCCAAAAACATGCCAAGGCCACCACGAAATCTGCTAGTAAAGATGCTCACTCGGATCAGGAGATATTCTAAGGCCTCCTAGAAAATCAGAGCCTCTAACCCCCCCTAAAAATATGGCCGGTAAGGTAGGTCAAATATTTTATATAAGAAAGGGGGAGATGTCAGGGGCTAGAAGGAAGTTCTCCTTCAAAGAATAGCCTGACACTTACAAGAAACAGCCCCCTGGGAGACATCCTGCCTGGGAGATATCCCACAACCATCTATCTCCCTGAGACATCCTGTCGCCTTCTGTCTTCCTGAAATATCCTGAGGTTATCTAACCCTGTGAAGACATCCAGCAACTGCCGATAAGAGAGCTTTCCCATCGGCAGCATATAAACACCCTGTGAGAACAATAAAAGTTTGCAGCTTGATCAGAACTCCTGTCTGGCTGTCATCTCTCCTGTCTCTTGTCCCTTCATTCCTTCCCAACTATGTTCGATGCCCACGTTCATGTGTCCTGCCAGCCAGGACACCTGGCACTAACCCATACCCTACTAGACTATGACTATTAATCCTACTATGATGGAGAAAAATAACCCAAATAGAATAGAAATACAAGCAGTTCAGAGGAGGCATGGTGTATAGTTGGAGTTGCCTTTTTCATGATATAGGGTAGGTGTTATAAATCTAGCTAATTTTTAATTGAAATAGTTCTCCATGTGTTTTTAAAGTTAAAAAATATGTGAATACCTGGCTCCCTTTCTCTGTAGCCTATTGAACACATGTATTTTATATGCACATATAGAATCCTACCTGGTATCACACGTATATTCTTGTGAGGTGGCTGACTTAGCAGATGCAAATTGTGAGAAGAGATCACTTCTCCTAAACGCTGTTGGAACTGAAAATTCAACCTATGGGGGAGCCTCCTAGTAGAAAAACATTATACATAAATCCATGTTAAGTAAAATAAATATTTTTGCATCAGTGGATGATATATATTTCATGAATAATTTCGATTGGCATATATATTGCTACTTCTTATTGTCTGTGTTTGTGTTTTGTGTGTGTGTGTATATATATATATATATATATATATATATATATATATATATATATACTCTCCAAATTTTTCAAAATATAAAATATAAGTGTCCTATATACACTACCTAAATTCATTCATGTTCATGTATGTGGATTCATAATCAACTTTTCACAAGATTATTCTCAGAAATATACATCCACCTGAAATACATATTTGTTTCCTAGTACTGAAAAGTAACTTCAGTGAATGGTGCATACAATCCTAATATTTCTACAGTAACTGACCCAGTTTAACATCAATCCAAATAGATTCCTATGGGACATGATGTGTATTTTGAAGTTCATTTTATTTAACACTGGTACATTACTATTTCTTCAGTTTATGCAAACCATAGGATATATATTTCATCCACAGATTCACAAATTAATAGGCATTTGTTTCACTTTCAATCATTTCCTGCTTCAGAACACATGTATTCCTCCAGGTTTCTTGACTGTTCTTCTCATGAGACTTCTTTCCCAACACATTATTTTCGATTTCCATAAAAATTTGAATCAAAACTCCCACACTCTTCATGATAAACCATAACCCTAATGTTACCATTAGATGTATAACTGGTTGAAATGAATGATTGTATATCAATATAAGATTTCCTGTATATTTTCAGATAACAATTCAATCCATTATTTAAAGTTGGAACCAGTTATATAATTTATGTTGAGTGTCTATATGGAAGAAGCTGAAGGCCATTTGGGAGTGTTTTGGTTTTAATTGTGGTCATTTGTTGGTGGTTGGAAGAGATGACTGGGTCCACCTGGGCTTGAACACTGGTGTGATTCCCCATAAGACTGAGTTCTGGAACCGAACTCAGAGAAGTATTGCCATGAAGTCGTGTTGGGATTTTTGGAGGCCACGCATGAGAGTCACCCTTGGAAACTGAGTTCTAGGCCCAGGATGGCTTTCCACATTGCCATGGGAATCTCATCCAGGATATTACATGATTTTATTTTTAAAGAGTTGGCAGCCACAATTAAGTGACAAAACACACATGGATCTCACATTGTAGACCTCAATGGGCCTGGCTTCATGTGACCTTTTGCCCCCTCTTTGGGAAGCCTTGCCTGTGAGAGTTCTCCAGAGGTTTTATTCAAATGAGCTTCCTCAAAATTTTATGGTTCCTGGATGAATGGGAAACCCACAGTGGCTCCAAATTCATCCTTGAAAAATGGCGAGATAAATAACCTGAAATTTTGGACATTCCCTTGACCTGGTGACACTGGAAAACATTTCCATGTCCTTTTGCTGATCAGGAGTATACCAGACAGTGCCTTGATTGACTGGGTTTCATTAAAATGATGTAGAACAGAGATGCCAGTAAGTTGGAGCCTTCTGAGTAGTGAGCCTAGAGTAGTGGTTAGCAAGTGTGTGATAATACATCTGTGCTGTGGCCATGGAGATCTGCCATTGGCTTTCAAATGTCCTGTGACTGACATGGTGCAGCCAGCAGACAATTATATGAAAAGGCATCTTGGTATATGGAGACATTTCTGGGCAATGTTCAGAATCAGGTTGCTATGGACAAGGGCGCAAGCTATGTGGGATAGAAGCCTGGTTGGTGCGTTCTCCAGCAGACACTGACCAACCACATGTGACAGAATGCCGTGCAGCACTGCGACCCATTTGAACTCCTTGTATTTTGTGAAGCAAATACCAAACTCCCATTGTAGCAGCAAGAAAGACCATTAAAAGTGGAGTATGACCAAAGGGCTTCACAGTCCACACGAGGAGACGCTTAGCCCCAATGGCCATTGTTTACCTACAAAAAGAGAATTCATCACTGATGCACCATGTTCATTGGAAAATAAGAACACATGTCCTTCAGGTCACATAGATGCATATCTAGCTTTGATGGTCTCACTACAAAGGAAGTTAAAGCTACTGACAACAACATATATTTCAAGTGCCCAGCCTCAGAGGCAGTTTCTCAAAATGTCTTTAGGCCAGGAAACCTCTATATTCATAGACACAGGGTAAAACTCTTTGTACCCCCAATACTAATTTATATGTCTTCAAAATATTGCTCCCAGAAATGGTACGAGAAATACTCATGTCACCTGATCTACATATACATTGTATCACAGTAATATTCTGAACACAAAATGCAAAGGTCACTCTTATGATTGTACCAAAACCTAAATGGAAAGTGAACCTGCATTACTAAAATCATCCATGTCAACTTGCCTAATGCTCTCAAATGTCAATCCTATTGATTACTACATATTTCTTTTTTCCTAAGATTATATAATTAAAGTCAACCCTGTTGAATGTGTAATCCTATCACTAACTTTATGCTTTGACTGATTTCATAATGTCTCTATTGATATCTGCTTTCCTACATGTTTTCTCCAGTTCATCATTGTGACTGACTCTTCACATGTGCTGACATTTACATTCACTCTCTATATGAAACCCTATTGCTAAAGGACTTTTTTTCCAAATCCTATATTCACTCTTCTTCCTAAACCTACCAACTATATTCCTAATCTTTCTGACTATCCCGTTTTGAATGGATGTTCTTTTCAACATTCAATCATCCAAGTAAATGTCAGGTGAGCGTCGGAGGAAGAGACCACCCAGAATCTATGTCATGCAACAGCAAAGGGTTTATTGGGGGTCCAGGGTGCTGGTGCTCATAGCTCACTTGAATAGAGCAGAGAGCCCTGAGAACAGCTTAAGCAGAGCTTATATACTTTCCTTGGAAAGGGCAGGGAGGAAATTTTATTAATGGATCAGGGCGAGTGGGCAGTTTGCGGGCAACCGGGTGAGGGAGTGCATTCTGTAGTTTGGCAGTTGGGGACAGCACATTCTGGGAACAAGATTAGCAAACATTTCTCAAGATTTCAACAGTGTTTTGTTAAGCATACAGAAAAACAGGAAGTGACAAGTGCCTATTTTATTAACCTTTCATTCCCCACTTCTTTTTCTGGCTACTTTTAGTCATAAAAGTGATCATTGGGGGGTGTCACATTTTATGTCTGCTAGTGGGGTATTAACATAAGTTTAACTTGTCCAATTTGAGATTGGAGAAAAGAAATTACATGGTTGAGCAAACAGAGTTTATAGTTAGCAATAATATGACTATTATTATTGGACCTGCCAGTTTTGATAAATACGTAGTTAACCAGGGGGACTGTGTAAACCAAGACTCAAACTACCCTTTTTTGGCCTCTCTCTCTCGTTGACACTCTTCAAGTTGTCCTTTTAATTTACTCATAGATTTTTTTACAACTCCAGAATGGTCAGCATAAACACAACATTTTTCCATCAATGCAGAACAAAGGCCCCCTTCTCTCATGAAGAGGAGGTTCAACCCTCGACTGTTCTGTAAAACAACTTCAGAGAGAGAGGTTAAAGATTTCTGAAAGCTGTGATGGAGGTTTCTAATATCTTTAAGTTTTGGTCTATGCTGCTTCTAATTGTGTCATTTGTTGTGTCCCATGGATCAAGGCAGTGGTTCTTGTGCCCACCTCTGCAGCAACTCCTATTTCTAATAGGATGGCTAAAGTGAGGGATATATATTCCAAGTGGAACCGGGTTTTATTTCCCCCTATTTGAATTTCAAATGAACCTGCATCAGGATAAAGCACTCTGGGAAACATCTGCACCATTACACAATTAATCATATCTGTTGACAATTTCATGAAAACATAAAAAATGTTTAAGTATATAGAATTATACTGGTGTAGGGACAGACAAGGCAAGGTGCCTAAGATAGTACCGAAGACAGGGAAACAGTCCTATTTGTTTGCAACCAGATTCAGAGGGTATTACTTCTGTTGTAATCAATAAATCCCCTGAAACCCAAGTTTAGGTAGTTTCTGAATTTTGTACCCAACATGTAAAGGAAGGGGCACAGAAGTTCACAGTCTGCAGAAGTTCACAAAAAGCAGTTTATTTTTCTGTTTTTTTCCTCCATTCTTGGCAAGTTAACTTTTCAAGGACACCTGGGTTAGGGAGAGCTCTTTCTTCCCTTTAATTTTCACCCTGCCAGCTGTTACCATGGAGCCCAGTTTGTAACTTCTGTATCTTAGAAATGTAGCCATCTCTGTGAATCCCTAGCTCATGGCCAGAGGCCTTGTACACATATTTTGTGAAAAACTAGTAAGGGGGTGTCTACCTTAGGAGTGCAGATTTTTTTAGCCAGTGGCCAAGTAGAACAGGGCAACACGAAAAGAGGAATTTTATCTACTCTGAAGTCTTTTATAGGGACTCTTTTGCTGAGAGTCCTAAAGTCAGCCATGATGAAGACTTCTGAAGAAGGTCAGATAAGACTTTTCGGTGGGCCTGGTGCAGAGGGGGCATATGGGGTAGGTGGGGCTGAGAGCAGTTCTGAAGATCTGAGAATGAGGAAGGAGAGATGTAAAAGAATAATGGGAAAGGGGTTTGGGATTTTCCTAGCAACAAAAACTTGAGCAGTAGAACAGGTAGAGCAGAGGAGAAGACCGGAGTTAGTATCACTAAAAGCCTGTAAGGGACTTTAAATTCTGAGTAACCTGTTTTCAGTGATGACAAAGAAACTTTTAAGTCCATTTTCATTACATCTTGGATAGCGGTCTGAGGGCTCTCCTCAGCTGGTTTGAGATTTGGGTTAGCTGGTAACAGGACCTGGTGGGATCCGGTGCGGACACTGATAGGAGAAGAGAGGAGAGAGTTGGTGGAGGGGTACTTCATTACCTGCTACCTCAGCAATTGGGCAATGGTCTGAGAACTGGCAGAGGTTTGGATTTTTGATCTAGTAATTGGAGGGGAGAAATCATGTAGCTGAGGTGATAGTGACAGCAGAGAGTCTGGAGCAGAAGGCTAAGGGTGAGGATCTATTGGAGAAACATAGGTCAGGATGTGAGCGAAGGAGGGAAAAGGCCTCCACATAGGGGAATCTCCTTTCACCCTTTTGAGCATTTGCAGAAGTTACAAATGTCACGCAGAATTTGAGGATCTAGAGACCAAACTGTGGGCCATCGGGTTTGGTTATCTAATTGGTAATATGGCCAATGCTGTGTACAGAATTTTTTTTTTATTGGTTATTCAAAACATTACAAAGATACAGAATCACATTGATTACACATCCACATTTTTACATAATTCCATAATAGTAACTGTTGTATTCTGCTACCTTTCCTATCCTCTAATATCCTCCCTGCCCTTCCATCTTCTCTCTCTACCCCATCTACTGTAATTCATTTCTCTCCTTATTTTTTTTCCAATTCCCCTCACAACCTCTTTTATGTAACAATGAGAGTCTCCTTCCATTTTCATCCAATTTCTCTTTTCTTTCCCTTTTCTCTACAGAATTTGATGAGAAGCTTGAGATCCATCAGGCAGTCCCTGTATGCTCACATCCCCATGACTTACAGAAGAAGTCAGCTTTCCCCCCACACAGCCGTGATTTCATGTGGCTTTGATAGTCCACCAGGCAATCATAGTAATCTAGGCTAGCCAACCTGCATCTGGCTCGCTTGTCCCTACATCCATTATGTTTGTTTCCATCGTCTATGTTTCGGAAAGGATTTAATGGAATTTTAGTGGCATCCTCTTCATCTGGGATATCCCAATAGGAAAGACGTATAGCCAGCTGATAAATGTCTGGGTGGAGAGATGGTCACTAGTTACCTAAGTGGGCTGTATACAAAATAGACCATACTTCTTTTCCAGTAGGATTTCTGATCAGCCATCGCTGCTGAACGTGCTGATGAGGGTTAGGACTACTGGTGGTCAAGGGGAGAGTCTATAGCTTTATCCACACGGTGAATACACAATTTGAAAGGGTTACCAGTCTTTTCCAGTTTGCATCCAGAGTCTCAACAGGCCGCAGGCTTGAGATGAGAGGTATGGATTCAGGAAATGATTCTGTCTACCTTTACCGCTGCAGGTGTTATAAGTAGCACCTGGTATGGTCCTTTCAAGCGGGGTTCCAGGGATGACACCTGATGTCGTCTTACATAGAAGAAGTATCTTACTTGATGTTGATTTGGAGTCCTCTCGTCCCCAGGTTGTTAGGCAGTGGCCATCTGTTTTCAAAGGTATCCTGAGTTCTTTCAAGAACTTTAAGTCTGTCAAGCAAGGGGGTGTGAAAGGGATCGTTAGGTCTTAGAGTTGTGGTTAGGTCCCTTACTGGAGGAGGGGCACCATCGAAAATTTCATAGGGGGTGAGGTTACACAAAGAAACAGAGGGAGTATTTCTTGCATGAAACAGTTCATTAGGCAGGAGCATAGTCCAATATTTTATGCCGGTCACTAAGCTTAATTTCGTTATGGTCTCTTTAATGGTTCTATTCATTCATTCTGCCTGTCCTTAACTCGGGGGTCTATAAGCACAATGTAACTTTCAATAAATCCCCAAGGTCCTGGCTAACCCCTGACTTATGTGGGTTATGAACGCCGGTCCATTATCACACCCTATTACTTTAGGCAGGCTGTATCTTGGAAAAATATCTCCCAGGATCTTCTTCACCACAATTTGCACTGTTTCTTCTTTTTTTATTTTTTTCCTTTTCTTTTTTTTTGGTGGGAAAGGCTTCAATCCATCCTGAAAATGTATCTACAAAGACTAGGAGATATTTAAGTCCATAACTTGCTGGCTTTATTTCAGTAAAGTACACTTCCCAGAATTGTCTTTGTCTGGTTCCTCATAGGTGCTTTCCTCCAGGAAGCTTGGAAGGATAAGAATTAACCAATTGATGGACCTGACAGGCTTTTGTTAACCATTCAGTTATTTCCTTTAACTGTGAGTCAGTTAGTGAAAAACTCTGTTCTTGATCCTTCATGAATGAATGTAGTTTCTTTAAACTAAGGTGAGTGATTTGGTGTACATTATCTACTGACATAGTTAGAGCTGTGAATATAGAAGTTTTTACTGAAGGATTTAGAAATTCCACTTGGGGGCCTTCAGGGTTAAAAGTTATTTTGGCCCGGAGCTTGGTGAGCAGAACTCTGCCCATCAATGGGGCCGGGCATTCTGGAATTACTTGGAAGAAGTGATGGATTTTTCCTTTCCCCTGGTCCCAGGTCCTCATAGTTGTCCAAGCCCGATATTTACTGAAATTAACACCTTGAATTAGAGACCTTTTATTTGATAGAGGGCAAAATGGGGCCTTAATGGCTGAGTATATTGCCCCTGTATCCACTTCAATGTTTACTGGGGTGCCCTACACTTCAAAAGTTAACCTGAGCTCGCGGAGGGGATCTGATCCCCAACTTTCTTAGTCATCCTCCAGAGTCAGAATGGCTGGCTGGCGTGGCTGTCTCTTTCTAGGGCTCTCTTTGGCCCAGTGTCCTTTTTCTTAACAGTAGGCACATTGATCTGAGGCCAGGGGTGGCCTCTAGTTTGGGCCCAGGTATCCCTTCCTGTCTCCATGTTTCTTATTTCTGGCCTATTTGCTGTTGTGACCAGGACCTTAGTCAATTCCTTAGTCTGTCTTTTGTTTCTTTTATCCTCCCTTTGCTTCCTTATCTTCCTCAGTTTCTCTTGTATAGTATACCTTTCTGGCTTCTCTGACTAAATCTCTCAAAGTCATATCTTGTAATCCATCTAAGTGTTGTAACTTTCTTTAAATATCCAGGGCAGCTTGCCCAATAAAGGCCATCATGTCAGATGCCTTTTGAGCCTCTGCCTGAGTATCAAAAGGAGTATATCTCCTATATGCCTCCATAATTCTCTCTAGAAACATAGAGGGAGATACATCAGGCCCTTGAATAAACTCTATTACCTTGGCCAAATTAGTTGCTCGCCTAGCAGCCACTAAGATACCCGCTATTAGAGCCCGGAGATAAGTGGACAAATTCTCCCTACCTTCAAAGGTGTTGGGGTCCCAGTTTCGTCGATTCTACGGAAAGCCGGGTTGAATATGTTGGGAAGTTGTGTCAGTCACACATCTGGTCCTAGGATATTATTTTCTAGCTTTTAGGAGGATTCTCTTTTGTTCCTCTGTCATGAAGAGAGTCTTTAGGTGTTGTTGGCAGTCATTCCAAGTAGGCTGGTGTGAAAACATCTATGAATCAACCACACCTGAGAGACGAGTGGGGTCCTTGGTAAAAGGAGGATTGTTATTTTTCCAGTTATATAGGTCTGAAGAGGAGAAAGGCCAATACTGGTAGGCTTGCATTTTTTCCCCATGGCCATCATCAATCATTGGCACATAGGGACGGAGGGGGAGCATCACGGGAGTTCCAAGGTTTTCAATCATTCATTGCCAGTGAGTTCCTTTAGCCGGGCCAGTTTCCTCCAGGGGAGGAGGGGCTGTGTGTGCCGCGGGGGAGTTTTCTGGAGGGTGCTGGGCTGGCTTAGCTTCCTCCAATGGCGGAGAGGCTGAGTCAGCAGCAGGGGAATCACTTAGAGGGTGTTGGAGGTTGGGAGACTAGGGCAAGGGATAAGGAGAGGGATGAGAGTCCAGTAGAGTTAAATCTTGTGACTTAGGCAGAAAAGAGGGTGGAGGAGGAGGAGGAGCAGAGGGTTTGAGAGATCGTGGGGGAAGGATTAGGAGTGGGGGCAGGGGCAAAGAAAGGCTTCACCCATGGATGAGATTTGCAGAGGTAATCCCGGGTTAAGATATATGGCTTTTGATCTGGATGGCTATGTGGCTCTCCCTGAACGACAATATCTCTGACTTTTTAAATTAGTGAGAAGTAGAAAAATCCTTCTAAGGGCCATCCAAATCCAAAGGTGGGCCATTCTGAGGCACAGAGAGTCTGCCAGGTCCAGTGGTTTACTGAAAAAGAAAGATTCTGAGCCCTTAAGCGGAATTTGGTCCAGTGATCAAGGGTCAGGGACAGAGGCATTGAAGTGCTCTTTCCCATAATGGAAAATGCACAAACAGTAAAAGCAACAACACATGACACAGACAAGACAAGACAATAAAGACAGGCAATGGACGTCCTACACTGAGACGAGGACTGAGTAGCTGGCAATACCTGATGGACTGGCAATACCGAATCTGAAACAAAATATCACTGAGTTGAGGAGACTATTGTTCCTCGATTTTCAGAGTCCTCTGGGGTGTCCCTCAGGGTGGTGGCCTGTGGCTCTGTGACACATCTGTCAGCCACCGTGAGAGAGAGCTCACGCTCTTTATTGACAGCCATTTTCCAAGCCCTAACCTGAAACCTGACACCAGAAAGAGGCGCCTTACAAATCCCGAGAGGAGCCTGTTGGGGTCTCTCGTCCGATGCTGCCAGAACTCGGTGGAACCTCCATATGTAAAGGTCGGACGAGTGTCAGGCGAAGAGACCTCCAAGAGACTGTCTCATGCAAAAGCAAAGGGTTTATTGGGGGGGCAGCATGCTGGGGCTCAGAGCTCACTTCAATAGAGCAGAGAGTCCTGAGAACAGCTTAAACAGGGCTTATATACTTTCCTTGGGGAGGGCAGGGAGGGAAGTTAAGTATACAGAAAAACATGAAGAGACAACTACCTATTTTACTAACTTTTCACTAACGACTATACTTTGCCAGATTTCCTAATGTCTCTATTGATATCTATTTTCCTACATATTTTTCCCAGTTCATCATTGTGACTGATGCTTCACATGTGCTGACATTTACATTTACTGTGTACCGAAAAGCTATAGCAAAGAAATTTTGGTGCAAATTCTATACTCACTCTCCTTTCTAAACTACCGACTATCTTCTTAATCTTACCGACTATCACTTTTGGACTGGAAGTTATCTTTGACAATCAATCATCCAAGGCACAAGGTCCAATGCAATTGTATATCGATGTACCTGAGACATCTGTGCAGAAAATAAATCAAAGCTAAGTATCACAATCAAGGTCCTAATACACTTCTGGGTTTTAAATCTTACCTAGATTTCTGTTTTCATACTTATATTTTACCTATATATTCTTGTAATTATTGCAGGTTATAAATACAATTATTCATCCAGCTGAATGATTCCTAACCCAAATCAAACCTGTTATTAACCCTAACCATACACTGTTGCCTCAATCTAACTTTACAGAAGAGCAGGGACAGAGATGGTCTTACAATTCAAAAATGTAGGATTCCTTCCAACTACTGAGAAACTCAAAGGTCCATGCAAAAATGATCCCTGCAGAAGTTGTAGGCAGCTATGTAGGAACTGAGAGAGCAAAAGTCATCTTCCATTGTAAAAAACCTGGTCAGGATGAAGGAATGTGTCTGAATCAGCCTCTGTCTTCTTAATTTAGAGAAGAAAGACCAAACCAGGCCTGTGTTGAGAGCTGTTCCCGGGTGCCTATGGTTGATATACCATTCTAAGTTGTGAAAGTGACACAGGAAGTAGGGGCAGCCTCCATTTCATGGGACCCTTTGAAGCAACTGTTAGGACAATGTGGTTTCCAAGGCAGTGACCTTATTCACTTCCTGAAGGAAGTGACCTCACCTAACATCCTTGGAGAAAGAACTCTCTGAACTTGGGATCGAGGAAGCCAGTCACCCAAATCCAGCCCCAGTCCCACTCCCAGGGTTCTCACTTGCTTGGATTTACCAAGGACAGATTTAGTCTTTCTTGGTACCTACTGATGTGAGGATGGCCAAATGTCAGAAAGCTCTGAAAAGTCGCCTTTACTGAGAAAGCAGGAATTGGATCACCGCCGGCTCCTCAGTTCTTCACAATGTTGACCAAAGAGACCAGATCTGAGACAGGAAAGGCCATTTTGGGGGAAGAAAATATGGCCCACAATCAGAGAAACTCTGGATAGTCACAGACCTACTTCGGGGAAGGAGGTGCCTTTGTGGGTGTGGGTGTGAGTTTGTGCATTTGTCTCATGTTCTCAGAATAGGTAGGAAAGTCGGTATGTTTGGTTTGGTGTAGACTGTTTCGAGTAAGTTGTTTGACAAGGCGAGTGTTTCTATGTCTGTGTATCCCACGGTGTCCATGGTTGTAGACATCAGAAAAGAGAATGCATCAATTGATATCTCCTGTCTAGTTGAAAGCTTCCCAGCATTCATCCTGCCCAATTTATGAATGGATTTCAGCTTGACTTATCGATGGGCAACACTTGCTATCTTTCAAAGTTTCTGCTTTCTTCCTGAATTCTGGCCACTCTCCAGAATAGGCTCATGGTTTTGTGTCCAATATATGTACCACTTCCAAGCCCTGTGAAATCGCCATGTACTGGATAGCTGAAAGGAATGGCGAGCATCTCAGAAAACTCAGATATCAGTGTGATCAGGATAGTCTCAGTGGAGAAACCCTGCTTTGGGCCTTTTAATTACCAATTGTTCTGCTGCCCTGAATGTCTGAAAGGTCTTTTCTTCAGGCCACCCCTTTTTGAAGCCTGGAAAAAACTGTTTTCACATGGAAATGAATGGGCATCACCTGAGGCTTTTTGCTTAATTCCTTTGGAAAGGATGTGTCTGAATCAACCTTTTGGCCCTGTGTGAGGCTTAGGCTTAGATTCTCAGCACCTGATGGATCTAAAGAAAGATCCCATGTGTGCATCCAAAACCAAAATAGCCAAAAGAGCAGTCATTCTGGATGAAGTCTCTCCCCTTCCTTTGTGAGGTTCCAGACCTACATCAAGTTAGAATAGGAATGCTTTGGGTCAAATAATTTCTTCAAAGCCCTGCAGAGGCTAGCCTGTAGGTGCTTGGGTTTCCTCATGTCTCCAATTCAAAGAAAGAATCTAAACCCCACAGTCAGTAGTCCTCAAATTGGAGAAGCAGAGAAGTATTAACAGCAGGCCTATGTGATCACACCAGGTTCACAGGAAGGGTGTCAAAGCCACCCTGATTTTAGGCAAATTAGGGGCAAGGGAGATTATTTTGGAGACTGTCTTGGTCTGCGCCCCTCATAGAAACATACAACCAGAGGTTATGAAGAGTGTTTATATGAAAGATCATGAGGGCCATGTGGGAGGGTGTAGGTTTTAATTGTGGTCATTTGTGTGGTGGTTGGAAGAGATGACTGGGTCCACCTTGACATGAACTCTGGTGTGATTCCCCTAAGAGACTGAGTTCTGGAACTGACCTCAGAGAAGTATTGCCATAAATTGTGTTGGGATGTTAAGAGTCCACGCATGAGAGTCGCTCTTGGAAACTGAGATGTATGCCCAGGTTGTATTTCCACAAAGCACTGGGAATCACAGCCAAGATATCACATGATTTTATTCTGAAAGACTTGGCAGCCATAGTTGAGAGTCAAAACACACATGGACCTCACATTGTAGACCTCAATGGGCCTGGATTCACGTGACCATTTAGCCACTCTTTGGGAAGCCTTGCCTGTGAGAATTCTCCATAGCTTTCATTGACATGAGCTTCCTCAAAATTTAATGGTTCTGGATTGATTTGAAACGCACAGTGCCTCCAACTTCATCTTTCAAAAATGGCTAGATAAATACCAAGAAATTTTTGAAATTCCCATGACCAGGTGGCACTGGAGAACCTTTGGATGTCCTGTTGCTGATCATGAGTATACCAGACAGTGCCTTGATTGACTGGGTTTCATGAAAATGGTGTAGAACAGAGATGCCAATAAATTGGAGCCTGCTGATTACTGGGCCTAGAGCAGTAGTGGGCAGGTGTGTGATAAAACATTTGTGGTGGGGCCATGTGGATCTGCCATTAGCTTCCAAATGTCTTGTGACTGACATGGTGCAGCAAGCAGTCCCTTCTATGTAAAGGCATCTTGTAATATTGAGAAGTTTCAAGGCAAGTTTCAGAATCAAGTTGCTATGGTCAATGGGGCAAGCTATGTGGGATAGAAGCATGGTTAGTGCATTGTCCTGCAGAAACTGACCCACCACACGTGACAGAACTCCCTCCAGCACTGTGTCCCAGTTGACCTCTTTGTATTTTGTGAAGCAAATATCAAACTCCCAGTGAAGCCGCAAGAAACACCATGAAAATTTTAGGATCACTAAATGGATTCACAGTCCACACGGGGAGACACTTAGACCCCAGTGGCCACAGTTTAGCTACAAATAGCAAATTCAGCACTGCTGCTCATGTTCAGTGGAAAATAAGAAACCATGTCCTCCAGATCACATAGATGCAGACCCACCTTTATTGGTCTCACTAGAAACGAACCTAAAGCACTTGACAACAACATATGTTTCAAGTGCCCAACCTCAGAGGCAGTTCCACAAAAAGTCTTTAGGCCAGAAGAGCTCCAGTTTGTGGAGTGTTTACCCTGTCCCTTACTTTTGGAAACTCCTTAGCATATTCCATTCCAGATATGTATTCACAGATTTTCTAACTCTTCTCCTCTAATTTTGTCTTACTTGGGGAGTAGGTAATGTCAAGCCATTTTTCTGGATGACAGTGGGAACAATTTTTTGTAGCACATATTTGCATACACATTGGATTCATTTTACAATTTTCCAGTCAAAATAGTGAATCTTTCACACTAACCCCTATGCTACTAAACTCTGACTACTAATTGTAATATGATGGAGAATAATAACCCAAACAGAATTGAAATACAAGCAGTTCAGAGGAGCCATCGTGTATAGTTGGACTTGCCTTTTGCATTACATAGGGTAGGAGTTATGAATCTAGTCAATTATTTGGTTGAAAGAATTCTCCATGTTTTTTAAAAGTTAACAAATATGTGAATTCCTGTCTCCCTTTCTCTGTAGCCTATTTAGCACATGTAATTTTATATGCACATATAGAATCATACCTGGTATCACACGTATATTTTTGGTGAGGTGGCTGACTTGGCATATAGAAATTGTGAGAAGATATCACTCCTTCTAAAAGCTGTTGGAACTGAGAATTCAACCTATGGGTGATCCACCTATTTGAATAGCATTATACATAAATCCATGTTCAGTAAAATGAATATTTTTGAATCTGTGGATGATATGTATTTCATGATGAATTTCGATTGACATATATAATGCTACTTTTTAATGTCTCTCTGTGTGTGTCTGTGTGTGTGTGTGTATATATATATATATATATATATATATATATATATATATATATCTTCCAGATTTTTCAAAATATGAAATATATGTGTCTTATGCACTCCCAAATTTTATTCATATTCATGTATGTGGATTTATAATCTACTTTTCAAAAGATTATTCTAAGAAATATTCATCCACCTGAAATACATTTTGGTTTACTAGTACTGAAAACTATCTTCAGTAAATGGTGCATAGAAATCCTAATATTTTGACATTGCAAGATGGCCATGAATTGAGTGCATCACACCCTTTGTACTGCGCCACTTCACATGTGAATAAGGAGTTAGAATGACGAAAAAGTATCTTGTTAGGATCTTACAGAAAAATGGGTGTGCCTGGAACCTAGAAGAATGATTTCCACCACCGAGGTCCGGTAATTGAGTCTCAAACAAGAGCCAACTATGCGACCGAAGATCTGGGGTGACTGATCCGTGCGGCCCGTGCCGTGGCTACAGGCGGCGGGCCTCCACCGAGAAGCGACCAGCATGCAGGGAGAAACGTTGCTGCAGATTCTGTGGAATCCGGCTGGCTCACCCGCCACTGAGCCCGGGGCTGAGTTCGGGATTTCAGATGGGGAAGAAAGCACTACAGTTCTATCCTCCACAACCGAAACTCCACCGAGGAAACCAACGGCCACCATCTTGGAGAGCTGAAGTATCCACCGCCACTCTCTGACAGATTGCAACAACAAAACAGGTGTGTGTTACTCAGCTTATCTCCCATACAGCAGGTAATTCGCAAAAATTCTCTCTTAGGCTTTCTGGGGGAGGGATTACCAGAGAAAGCCTTCATAAAGATGGGGGGAAAACTAGTGGCACCTGACCTTCAACTTCCCCTCCCATCACCGGTGAAAACGAAACTTTTCTAGCCATCGCAATGGGTGGCAAGCCGAAAAAAATCAAAACAATAGAGTGCCAGGGTTCCCAATAGACACCCTCCACACCCAAGAAACGGCAGGCAAAGAGTACAGTTTGAGCTGCCGAGAGGCATCACTCAGGGGAAATATGGTGTAGCAGGGGAAATCAGGACTCGCAGAGGAAACCAGGGGACTAAAGGACAGACCCGTGTGACTAGGTGGCTAGAGAACACCTGCCCACCAGGAAC
Organism: Callospermophilus lateralis; assembly: GCF_048772815.1. Lineage (NCBI taxonomy): Eukaryota > Metazoa > Chordata > Mammalia > Rodentia > Sciuridae > Callospermophilus > Callospermophilus lateralis. The sequence continues at coordinate 518,230 of NW_027513394.1, forward strand.
CAATCACCCGCTGGCTGCCTGCGCAATTGGGCAGCTAGAGATCACCCGCCCGCCGGTGACAGCCCATTCACTGATTGCACGACTGGATGGCTGGAGACCGCCCGCCCGCCAGCGACCGGGAGGTGAAACCAACCAGAGACAGTCCAGTCCCACCCCCCCATTCAAACACCCCGGCAAGGAGCCTGGGCCCTGCCATAGCAGACAGGTGACATCACTGGAGCTCAGCTGTCGGAATTCCTTCCAAGCAGAATCCACTTTTGCAGGCATAGTCTACAAACACAAAAGAGAGACAACAGAGATATATAAAACCAAAACAAATCTATTGAATAGAGCAGAAACACAGCAATCAAATAGAGCTGAAAAGTAACGTGAACATCATGAAAAAACAAGGGAAAAAAAGGTGTGCGAAAAATGCAGGACAACTAAATTCTACAGGAGGACCAAGAAGCATCAGAAATAGGGATAGGAAAAAAACTCAAGGCATACCTAACTCAGATGGAAAGGAATATTAGAGAAGACATGAGGCAGCAAGTCCAAGCAATAAAAGTATATTTTGAAAATCAAATAAACAAACAAATTCAAATGGCAAAGAACGAGCTTTTCCAGGAGATAGAGACCTTAAAAAGAAATATCAAACAGTAATCCTAGAAATGCAGGAAACTATAAACCAAATTAAAAACTGAAATGAAGAATATTACAAATAGACTAGATCAAGTAGAAGTTAGAACATCAGATAATGAAGACAAAGTTTATCAACTTGAAAAGAATATAGTAAACACAGAAAAGATGCTTAAATCCCATGAGCTATCTATTCAAGAGATATGGGATGTCATAAAAAAAAACAAATTTGAGAGTCATCGGGATAGAAGAAGGCATAGACATTCAAACCAAAGGAATGGACAACATATTAAATGAAATAATTCTAGAAAATTTCCCAGAGATGAAAAATGGAATGGATTGCCAAATCCTGGAAGCCTACAGGACCCCAAGCATTCAAAACCATAATAGACCAACTCCAAGAAAAATAATTATGAAGATAGCCAGAACAAGGACATACAGAACAAAGAGAGAATATTAAAAGCTACAAGAGAAAGTAGGCAGATTACATTCAGGGGTAAACCAATTAAGTTAACGACAGATTTTTCATCACAAACTTTGAAAGCAAGAAGATCCTGGAACAAAGTATTTCAAACGCTCAAAAATAATGGATTCCAACCAAGAATACTGTATCCAGCAAAATTAAGCTTCAGATTTGACAATGAAATTTAAGTCTTTCACGATAAACAAAAGCTAGAAGAATTCACAGCCAGAACACCAGCAGTGCAAAGCATTTTGAGCAAAATACTACAAGAAGAGGATTTGGAAAGTAATGCCTGAAACTAGCAGCGGGAGGTATCTCAGTAAAGGGAGAGGAAAATAACCAAAAAGTAAAAACTAACCTAAATAAATAAATAAATAAATAAATAAATAAATAAACATGACTGGAAGTACAAATCATATTTCAATTGTAACCTTAAATGTAAATGGCCTAAACTCACCAATCAAGAGACATAAGCTAGTAACCTTGATCAAAAAAAAAAAAAAATCCAACAATATGCTGCCTTCAGGAGACTCATATGATAGGTAAAGACATACAGAGGCTGAAATTAAAAGTTTGGGAAAAATCATACCACTCACATGACCCTCGGAAGCAAGTAGGAGTGGCCATACTCATATCGAATAAAATCAACTTCAAACCTACATTAATCAAAAGGGATAAATAAGGACACTATATACTGTTAAAAGGAACCTTGCACAAACAATGCATAACCATTATCAATTTGTATGCACCAAACAATTTAGCTGCAACACTCATAATACAAACTCGCCTCAAGTTCAAGAGTCAAATAAACTACAACACAATAATTATGGGTGACTTCAACACACAGCTCTAGCCATTAGACAGATCCTCTAGACAAAAACTGAATAAAGAAACTATAGAATTCAACAGCAAAATCAGTAACCTAGACTTCACCCACATATATAGAATATATCAGCCATCAAAAAGTGGATACACGTTCTTCTCAGCAGCACATGGATCCTACTCAAAGATAGACCATATATTATGCCATAGGGCAATTCTTAGTAAATATAAAGTCGTGGAGATAATACCATGCACCATATCTGATCATAATGGAATGAATCTGGAAATCAATGATAAAAGAAGGAAGAAAAAATCCTACATCACATGGAAAATGAACAACATGCTACTGAATGATCAATGGTTTACAGAAGACATAAAGGAGGAGATAAAAAATTCGTAGAGACAAATGACAATACAGACACAACACACTGGAATCTATGGGACACAATGAAAGCAATTTTTAGAGGGAAATTCATTTCTTGGAGTTCTTTCCTCAAAAAAAAGAAAAAAACAGCAAATAAATGAACTCACACTACACCTCAAAAACCTAGAAATGGAGGAGCAAAACAACAGCAAATGTAGTAGAAGACAAGAAATAATTAAAATTAGAGCAGAAATCAACAAAATTGAAACAAAAAAAAACATTGAAAATATTGATAAAACTAAAAGTTGGTTCTTTGAAAAAATAAATAAGATTTACAGGCCCTTAGCCATGCTAAGGAAGAGAAGAAATAAGAGAACTCAAATTACTAACATACGGTATGAAAAAGGCAATATCACAACAGACACTACAGAAATAAGAAGATAATTATAAAGTCTATGGAAACCCTACATTCCAATAAAATAGATGATAGTGAAGATATCAATAAACTTCTTAAGTCATGCGATCTGCCCAGATTGAGTCAGGAAGACACACACAATTTAAACAGACCAATAACAAAGGAAGAAATAGAAGAAGCCATCAAAATACTACCAACCAAAAAAAGCCATGGACCGGATGGGTATAGAGCAGAGATCTACAAAACCTTCAAAAAGGAATTAATACCAATACTTTTCAAGCTATTTCAAGAAATAGAAAAAGAAGGAACTCTTTCAAATTCATTCTATGACGCCAATATCACCCTGATCCCAAACCAGACAAAGACACTTCAAAGAAAGAAAACTACAGACCAATATCTCTAATAAACTTGGATGCAAAAATTCTCAATAAAATCTTGGTGAATCGAATACAAAAGCATATCAAAAAAATTATGCACCATGATCATGTAGGATTCATCCCTGTGATGCAAGGCTGGTTCATTATACGGAAATCAATAAATGCTATTCACCACATCAATAGACTTAAAGACAACAACCATATGATCATCTCGATAGATTCAGAAAAAACATTCGACAAAGTTCAGCATCCCTTTATGTTGAAAACACTAGAAAAACTAGGGATAACAGGAACTTACCTCAAGATTGTAAAAGCTATATATGCTAAACCTCAGGCTGGCATCATCCTAAATTGAGAAAAGCTGAAGGCATTCCCTCTAAAATCTGGAACAAGTGGGATTCCCTCTATCACCACTTCTATTTAATTCAGTTCTTGAAATACTAGGCATAGCAATTAGACAGACAAAGGAAATTAAAGGCATAAAAATAGGAAAAGAAGAACTTAAATTATCGCTATTTGCGGATGACATGATAATATATTTAACAGACCCAAAAGGGTCTACAGAGGAACTGCTAGAGTTAATAAATGAATTCAGCAAAGTGGCAGGATATGCAATCAACACGCATAAATCAAAGGCATTCCTGTATATCAGCAGCAAAACTTCTGAAATGGAAATGAGGAAAACCACTCCATTCAAAATATCCTCAAAGAAAATAAGATAATTGGAAAAACAATTAAATAGTTGGGAATCAACCTAACAAAAGAGGTGAAAGATTTATAAATGAAAACTACAGAACCCTAAAGAGATAAAAGAAGATCTTAGAATATGGAAAAATATACCCAATTCATGGATAGGCAGAACTAACATCATCAAAATGGCGATATTACCCAAATTCTCTACAGGTTTAAATTGATGCCAATCAAAATCCCAATGACATTTCTTGTAGAAATGATAAAGCAATCATGAAATTCATATGGAAAAACAAAAGACCCAGAATAGCAACAGCAATTCTAAGCAGGAAGTTTGAATCTGGAGGTATAACAATACCAGAGTTCAAACTGTACTACAAAGCAATAGTAACAAAAACAGCATGGTACTGGTACCAAAACAGGCAGGTGGACCAATGGTACAGAATAGAGGACACAGAAACTAATCCACAAAATTACATCTTTCTTATATTTGATAAAAGGTGCTAAAAACCTGCAATATACGAAGGATAGCATCTTCAACAAATGGTGCTAGAAAAATTGGAAATCGATATGCAACAAAATGACACTGAATCCCTTTATCTCGCCAAGCAAGAAAGTTAACTCAAAATGGATCAAGGAGCTAGATATCAAATCAGAGACACTGCATCTGATAGAAGAAAAAGTTGGCTATGATCTACATACTGTGGGGTCGGGATCCAAATTCCTTAATAGGACACCCATAGCCCAAGAGTTAATAACAAGAATAAATTAATGGGACTTACTTAAACTAAAAAGTTTTTTTTTTTTTTCTCAGCAAGAGAAACAATAAGAGAGGTAAATAGAGAACCTACATCCTGGGAACAAATTTTTACCCCTCACACTTCAGATAAAGCCCTAATATCCAAAATATACAAAGAACTCAAAAAATTAAAAAATAAGATAACAAATAACCCAATCAACAAATGGGCCAAGGACCTGAACAGACACTTCACAGAGGAGGACATACAATCAACCAACAAGTACATGAAAAAATGCTCACAATCTCTAGCAGTCAGAGGAATGCAAATCAAAACCACCCTAGGATACCATCTCACTCCAGTAAAATCGGCAGCCATTAGGAAGTCAAACAACAGTAAGTGTTGGCGAGGATGTGGGGAAAAGGGGACACTTGTACACTGCTGGTTTGACTGTTAATTGGTGCACCCAATTTGGAAAGCAGTATGGAGATTCCTGGGAAAGCTGGGAATGGATCCACCATTTGACCAAGCTATCACCCTTCTTGGACTATTCCCTGAGGGTCTTAAAACAGCGTACTATTGGGATACCGCCACATCAATGATCATAGAGGCACAATTCACAATAGCTAGACTGTGGAACCAACTTAGATGCCCTTCAATAGATGAATGGATAAAAAAAATGTGGAATCTACTCACAATGGAGTATTACGCAGCACTAAAAAATTACAAAATCATAGAATTTGCAGGGTAATGTATGGCATTAGAGCAGAATATGCTAAGCGAAGCTAGCCAATCCTTAAAAAACAAATGTCAAATGTCTTCTTTGATATAAAGAGAGCAACTAAGAACAGAAAGGGATGAAGAGCATGAGGAAAAGATTAACATTATACAAAGACGAGTGGGGGGAGAGAAAGGGAGAGAGAACAGAAAGCATATGGAAATGGTAGGATACCCTCAATGATACACAAAATTACACATAATTGGTTGTGAGGGGAAATGGGGGGGAAATAATGGAGAGAATTAAACAACAGCACAGGAGGTAGAGAGGGAAGATGGGAGGGGAGGGGAGGGGGGATAGTAGGGGACAGGAACGGTAGAAGAATACAACAGTCACTAATATGCCATTATGTAAAAATGTGAATGTGTAACCAATGTGTTTCTGCAATTCTTATTTGGGGAAAAAATGGGAGCTCATAAACCAAATGAGAAAAATGTATCAAAGATGATATATCATGAGTTTTGTAATGTTTGGAACAACCAATAAAAATAAATAAATAAATAAAGGTTTAAAATTGAGTGGGAAGAAATCAGCTAAAAAAGGGTTGAGATGCATTCATTTTGCTAAGCAGAAACTTTGTTTTGTGTAGTTGTAACTATCACAAATTTATTTTACCAATAATTTGGCTTTTGAAAATGCACATAAATTGAGATTAAAGGATAATTCACCTACCTTCATGAAAAATTCATAGCATTTCCTATATTTTTCATATTTCATTTTTTTAGTTAATATTTTGTCATGGACCAGGTCTAGCCTTAGGCTATTCTTCCAGAATACTACCTCATCTGACAAGTTCGTACAATGTGTTGGATTTTTCTTTTCATCTTTTATTTAATTGTTTCTAGCTAATAATGTGTATTTCTCCTTATCTTTATTTGGACATACATACCCAACTATATCTTTGCATTTTTTGTTTTACTGGGGAAGAGACTCATCAAAAGCTCTTTGTTATATGTATTAACAATCAAACATTCAGAGCATGCAATTATTCTTAATTTTGCATGAAAATATCTTTGTACCATTTTTCTTATAAAGATTTAGAATTATTAATAATGTCCCTGCTGTAATTAGTAACTACTTACAAGAAGAATTAAACAATTGACTTTATATCAATTATGAATATGAAAAGTACTAAAATAAATATTTGGCATAATACACAAATGATAGAAATTGAAATCACGAGGAAGCCATTTAAAATGTCAGTGCATATGGTCCTTAAATAATAAGTTTTTTAAAAATTTTTTCTCTAATTCATAAGATATATTATGCCATATTATAGCTTAATTTGATATAAAACCTTAAATTATCAGTATAAATAAATAAGAAAGATACCTGTTTACTTAAATATGTTTAATTGATTTTCACTGTAAGATGTTAATTCTGGAAGACTTGAGAATTAAGAAAGATATGGTCTATATTATATCTAACAGGCTAATCAAAGTACTTTTAAATATAAATGTATATATACATATATAATATATGTAATGCATATGCATGAATATAGATACATATATATAATAAATGTATAGTAATATATCGATCAGGTGATTATAATTTTAAAATTTTCTCAAGAAAAAAGAATGACTATAAAAAACAGTCTTAAATTTAAATTTCATAGCAAGATACTGTTTGTAATGACATGAGAGAAAAATTGATATGGATGGAAAATGAAAAAGGAAGAGAGAGAAGGGGAAAAATGAGGAAGAAAGTGAGTAAAGAAGAGGGAGAGGCATATTCGATGTTAGGAAAAAAGTGGAGGGGCTGGGTATGTGGCTCAGTGGTAACATGCTTGTCTACCATTTGTGAGGCACTGGGTTCTATTCTCAGTACCACATAAAAATAAACAAAATGAAGGTCCATCAACAACTGAAAAATAAAAAATAAAAAAGTAGAAATATTGCCAAAATTCCAAGCTTTTTTGAATGTTAAATAAAAAACAATATGTTACATAGCCTTATGTAATTTCTAGACTCCCCAAAATAGTCATTAAATGTTAGATCATTAGTGCTATAACTAAAAATCCATTGTTCCTTCCTCTACATTCTGTGGCATGCTAGTACTAAAATAAATTGTATTATAACACCAAAAAAAAAGCCAAATCATAATATTTCTACAGTAACTGACCCGAGTTTAACATCAATGCAAGTAGATTCCTATGGGACATGATGTGCATTTTGACATTCATTTTTATTCAACACTGGAACATTACTATTTCTTCAGTTTATGCACATCATAGGATACATATTTCATCCACAATTTAGCAAATTTATAGGCATTTGTTTAACTTCAAATCACTTCCTGCTTCAGTACCCATGTATTCCTCCATGTTTCTTGACTGCTCTTTTCATGAGACTTCTTTCTAAACACATTATTTTCGATTTCCATTATCATATTTGAAGCAAAACACCCATCATGATAAACCATAACCCTAATATTACCATTAAATGTATAAGTGGTTGGAAAGAATGATTGTATATCAATATAAGATTTCTTACTTAGTTACAGATATCAATTCAATCCATTATTTAAAGTGGAACCAGTTATATTATTTATTCACAGTATGGTCTATTCATGTATTATCTATATATTCATAGACACAGGGTACACCTCTTTGTACCCCCAATACTAATTTATACGTCTTCAAAATATTGCTCCCAGAAATGGTGGAACAAATACATGTAACCTGATCTACATATACATTTTATCACAGTAATATTCTGAACAGAAAAAGCAAAGTTCACACTTATGATTGTACCATTCCTAAATGGAAAGTGAACATAGATCTAAAAACATCCATGTCCAGGTTGCCTAATGATCTCAAATGAAAATCCTATTGGTGACTACATATTTGTTTCTTCCAAAGATTATATATTCAAACTCAACCCTGTTGAATATGTCTAAAGCTGTCACTCACTTTACACTTTGAATAATTTTGTAATGTGTCTATTGATATCTGCTTTCCTACATATTTTCCCCAGTTCATCATTGTGACTGAGTCTTCACATGTGCTATCACTAACATTCACTCTCTAACTGAAACCCTATTGCTAAAAAACTTTGGTCCAAATCCTATATTCACTCTTCTTCCTAAACCTACCTGCTGTCTTCCTAAACCTACCGACTATCCCTTTTTGACTGGATGTTCTCTTCTACATTCAATCATCCAAGGTACAAGGTCCTATGCCATTGTATATCGATTTATCTGAGACATCTGTGCAGAACGTAATTCAATGCTAAGTATCCCAAACAAGGACCCAATGACCTTCTGGGCTTCAAATATTACTTAGATTTCTCTTTTCTTTCATATATTTCACCTCTATATTCTTATAAATATCACAGGTTCTCAATACCATTGTTCATCGAGCAGAATGGTTCCAAACCAAAATTGAAAATGTTATTAACACTAACCATACACTGTTCCCTCAATCTAACTTTACAGAAAAGCAGTGACAGTGTTGGTCTTACAATACAGGAATGTATGGGATCTTCCACCTGATGAGAACCTCAAAGGTATGTGCAGAAATGATCCCTGGAGAAGATGTAGGCAGCTATGAAGGACCTGAGAGAGCAAAAGTCATCTTCCATGGAAAACAACCTGGTAGGATAAAGTTTGGTGTCTGAATCTGCCTCTCTCTTCTTAATGTAGAGAAGACGGACCAAACCAGGCCTTATGGAGAGCTGTTCCTGAGAGCCTATGGATTATATCCCATTCTAACTTATGAAAGGGTCACAGGAAGTAGGGGCAGCCTCCATCTAAAGGGACCATAAGAAGCAACTGTTAAAACAAAGTGGTTGCCAAGGCAGTGACCTCATTCAGTTCCTGAAGGAAGTGACCTCACCTCACTTCCTTGGTGTTGGAACTCTCTGAACTTGGGATTCAGGAAGCCAGGCACCCCGAGCCAGTCCCAGTACCAGTCCCAGTTGTCTCACTTGTTTGGATTTACCAAGGACAGGGTCAGTCTTTCTTGGTACCTACAGATTTGAAGATGTCCAAATGCCAGAAGAGCTCTGAAGAGGGGCCTTTCCTGAGAAAGAAGGTAGTGGCTCACCGCTGGTTCCTGTCAACTTCACAGAGTTGGCAAAGGAGACCAGATCTGAGACAAGACAGGCCATTTTGGAGGAACATAGTATGGTCCAGCAGTCAGAGGACACTCCGAATAGTCACAGACCTACTTGGGGAAAGGATGTGCCTTTGTGGGTGTGGGTGTGGGTTTGTGGTTTGGTCTCATGTTCTGAGAATAAGTTTTTTCAGATATCAGCTCCGGAGCCCAGGAATTAGTTCTCATTGGGCTAAGGTTCCCCACCAGCGAGATTTGAAATTGGCGCTGGCTGCAGAGTTAACAAGGGCGGGGACTTTTCACGCCACTGCAGAAAAGGAGAAGGTAGGAAGAAGAAATCCTTAGCCGCCATGTTGGGGTTTTTCTCTGGGGTATGACTGCCATTTATACTTTTCCTAACATTCCTCCCTTTTTGTTTTCTTAGAAAGTGGGGCGTTGTTTGTCATTTCTGGCTGCTTCCTGCTGTGTGGGGGTGCGGTGGGGCCTAGAAAGGGAAGTGGACGAATGCTCGGGGGGTAGGTCTGGGGATATCATGGCAGACAGAAATAAAACCCAGTGGTATAGATAGCTACTTCAGTAGGGGTAAAGTCTATGAAAGTTCCCTGATGCCACAAGTTGTCGATGGCATGAAACCAGTCCTGGATGGAGGAGATTGTTGGTATCAGCCACTGGTCCTGTAACAGAGACTCAAGGAAATACTGGAAGTGTTGCCTGGATATGGCGTCACCAGAACCTGAAGAAGATCAGAGGGAATAAAAACAGAATGAAGGTAAAAATTAAAGCAAAGGTCATTTTTTGGCAGAAGTTCCATGTTGGGGGACTGACATAGAAGAGGCCAAGGGCCATGAGGAAGCTTAGAAGGTCATAAAGACTCATGAATCCAGGATGGCAGATTAAAAGGTTCTCCAACTCGTTGCCTTCCGCTGTCTGATGTTGCATTCCATCGTGCCTGGTAGTGAGCTTCATCACTGAGTGAACTGTTCTCTTGGAGATGTTAGGGGTGCATCGGTCATCAGAGGCTGGTAGTGCCTAAGCAAAAGCTGGTTGAAATTTTGATTAAAAATTTTTTGCAGTTGGGTTTGAAGGAACTTCATTATGCATGGCAAGAGAGCACAAAAAGGGAGCATCCCAATAAGGGGCCCCAATATAGGTAGTAAGTACATGGCAAGATAGGATTGGAAGAACCCTGTTATGGGATTGGAGGAGCTAGGTTTGAGCAATTTGGTCGATAATTCCTGCAATTTAACAACATTGTTTTTCTATCAGCCCAGATTCATTAACCTAATAGCAACATTCCTCTCTGAGGAATAGGCATGTACCCCCTTTTTCTGCAGTGAGAAGATCAATTGCCCTTTGGTTCTGTAAAGCCACTTGTGCCAATGAAGTAACCTGGTGCTGCAAGGAGCCCAGAGTCTCAGCAGTGGTATCGAGTGCTTCCTGCAGTTTTTGTTGCAGGTCATTGGATGCCCATAGAGCATGACCTATAGCTCCACCAGAGAGTCCGAGACCCGCCACTGAGGTTGTTAAAGTGAGGCCTACCAGAACCGGAAGAAAGACTGCCCTACGGGTTCGGGAAGGTAGGGCCAACTGTCGGAATTCGGTGGGAGTATACAAAGACAGCTGAGGAACTACAGTAACCAAGAAACAGGTGCCAGAGACATTGATCGTTGAGGTACTTAAAGACCCATTACACCAGAGGAAACGTCCAGGTTGCATAAACGCAGGGCTCGATTGGGTGCTTAAGCTCAAGGAACAAATGGGTAAAGGATTCATTATTGGCAGGTGGAAACAGATGAAAGCAAATAAAGTATTGGTGGAATAACTTTCCCATAGTGGGATACGTGTCAAATGTAGGGGTTGTCCTTTCTTAGATAAATTGTAGGTTTTTGCTGAAATATTTCCTGCCGCTAATGGGACGGCTGCTAGAAGTGGACGACTAAGTGAAGCACAGAGAAAGCACTGAGAAGAAGGCACAGAAAGAGGGGTGGAGTTTAATAATCGAAGAGTTTGGTGTAACAAATTGAGCCATGTGTCAGGGGGACCTGAGGGGGTTGAAGGGTCTGAATCCTTTTTGGATGAAATATGGATAAGATCTCGAAGTTTTGATTCTGACTCCTTATTGTGTTCGACTACCTGGATGGTTGCCTTAGGTGGCGTAATCAGGGTGCGGCCAACAGTCATCCACATTGTGGGTCTGGCTGAGGTTGTCCGAGCATAGACAGCAAACTCAACAGTTCCAACGTTTGGCATTTGGGTCAGGTATATCTAAAGTATACCATCCATTGTTATCAGATGAAGAGCCTTTATGCCACTTTAGGTAACTAGAAGTCCACCCTTTAGGGTAACCAAGTGAGTGGTAAGAATACCTACCATGTTCATCATGGAACCTGCATGACCAATAGGGGCACCCATTATATATCTCAGGCCACCAATGACAATAGTCTTTTGTTTGATCAAAAAGGAAGCAAATAAAAGGCCAGTTCCAGCTACCATGGATGAAGGTCCTTGAAGGTGACAATTTTAGGGAAATAGAGGTGCAGTTGTGGATGAAGCAAGTAGTTGCATAAACTGCGCGGACCTTCTGCATGCCATGTTCTGAGTATCGTTCCTGAAGAATGAATAAATACATGGTAGGAGAGGAGGGTAAAGACCAGTCCCGATAGAGCACAGAAAATAAGCAGAGCACAAAAAACAAGCAGTTAGAGAAGACTAGGGTGTTGGGAGAGCTCATTGTGACTTTTTTAAGAAAAATTGGGCTGCATGGAACACCGTGTGAGCCGCAACTTAAATGAGTGAGATGAGTGTGGAGAGCAGGAGTAAAGGGGAGGTTCAGGAGGTGATTCTTGGAGTTCCTCTGGGTTGGTCCTGTCGTCAGCAGGTGGGGCCTCCTGGTGATATGGTTTCAACCTAGAAATGTGAATCCAGGGAGTGAGACGGCTGTCTGGTAAGGAGAGTTTGGTGGCAGTGGGGGTACAGAGAATGACAGGATAGGGGCCTTCCCATTTTGGGGCATTAGTCCCTTTCTCCTCTGGGGTATTATAATAGGCTAGACTCCCAGGTGTTAAGGGAGGAGTGTTTGGAGAGGACACTGGGTCCAGATGAAGCCAGTCCTGATATTTCCAGAGTTCCGAGTGGAGATGATACAAAAGAGGCAAAGACAAATCTCGGGTGAGAGGTCCTTGTGAAATGACCAACCCAGGGGGTATAAGAGGTCTTCCATACATTATCTCAAAGGGAGACAGTAAAGATGGTTTTTAGGGAGAGCTCTGATTCGAAGCAAATCCAAGGGAAGGAGTTTGACCCAGTCTAAGTTTAATTCCATTGTCAACTTGGTAAGGACTTCCTTTAGAGTACGATTTACCCTTTCCACTTTCCCTGAAGCTTGGGGGTAATATGGACAGTGGAAATGCCACTTGAAGGAGAGGGATTGAGAGACCTTTTGTGTGATCCTAGAAATAAACTCAGGACCATTGTCATATTGTAGAGAAGTGGGCATACTAAACCTGGGGATGATGTCTGTCAGTAAGATTAAAGCTACAGTGGAAACCGTTTTATTGGAAGTGGGAAATGCCTCAATCCAACCAGAGAAAGTGTCCACAAAGACAAGGAGGTATTTAGTGCGCCATACTGTGAGCATGTTGGTGAAGTCTACCTGCCAGTCAGCAGTGGGAATGTGTCCCCTGGCTTGGTGGGAAGGGAAAGTTTTGGGCCTTAAAGGAGTATAAGTGTTGGTCCACTGACAGATCTGACAATTAGAGGCTATATTCTGTAGCATGGCTTTGTCAGAGAGGGTGAGCGAGAAGAAGCTCTGTAAAAAGAGGGTCAAAGACTGAGAATTGGAAAGGAATAGAGTATGAAGGAACTTGAAGAGATCCTTGTTCTTACTCGAACAAGTAGGGGCTTCAGATGAGCTGTCTAAAGTGGCCATTATATGTCTCCCAGGGGGTCCATCATTGGAAGTGGTAGCAGCCATTTGTGCCGCCTGGTCAGCTTTGGCATTGCCCTCAGTAATAAGAGAGACGTCCTTCTGATTAGACCTACAATGGACAACTCCCACCTGGGTGGGTAAGTGGGAGGCCTCTATCAGATTGGTTATAAGAGCCGAATTAGTGATCACATTACCTTTGGTGGTAAGTAGGCCTCGCTCCTTTCATATTGCATCATGGGATAAGATATGGAAGACATATTTTGAATCAGTATAGAGGTTGAGGGATTTGCCTTGTGCTAGAAGGCAGGCACGAGTGGCTACTATAAGTTCAGACTGCTGGTTGGTAGTTCCTGAAGGCAGAGCTTTGGCCTCTATAATCTCAGTGGCTGAAACTACAGGGTATCCAAAGTAATGAGTGCCATTCTGGCTAAAGGAACTGCCATCCGTAAACCAGATAAGGTCAGGCTTGGCTAGTAGTCTCTCAGAAATGGAAGAATGACAGGAGAGGAAATCATGTAAGGTTTCCAACCAATTATGAGTTGTTGTGTTAGACGTGGGAGTCATTGGGAGCAGTGATTCAGGGTTCTGTACAGAGCAGGGGAGGAAAGTAATATTAGGGTTTTCCAGAAAGGAAGTGAGGAGCGACAGAACTCTGGATGGAGGAAGGGTTTGAAAGCCCTTATAAGCTAAAAGATCCTTCAAGTGATGTGGGAAGTGGATAGTTAAAGGGGCCCCAAAAGTAAGCTTAGAGGCTTCTTTGTGTAAAATTTGTCCAGCAGCCAGAGCTCTTAAGCAAGGGGCCCACTCACGGATGGTAGGGTCAAGTTGCTTGGACAAATATGCCACAGGTGCAAATGTAGGCCCATAGTTTTGACCTAAGACCCCAAGTTCTTGCCTCACTTTTTCATGGACATATACATGAAATGGTCTTTAAAGATCAGGAAGGTGAAGGGCAGGTGCCTTTAAGACAAGTTGCTGAAGCCTGCGCAAGTGGTAGTTTGGGAAGGACGCAAGAGATTCACTAGGGGGTCCCTTTGCTAGGTCATACAGGATTTGTATAGAAGAGAATAATTTGGGATCCAGGCCCTAAAATAACCTGCTAGTCCTAGGAATGATAGTATTTTGGCTTTTGTATGGGGCACTGGAAGATCAGAGAGGAGTTGCCTCCTATACAGTGTTATTTCCTTTTTTCTGGGTGTAAGGCAATAACCAAGATAGGTGACAGAAGACTGTGAAACCTGGGCCTTGTGGGGAGACTCCCTATTTCCCTTGTCTGATAGGAAATTAAGAAGCTGAGCGGTGTGGGATTGAGAGTGTTCCCAGAGGGACTACATAGAAGAAGGTCATCGACATATTGAAGAGAGTAGAGTCAGGACAGGTCGGGTGAAAGGATGTGAAGTCCTGGGCAAGAACTTGGCCAAAGAGATGGGGGCTATCCCTGAATCCCTGTGGGAGGACAGTCCAGGTAAGCTGATGAGAATGGCAGGTGTGAGAGTCAGTGCAAGTAAAAGCAAAGGTATCCTGAGATTCTGAGAACAAGGGAATAGAAAAGAACGTATGTTTTAAATATAGCACCAAGAAGTGGGTAGTAGTGGCAGGGATCTGAGAGAGGAGGGTGTATGGGTTGGACACTAGCGGGTGGATGGGGACCACAGAGGAGTTGACAAGGGGAAGGTCTAGAACCAGCCTGTAGGACACGTTAGGTTTCTTAACTGCCAGAATGGGGGTGTTGAAAGGAGAGTGTGTAGGCCTAAGATACCCCTTTCATAATAAATCCTGGATGATGGCTTCTAATCTGAGGAAGGCTGTGGTAGTGAGTGGATATCATGGTTGACTAATATATCTTGAAGGGTCCCGTAAGACAATATGAATAGGACTGCATTTAGCCATAAAGGGTGTAGTTGTCTCCCCAAACTCAGGGTTAACTGGTTTAGATAGTGGTGGGAGAGTGCATGAAGGAGGTGTATCTGCCCCTAGGAACATCATGAGGAAATAAGAGGTAGGAGAGGTATGGGGTGATATGTGAATGGTGACTTTTAATAGTGAGAGTATGTCCCTTTCCAGAAGGGGAATGGGGCAATGGCTCATAACGAGAAAGGAGTGAGTAAAGGACAAAAGGAATTTTGAGGGAAAATATGTTTTCCTCCTACCACGACAATAAGAGTTTTTGAGGGTGTGGTAGGACCCCAATACTCGCTCAAGACCAAAAAGGTGGCACCAGTATCCAAGAGGAAGGTAATGAAGCATCCATACACCAGGAAGGTGACCCTAGGCTCTTGATTCTTGATGGTAATATTCTGGAGGGAAGGCCAGGGCTCCATCAATCCTCCTCTGCCAAGCCCAGGAGAGGCTGGGGTTGACGGCTGGCTTACCAACCTCCCTTCCGGGTTGTTGGGCAGTCTGCCCCCCAGTGTCTCCTTTGATGACATGTTGGGCAGGGGTTGTATGGTGTTCTCGGCGAAGGACAATCCTTACCACATTTGAAGCAAGCTCCAGGGGGTGTCACATTGGGACGGCGTGTTGATGGCCTTCTCTGAATGACCTGGGCCAACATTTGGAATTTGGCATTTTCAGCTCTCTGCCTATGGCATTCACTTTCATCCTCTCAACCATGAAAAGCCTTTAATGCGACAGCGAGGATTTCGGTCTGAGGAGTAGCAGGGCCCTGTTCAAGCTTTTTAAGCTTGGCTTTAATGTCAGAGTATTTCTGGGCCAGAACATATGTCATTAAGACATGACGGCTATCAAGGGTTTCTGGGTCGAGTTATGTGCACTGTTGAAGGGCCTTGGTTAGTCTATCCAGGAATTCTGAAGGTGTTTCCTCCTTCCTTTGAATGACCTCCTGCACATTTTTAAAGTTAACAGCCTTGCGGGTGGCCTTTTTCAGGCCCGCCAAGAGGTAGGATGTAAAAAGGTCATGAGTCTGTAAGCCTTCAGGGGTGTTGTAATCCCATAGGGGATCCTGCTCTGGGACAGCATGAGGGCCCGTGGGGTGGTTAGGATTGGTCCTATGATTTTCATCAGCATGGGCTTGGGCTAGCTCCCAGACCCATTGCCTTTCCTCGGGGAGAAGTGTATTGGCCAAGAGCATGTATATGTCATGATGAGTGAGGCTATATGCTTGCAGGACCCATTGAAACTCCCGAATTTTAGTGGTGGGTTTAGTGGTGATTGAGCCTACCTTCCTCTCTAGCTGAGTAATGTCTGACCTGGAGAAGGGCACGTGGACTCTGATGACACCCTCGGGACCAGCTACCTCACGAAGGGGTGCGATTGTCTTAGGGGTGGGAAGGAGTCCTTTAGACCTGGTAACAGGAGGACTGAAAGAGGCAGGCAGTGGACAGGAAGGAGAGGGAGGGGAAGGGAGTGTCTCTTTGGAAGAGGAGGAGGTGGAGCAGGTAGAAGAGGACGGAGGGGAGGGGGATAAAATGGAAGACTGAGCATCCATGGAATCAGGCAGAGGATGAGGAGGGTAAAGCAGAAGAGAAGGGGCAGATGGGGCTGGGGATAAGGTGGGGGTTCATCTGCTGGGTCGAATGAGAAAGAATCTGTGAAGTCAGAAGTAGAAGTAGGGGAAGAGAGGGGATTGCAAGCAAGGAGGACCTGAGGGGGAGTGCAGGAAGAGCGGAGACAAGGTGCTGTGTGGGAAGGCTAAAACCTTCAATGCAGGGAATCTCCCTCCACTTTTTCAGACGCTGGCAGAAGTTAAAAAGGTCCCGGGGGAGGTTTGGATCTAAGGAGCCTTCTGGAGGCCAATGATTGCCATTATCCAGTGGATCTGTAGGCCAATCTTGGGTACAGAATTTGATTAAAAGTTTGGGCTTGATGTCTGGTGTGAGGGAGAGTGTGGCCAGATTTTTTATTAAACATTTGAGAGGTGAGGCTTCAGGTACAGATGAAGAGGTGCCCATTGTCACAGGGAGAGATGGAAGAGAGAGAGTGAGAGAGAGAGAGAGAGAGAGAGAGAGAGAGAGAGAGAGAGAGAGAGAGAATAAGAGTAAGCGAGAGAGACAAAGAGAAAACCCGAGCTGGAACGGCTTCCAGGAAGCTCAGGGCGAACGGGGGTCAGGTGGGTGTCCCCAAAATGACCAGCTGTCGCGAGGAAATACAGAGGATACTACCTGGTCGTCACCAGTGAAGTGCGATCTGGAAGACCCAATGGGTTTGGAGCCACGGGCAACCTGACGTCAGGAAAGTTTTTGAACGCAGCTGAAGAAGTCAGTAATGAAAACAGAACTCCAGCTCCAGCAGAATGCAGTTCTAGGACGGGAGTTCAGTTTTCCCTGAGCATAGAGGCAGCTTCAGCCAGACACAGCAGCCCCGCAGGAAACAGCAAATCTAGCCGGCAGCAGCAGTGGCAGCAGAGGAGGAAAAACCACAGAGCCTCTCCTGTAAACTCAGAACCCTCATGCCCCAAAGGGAAACGGATCACCAGAGGGTCCACTGTGACCAGTAAAGGTCTTGGTTGGAGGAATTCCCTCTCCCCTACCGGGCGTCTAGAGTGTCCTGGAGGATCACGGTCACAAAACAAGCGGTAGCCTGAAGGGAGTTGGGGAGCCAGGGTCAGGGGAGGCTTACATACATCAGATCAGTGGTGAGTGCAGGAAGCTGGCGTCCGAAAAGAGCGGACCAGGGCAGAGTGTCTCGGCGGAACGGGGGACGGGGCTCTTGTTGGAAAGAGCTCACCCGTATCCTCAAACGGGCACCAGAATGAAAGAACTCCCCAGGCAAAGGCACTTCGCCGGGAGAATTCCAATATTATTGCAAAAAGCTGTGTGCTTATATAGAACTAAGGAGGAGATGGAGGGCTTAGATAAATGGCAGGCAACCCGTTTATTGGCAAGTTCTTTCAGATATCAGCTCCGGAGCCCAGGAGTTAGTTCTCATTGGGGCTAAGGTTCCCCACCAGCGAGATTTGAAATTGGCGCCAGTGGGAGAGTTCACACGGGCAGGAACTTTTCGCGCCACTTCAGAAAAGAAGAAGGTAGGAAGAAGAAGTCCTTAGGCGCCATGTTGGGGTTTTTCTCTGGGGTATGACTGCCGTTTATACTTTTTCCAACAATGAGTATACCAGACAGTGCCTTGATTGACTGGTTTTCATTAAAATGGTGTTTAACAGAGATGACAGAAAGTTGGATCCTGCTGAGTAGTGGGCCTAGAGCAATGGTGGGCAGGTGTGTGATAAAACATCTGTGGTAGGGCCATGTGGATCTGCCATTGGCTTCCAAATGGCTTGTGACTGACATGGTTAAGCCAGCAGACCCTTATATGTAAAGGCATCTTGTTATATGGAGAGGTTTCAGGACACTGTTCAAAATCAGGTTGCTATAGTCAAGGGGGCAAGCTATGTGGGATAGAAGCCTGGTTCTTGTATTCTCCTGCAGACCCTGACTCACTGCACGTGACAGAACTCCCTCCCGTACTGTGTTCCATTTGAACTCCTTGTATTTAGTGAAGCAAATACCAAACTTCCAGTGCAGCAGCAAGAAACACCACGAAAATAGAAGATGACCATATGGCTTCACAGTCCACACGGGGAGACATTTAGCCCCCAGGGGCCACAGTTTACCTACAAAGGGAGAATTCAGCAATGCTGCCTCATGTTCATTGGGAAAAAAGAAACAATGTCCTCCAGGTCACATAGATGCAGACCCAGCTTTTATGGTCTCACTAGAAAGGAAGCTAAAGCTCCTGACAACAACATATATTTCAAGTGCCCAACCTCACAGACAGTTTCCCAAGAAGTCTCTAGGCCAGCAGAATTCCATGTTAGTGGAGTGTTTACCCTGTCCCTTACTTTTGAAAACTCCTCTACCACTTCCAAGATTGTGAACTCCTGATCATTTTCCATTCCAGATATGTATTCACGGTATTTCTAACTCTTCTCCTCTAATTGTGTCTTACTTGGGGCGAAGGTATTGTCAAGGCATTGTTCTGGATGAGAGTGGGAAGATTTTTGTGTAGCACATATTTACATACACATTGTATACATTTTCGAATTTTTCATTCGAAATACTGAAACCATGACACTAACCCATACCCTACTAGACTCTGACTACTAATACTAATATTATGGAGAAAAATAACCCAAACAGAATAGAAATACAAGCAGTTCAGAGGAGGCATGGTGAATAGTTGGTCTTGCCTTTTGCATGATATAGGGTATGAGTTATAAATCTTGTCAATTTTTTTCTTGAAATAGTTCTCCATGTGTTTTTAAAGTTAACACACATGTGAATTCCTGTCTCTGTTTTTCTGTAGCCAATTCAGCACATGTATTTTTATATGCACATATAAAATCCTACCTGGAATACATGTACATTTTTGTGAGGTGGCTAACTTGGCAGATACAAAGTATGAGAAGAAATCACTCCTCCTAAATGTTTTGGAACTGAAAATTCAAACTATGAGTGAGCTTTTTAGTTGAACAACATTATACATAAATCCATGTTCAGTAAAATTAATATTTTTGGATCTGTGGATGATATATATTTCACGATGAATTTTGATTGCCATATATTTTCTACTTTCCAATGTATCTGTGTTATATATATATATATATATATATATATATATATATATATATATATATATACACTCTAGATTTTTCAAAATATGAAATACATGTGTCTTATTATACACTCCCTAAATTCACTAATGTTCATGTATGTGGTTTTATAATCAACTTTTCATAAGATTATTTTCAGAAACATTCATCCACCTGAAATACATATTTATTTTCTAGTACTGAAAACTTACTTCAGTGAATGGTGCAAACAAATCCTTATATTTCTACAGTAACTGACCCACTTTAACATCAATGCTAGTAGATTCCTATGGGAAATGATGTGTATTTTGACATTCAATTTTATTCAACACTGGTACATTTCTATTTCTTCAGTTTTTGTACATCATAAAATGTACATTTCATCCACAAGTTCACAAATTTAAAGACATTTGTAACACATTCAATCACTTCCTGCTTCAGAACACATATATTCCTCCTTGTTTTTGACTGCTCATTTCATGAGACTTCTTTCCAAACACATTATTTTCGATTTCCATAATCAATTTTGAAGCAAAACTCACACACAATTTATGATAAACAACAACCCTAATATTATCATTAGATGTATAACTGGTTGGAATGAATGTATGTATGTCAATATAAGATTTGCTATGTTTTTTCAGATATTAATTTATTCCAATTTGTAAAGTTGGAACAAGTTATATTATTTATTCACAGTATGGTCTATTCAATCATTCTCTCTATATTCATACACACATGGTACACCTATTTGTGCCCCCAATACTAATTTATACCTCTTCAAAATATTGCTCCCAGAAATGGTGCAAGAAATACTCATGTCACCTGATCCACATATACATTTTATCACAGTAATATTCTGGCAACAAAATGCAAAGTCACACTTACGATTGTACCAAAGCCTAAATGGAATATGAGTATGGATTATAAAAATCATCCGTGTCCAGGTTGGCTAATGCTCTCAAATGTCAATCCTATTGGTGACTACATATGTGTTTCTTCCTAAGATTATATATTCAACTTCAAGCCTGCTGAAAATTTCTGATCCAATCAATCACTTTATCATTTGCCTGATTTCCTATGTCTCTATTGATATCTGCTTTCCTACATATTTTCCCCAATTCATCATTGTGACCAACTCTTCACATGAGCTGACAATTACATTTTCTCTCTACCCGAAACCCTATTGCTAAAGAACTTTTTGTCCAAATCCTATACTCACTCTTTTTTTCTAATTCTACCAACTATCTTCCTAATCCTACAAACTATCCTTCTTAGGCTGGATGTTCTCTTCGACATTCAATCATCCAAGGTACAAGGTCCTATACCATTGTGTATAGATTTATCTGAGACACATGTGCAGAACATAATTCAAAGCTAAGTATCCCAATCAAGGATCCAATGCCTTTCTGGGCTTCAAATCTTACCTAGATTCCTGTTTTCATACATATATTTCACCTCTATATATACTTATAAATATCGCAGGTTCCCAATACCATTATTTATCCAGCAGAATGATTCCTAACCCAAATCAAACATGTTATTAAGCCTAACCATACTCTTTGCCCTCAATCTAACTTTACAGAAGAGCAGGGACAGAGTTGGTCTTACAATACAGGAACATAAGAGATCTTCCACCTGCTGAGAACCTCAAAGGTCCATGCAGAAATGAACCCTGGGGAAGATAGAGGAAGCTATGAAGGACCTGAGAGAGCAAAAGTCATCTTCCACGACAAACAACCTGGTCAGGATGAAAGGGTGTGTCTGAAGCAATATCTCTCTTCTTAATGTAGAGAAGATGGACCAAACCAGGCCTGTGTGGAGAGCTGCTTCCGGGTGCTATGTTTGATATACCATTCTAACTTGTGAAAGTGTCACAGGAAGTAGGGGCAGCCTCCATCTATTGGGACACTTGGAAGCAATTGTTAGGAAAAAGTGATTGCCTAGGAAGTGACCTCATTCAGTTCCAGAAGGAAGTGACCTACATCACTTTCTTGGTGATGGAACTCTCTGAACTTGGGATCCAAAAACCAGGCACCCAGAGGCAGTCCCAGTCCCAGTCCCAGTGGTCTCACATGATTGGATTTACCAAGGACAGAGTCAGTCTTTCTTGGTAACTACTGATGTGAAGATGGCCAAATGCCAAGAGAGCTCTGAAGAGGGGCCTTTCCTGAGAAAGCAGGTAGTGCCTCACCACTGGCACCTGACAACTTCACATTGTTGGCAAGGAGAGCAGATCTGACATAGGATAGCCCATTTCGGGGGAACATAGTATGGCCCATCAGTCAGAGGACATTCCAGATAGTTACAGACCTACTTGGGGGAAGGCAGTGACTTTGTGGGTGTGCGTTTGTGTTTGTGGTTTTGTCTCATAATCTGGGAATAGGTAGGAAAGTCGGTTTGTTTGGTTTGGAGTGGATCGTTTCTAGTAAGTCTTTTGATAAGGCGAGTGTTTCTATGTCTGTTTATCCCACTGTGTCTGTGGTTGTAGACATTAGAAAAGAGAATGCATCAATGGATGTTTCCTGTCTTGTAGAAAGCTTCACAGCATTCATCCTGCCCAATTTATAAATGGACTGTGGCTTGCCTTATGGATGGGCAACAACTACTATCTTCCTAAGTTCCTGTTTTCTTCTTGAATTCGGGCCACTCTCCAGAATAGGCTCATGGTTTGGTGTCCACAATATTTCCCACCTCCAAGCTCTGTGACATGGCCACGTACTGGATAGCTGAAGGGAATGGGATCATCTCAGAAAACTAAGATATCATTCGGGAAACCCTGCTTTGGGCCATTTGCTTACCTATTGTTCTGTTGCCCTGAATGTCAGAAACGTCTTTGTCTCAGTCCACTCCTTTGTGAAGCCTGAAAAAAAAAATGGTTTTCAATGGAAATTAATGGGCATCACCTGTAGCTCTTTGCTTAATTGCTTTGAAAAGGGATGTTTCTGCATCAGACTCATGGCAATGTGTGAGGCTGTTGCATAGATTCTCAGAACCTGATGGATCTAAAGTAAGATTACATGTGTGCTTCCAAAACCAAAATGACCAAAAAAGCAGTCATTGTGGACGTGGACGAAGTCTCTCGCCTTCCTCTGTAAGGTTCCTGACCTCCATCAATTGAAAATAGGGATCCTTTGTATCAAATGAGTTCTTCAAACCCTGCAGAAGATAGCCCATAGGTGCTTGGGTTTTCTTATGATTCCAATTCACATAAAGAATATATACCCAAGAGTCAGTAGGCCTCAAATTCAGGAAGCAGAGCAGTATTTATGGCAGGCCTATTTTATCACTCCTGGTTCTCAGGAAGGGTGTCCAGGCAACCCTGACTTTAGGCAAATGAGGGGCAAGGGAGGTTATTTTGTACACTCTCTTGGACTGATCCCCTCATGGAAACCTCGAGCCACAGGTTATGATGAGTGTCTATATGGAAGAAGATGAGGGCCTTGTGGGAGTGCTTTGGTTTTAATTGTGGTCATTTGTGTGGCGGTTGGAAGTGATGACTGGGTCTACCTGGGCTTGAACTCTGGTGTGATTCCCCTTAGAGTCTGAGTTCTGGAACTGATCTCAGAGAAATATTGCCATGAACTGTGTTCAGATTTTAGGAGGCCACGCATGGGATTCGCCCTTGGAAACTGAGATCAAGGACAGGGTGGCTTTCCACAGAGCCTTGGAATCTCAGCTAGGATATCACATGATTTTATTCTGAAAGATTTGGCAGCCATAGTTGAGAGTCAGAACACCCATGGACGTCACATTGAAGACCTCAATGGGTCTGGCTTCATGTGACCTTTTGAAGACTCTATGGGAAGACTTGCCTGTGAGAGTTCTCCAGAGCTTTCATTGAAATGAGCTTCCTCACCATTTAATGGTTCCTGAATGAACTGAAACCCACAGTGTCTCCAACTTTATCCATGAAAAATGGCTAGATAAATACAATGAAATTTTTGAAATTCCAATGATCAGGTGGCACTGGAGAACCTTTGGATGTCTTGTTGCTGATCATGAGTGTACAAGAGAATGCCATGATTGACCGGGTTTCATGAAAATGGTGTAGAACAAAGATGCCAGTAAGTTGGAGCCTGCTGAGTAGTGGGCCTATTGCAGTGGTGGGCAGGTGTGTGATAATACATCTGTGGTGTGGCCATAAGGATTTGCCATTGCCTTCCAAATGGCATGTGACTGACATTGTGCATCCAGCAGACCCTTCTATGTAAAGGCATCTTGTTACATGGAGAGGTTCCAGGACAAAGTTCAGAGTCAGATTTCTATGGACAAGGGGGCAAGCTCTGTGAGATATAACCTGGTTGTTGCATTCTCCTGCAGACCCTGACCCACCACAAATGACAGAACTCCCTCCAAAACTGGGTCCCAGTTGAACTCATTGTATTTCATGAAGCAAATACCAAACTCCCAGTGCAGCAGCAAGAAACACCACGAAAAGTGGAGGATGAACAAATGGCTTCACAGTCCACACGGGGAGACACTTAGCACCCAATGGCCACAGATTACCTACAAAGAGAAAATTCAGCACTGCTGCCTTATGTTCATTAGAATACAAGAAACCATGTCCTCCTGGTCACATAGATTAAAACCCAGCTTTGATGGTCTCACTAGAAAGCAAGCTAAAGGTCCTTACAACAACATATATTTCAAGTGCCCAACCTCAGAGGAAGTGTCTCAAGAAGTCTTTAGGCCGGCAGAGCTCCATGTTTTTGGAGTGTTAACTGTTAGACCAGGACACAAGAAAAGACCACTGACTCTAATTAAAATCAAATTAAATTAATCTTATTATTTCCACCTTTCATGCTGCCTCCCCTCCCAAAACAGCCAGAACAAGACAGCAATCCCAGCTTTCCTACAGCCCAGCTTTATAGCCCAGAAAGTTACACAAAAGGAGTGTTACAGATAACAGAACTCTGAAAAGCATAACACTAATGGTAGTTTAGATTTTTTTTGCTGTCCCTACATCAGAATTCAGAGGACCATTTGAGCCTCAGAGAGGGATGTTGTCTGGCCAGAGAGGGCAAATATTTATGATGTGTCACTAAAGTTTCAGAGAGGGCTGCTATCTGGTCAGAGAGCCGGGCATGCGTGAGTTCAAGGCACGGGCAGGCATTTCAAGCAGGTTCAGAATTTGCTGTAATTTATGATAAAGCCAAAATTATCTTTTCATGGCTTTGTGGCAAGATGGCTCCCAATTTTAATAAAAGATCAGGTTGGGTCTATCATTTCCCCATTTTCTCTGTGTCCCTTTCAAATCTTTAATAGATTAGGGGAAGAGCACTGAGGAAATTTTAATCCCTCAGGTAAGATTCTCCAAATTTTTAGAACTCACCCAAAACAGATCTCCCTGATTTTACCTGACTTTATTAATTACTTATATTGATAGTCTATTTATCTTTCTCTCTATTGTTGTAAGAAGAGTGGAGTCAATCATTATTTCTTCTTCTGACCTGAGACAGGGTGAAGTGAGTGGGCACGGCGTGAGGAACATGAGTTGCCTTTTATAAGTCAGTTGGGGGACATGAGTTGCCTTTTAGAAGTCAGTTTGGATTGAAGTCTGGTTGGGGAAGAACAGGTTGTAAAGGCATCTGGGGATGGGTTCTTCTATGAGAGAAACAAAAACCATGAGTACTGAATAAATGTTGCAGCAGCTGGAACATGTCACTGTATAGAAGTTCCCTCACCAGTCTTTAATATCCCCAGTTATCAGGACTATCAAATTAATATTTAACTTTTAGTGTTACAGTTGTCCCTCCCCATAAGATACAGTTTAACAATTTAATGTCATCTGATCTTGTAAAATCTTTTTTCTAGTATGACCTCTGTGTCTAATAGAGAAACCTTTAATTCTGTTACTCAGGGCTGGATAATCGTACTAGCAAACACCAAGCCTACCTGTGTAGGTTCGGAATATCTGCAGGCCTTTAATTAGAAATTTCTGCCTGTGGCAGCTTTTCTTGATAGTCTCTTTTTATAAGTATTAGGCATTCCTGTCTGAGAATGCTTCTTTGTAGCCTCCAGTCTTACTTATTTTGGGAGGCTAAAATAAAGTGCATACCTTAAAATATTATTATTATTATTATTATTATTATTATTATATTATTTAAAATGCCCAGGAATGGCTGTATTTTGGTCTCAACTGTCTTTCCAAAGTGTTTAAGATGAAGCAGTCAAACGGACTTTTGTTTCTATCTATTGTTAACAGTCAGCTGAGCTTTATGGGAGTCAATTCTGGAAAAACGAGAGCAGATTTTCAATTCTGCTAGTGCCATTTGCGCTAGGTGGGTCCAGGTCTTGCTTGACCATTTGGCTTCCCTCAGAAGCATCAGGGATATCTCCTTTCTCTGATGACTCTCCTCTTCGTTACAAATGCACTGATTGGCTTTTTGTTCTCCAGTGGTCTCATTAATCTTCCTGATCAGGAGGTTATGTGGCTCAGAGTTGCAAAGCTCTTTAGGAAGTCTCCAGTTCCCTGGATTCAGATTGACTCAGAGGGTAAGAGCCAAATATTGGTTTTCTTGGCCCTTTTCATTTAACTTTAATTTTAAATCCTAATCTTAAACATCCAGCAAATAAATTTTAACAGCCTTATATTAAGAGTACTGGACTTTAATGTCTATAACTTTATAATTATCTTTTAATTATTTGGGATCTGTATTATTCTGTCTGTATTGTAGGTGATGACTTATTATCTTGAATAAACCCATGTTGTGTTCTTAAAGCAACACATTTGTAAAACACTAACAGGGAATCTTTAGATCACTTATAAGAAAATTTCAAAATAAAATTAACAAAAGTAAAAATACTTAGTTCGTGTAATAGCTACCCTAAATTTTTTGGTTGAGTATTACATTATATCCCCTGTTTGAGATCCTAGGAATCTTGACATTTTTTTATATTTTTAACATAACTTTAAAGAAATATTATCTGACCTACTGGTTTCATAGTCATTCTCACATATAGTAAGATGGGACACACAGCCTTATCTCAGGTAAGGCAGGGCTCTTTATAAATCTCAAGTATTTTAGTTCTAAAGCTGATCTTTATTTTTAAATACCATTTGACAAAGTTTACATAAATTGTTTGCGGTCTCATGAACATTAGCTAACACCATATGATATCACATTTAAAACATGAATTAAAGAAAGCCTGAAAGTTTTCAACTTTTACATAGATTAGGCTCTCATTAACTTAAAAATACATTTAAATTTTTCCACAATGTAAAAAGTAACATAAAATTTTACATATCTTATTGATAACAGGTAAATAAATCTCCAATATATTTTTTTACCATACAACTTCAGAACACCAGCGTGATATAATGCTCTTTTAAAGTTTCTACCTTACAGACTTGCATACCTGTAAGATATGAAAACATTAATAGCATCACAATTACATTGATGTTTCTACATTAACCAAGTTTAGCTTTTAAAGAAATGGCAGTACAGTGCTCTAAAATAACAGTTCTGATTTAATAAGTTGTTTAATTTTTATGGTTCCTTGCTCTAGAAAAAATAAAACTTAATAAACACAATATTATGGGTAAACTTATGTTTCAAAAAATTTTTGTCTCATTAACACATGACTGATTTTTAAAATCTTATATAGAGTTTAGTAAAAACTTATACAGACCTTAGTAAATGAATCAGATATCTAACAAAAGTACTCACGAATGAGTAATCCCATATCAAATTTACTTTACTTATTTATCAAAATATTAGAGAAATGTATTGAACAGTGTAAACCATTTTTATGTTGAAGAAAATGTCCTAGAACCAAGGCACATTAGACGTTTTGTAGATATTAATATTTTATTAGATTTTTGAACACCTAGAAAAATTTGTAAGCTTAAATTTAAAAACATTTATTTTTATCTGTTTATCCAATTTAAATTGAAACATTTAAACCACGTGAACTAAAGATCTTTGGATCCACTTTTTAAAATTTGTTTTTATGAGCGCTTTTTTTATGAGCGCTCCTTATATATGTTAATTTGTGTATCATATATATGATATACGGACATATGTATATATAGACAGACAACACATAACAAAATTGTGAACACATAATAATAGTAAAGGCCTTGTAGTTTTTCGCGGGTGAAATCTTTATTGCAATGTTTCAAAAAGTCCACAGTTGGTCAAAGATAGAACTGATCAGAAAAATATTAACCTAGGTCTGTATGCTCAGAATCATGAGCTCAAAAATAATAAAGTATCTAAGGAAAACAATAAGAGTCCTAGAAAAAATGACTGGCCAGTAATTAGTAAATACCATACAATTTACTTTTTTTTTTTCCGTTAGGCATCAAATCAGTCACCTACTAAGCTTGCAGGCTTCTTTCATTTGCATTTCAACATAAGTCATGGCTGAGGTCTGGAAGGAACAGGAAAAAACTGCTATTCTGAGCAGACACCTCAGGCCTAAGGCATTTTAACCATAATTTTCAGGTTCGGGTGTTGAAAATTATGATACAAGTTTAAGATACAATTCACAAAATTTTATGTCTTTACATCTTATTTTGTCAACAGATACCATACAATGGTTTACTATCCTTGTCCAAATTAATGCACTGGTACACACAGTGACATTTTCCCTGGCTACTGAATTCAAAATTGGTTAAAAAAAAAAAAGACTGAATGATTGGGAAGTTACTTGCCAACTTGGAAGTAGAGTTCTTCCGTTTTCCATCCTAAGTGTTTAAGTTCTCTGGCATGAATTACCTGAAATCTTAAACTAAACAATTACCTAAACCCGACTTTTAACTGCAAGATTGTGCAATGCTTCAAAAACCCATTCAGATACCAGTTTGTTATCATAAAACATTATCATTTAGACACATTTTCAGCTAAGATCATTTTCAAGAAAAAATTTATAATATCAACACATTATTGCACATGTCTTAAAGGACCAGAAACAAAGACACAAGACAGACAGAAAGGAGGTAGAGACTATGGTTATGAGACAGAATCCTTTAAACCAGAGCAGATAAGAGAAAAATCTACTACACCAGTGGCACCATAAAAATCTACTACACCAGTGGCACCACGGGGGGGACCAGATGTTTTAACAGAGGGGCAACCTGAAATGTAAAATAAAGTGTCTGTATGGTGACTTTACTGAATTTAGTGTCCCCTTTTTCTTTTTCTCTTTTTTAATAAGACAGAGGTGGCATAATCCTTACAGTGCACGGAAGAAAGGAGGGTATTCCCTGAATCAACAGGGCTTTGGCAGCTGCTGGGGGTCCCTCAGTCCCTCCTTTGACTTACAGGATTAGCTCCTCTGGTTCAGTTCCATCCCAAGCAAGCTCCATCTCCTAACATTTCAGTAGACTGCTCTCACAAAGTTCTGGGGCGGAGGGGGGGTACCAAATTTGTAACTTAAAGTTCGGTTCCTGACCTAGAAGCCATTTTATACCAATTAAATAATGAGGAATGGGTTCTGAGAAAAAGAAAAGGGGAGGTTAATTGCTTTGCTAACAAAGGAGAAACACAGGGGACTCTGCCAAATGTTGTGACTCTCTTGATCTGGAGGGACAAGGGGTTTTAAAGGAGTTTCACTTGTTAACCTGGGAGATACTCAGTTCTTAGGTTCCCAGCAGGCATTGCCCTCTGCAATGGGTGTGCTCCAGGCAGCCAGCTAGGGACTTCTCTCATGCTGCTTAACAAAGGGGGGTAAAGTTCATCGCAGTTCCTTAAAACACAGTTCAAACGGGTGTCAGGCTTACTCTCTTTATTACCCATTTTCACGTCCTATATCCTTAAGTTTTTACCACCGAAATCACATAACAAAATGAACAAAAGCAAACAAACAAACAAAAAAAATAGAACGCAGAACAAAACACACACACACACACACACAAAAGAAAAACAGAAACGCGGCGCCTAAACAGAAAAACAGTGGTACAATGCAATATCTTGCTAAAGCTCCAGGGTAGAAGCGCGTGCATGCCCGTCGGCACCTCTCTACACTTCCAGAGGAATTTCCTACAGAACAGAACAGAGGACAGAATGATTCTTGTTACTGTCCTGGACAGGAGTATATGTGAGCCTCCCCAGGCCACATCTCTGTCATCAGAAAAGATCTCCCTTAACCGGATATCAGATGTTTTAAAGGCGCCACTTACCTATGGAGGCCTCCTCCATCAGGTGCTTGCTACTAGTTTTAGTGTGGAGGTTCACTGCAATGCTCCCGGGACTAAAGGCTCTCTTCCAAATATAGAGAAGATAGACCAAACCAGGCCTGAGTGGAGAGCTGTTCCTTGGTGCCTATGGTTGATATACCATTCTAATTTGTGAAAGTGCCACAGAAAGTAGGGTCAGCCTCCTTCTCATGGTACGCTTGGAAGCAACTGTTTGGACAAAGTGGTTGCCAAGGCAGTGACCTCATTCAGTTCCTGAAGGATGTGACCTCACCTCACTTCCTTGGTAATGGAACTCTCTGAACTTGGGATCCAGGAAGCCAGGCACACAGAGCCAATCCCAGTCCCAGTCCCAGTGGTCTCACTTGCTTCGATTTAGCAAGGACAGAGTCAGTCTTTCTTGGTACCTACTGATGTGAGGATGGCCAAATGCCAGGAAAACTCTGAAGAGGGGCCTTTTTTGAAAAAGCAGGTAGTGGCTCACAGCTGGCTCCTGACCACTTCACAGAGTTGGACAAGGAGACCAGATCTGTGACAGGACAGGCCATATCGGGGGAACACAGTATGGCCCAGCAGTCAGAGGACACTCCGGAGAGTGAGAGACCTACTTGGGGGAAGGAGGTGCCTTTGTGGGTGTGGATGTGTGTTTGTGGTTTTGTCTCATGTTCAGAGAATAGGTAGGAAAGTCGGTTTGTTTGGTTTGGAGTGAACTGTTTCTAGTAAGTTGTTGGACAAGGCGAGTGTTTCTATGTCTGTGTATCCCACTGTGTTCGTGGTTGTAGACATTAGAAAAGAGAATGCATCAATGGATATTTCCTGTCTATTAGAAAGCTTCCCAGCATTCATCTTGCCCAATTAATGAATGCTCTAGGGCTTGCCTTATCAATGGGCAACACCGGCTATCTTCCTAAGTTCCTGTTTTCTTCCTGAATTCTGGCCACTCTCCAGAAAAGACTCATGCTTTTGTGTCCACTATATGTAGCACCTCCAAGCACTGTGACATGGACATGTACTGGATTGCTGAAGGAATTGGCAAGAATCTCAGAAAACTCAGATACCAGTGTGACCAGGATAGACTCAGTGGAGAAACCCTGCAATTGGCCTTTTGATTACCTATTGTTCTGTTTTCCTGAATGTCAGGAAGGTCTTTGCCTCAGGCCACGCCTTCGAGATTCCTGAAGAAAACAGTTTTCAAACGGAAATGAATGGGCATCACCTGTGGCTGTTTGCTTAATTGCTTTGGAAAGGGATGTGTCTGAATCAGCCCCTTGGCCCTGTGTGAGCCTAGAGCTTAGATTCTCAGCACCTGATGGATCCTAAGAAAGATCCCATGTGTGGATCCAAATCAAAATGGCCAAAAATCAGTCATTGTGGATGAAGTCTCTCGCATTCCTCCGTAAGGTTCTTAACCTCCCTCAAGTGAAAATAGGGATCCAATGGGTCAAATGAGTTATTCAAAGCCCTGCAGATGCTAGCCCATAGGTTCTTGGGTTTTCTTATGAATCCAATTCAAATAAAGAATCTAAACCGACAGTCAGTAGGCCTCAAATTGGAGAACAGAGCTGTGTTAATGGCAGGCATATTTGATCACTCCTGGTTCACAGGAAGGGTGTCCAGGCCACCCTGACTTTTGGTAAATGAGGGGAAAGGTAGATTATTTGGGACACTGTCTTGTGCTGCGCCTCTCATGGAATCCTCCTGCCAGAAGTTATGATGAGTGTCTATATGGAAGAAGATGAGTGTCATCTGAGAGTGTTTTGGTTTTAACTGCGGTCATTTGTGTGGAAGTTGGAAGAGATAACTGGTTCCAACTTGCCTTGCACTTTGGTGTGATTCCCCTTAGAGACTGTGTTTTGGAACTGACCTCCGAGAAGGTACAAGGTCCTATGACATTGTATATCCATATTTCTAGGACATCTCTACAGAACGTAATTCAATGCTAAGTATACCAATCAAGGGCCAAATGAACTTCTGGACTTCAAATCTTACCTAGATTTCTGTTTTCATACTTATATTGAAAGGTTAATAAAATAGATACTTGTCACTTCCTGTTTATCATGTATGCTTAACAAAACACCGTTGAAATCTTGAGAACTGTTTACTATTCTTGTTCTCAGAATGTGCTGTCCCCAACTGCCAAACTGCAGAATGTACTCCGTCAACCAGTTGCACGCAAACCGCCCACTCGCCATTACCCATCAATAAATTTCTCTCCCTGCCCTCTCCAAGGAAAATATATAAGCATTTCTTAAGCTGTTCTCAGGGCTCTCTGTTCTGTTCAAGTGATCTCTGAGCCCTTCATGCCGGATTCCCAATAAACCCTTTGCTGTTGCATGAGACAGTCTCTTGGTGGTCTCTGCCACAGATGCTCGCCCAACCTTTACATCTGGTGGCCCTAGCGAGATCCAGCAGCTGCAGACAAAATACCCACAACGGGCTCCTCTGGAAGTAAATAAGGCCCATATTTCTGGTTTCAGGCTTCAGGTTAGGGTATGGCAAAATGGCTATTGGTAAAGAGCGTGAGCTCTCTCCCATGGTGGCTGACACACAGGTTACAGAGCCACAGGCCATGTCCCTGGGGGATAGACTCGGGAAATCGAGGAACAATAGTATCCTCGACTCAGTGATATTTTGTTTCTGATTCGGTATTGCCAGCCCTTCAGGTTTTGCCGACTAGTCAGTCCTGGTCTCAGTATTGGACATCCATTGCCTGTCTTTATTGTCTTGTCTTGTCTGTGTTGTGTGTCGTTGCTTTCACTGTCTGTGTATATTTCATTATGGGAAAGATCATTTCAATGCCTCTGTCCCTGACCCTTGATCACTTGACCAAAATCTGCTTAAGGGCTCAGAATCTTTCTTTTTCAGTAAAACGCCAGACCTGGCAGATTCTGTGTCTCAGAATGACCCACCATTGCAGTCGGATGGCTCCTAGAAGGATCTTTCTACTTCGCACTTATTTGAAAAGTCCGAGATATTGTCTTTCAGCAGGGGCCACAAAGACATCCAGATCAACAGCCATATATCTTAACTTGTCCATACCTCTACAAATCTCCTCCTCCATGGGTCAAGCAATTTCTTGTCCCTGCACCTGCTCCTACTCCTTCCCCCACAATTCTATCTCTCAAACTCTCTGCTCCTCCTCCTCCACCCTCTGTTCTCCCTGAGTCTCAAGACTCTACTGGACTCTCCTCCCCCTCCTTATCATCTGCCCTAGTCTCCCAACCCCCAACACCCTCTAAGTGATTCCCCTTCTGCTGACTCAGCCTCTCCACCATTCGAGGAAGCTAGGCTGGCCCAGCCCCATCCAGATGACTGTCCCGCGGCACACACAGCCCCTCCTTCCCTGCTGGAAGCTGGCCCGGCTAAAAGAACTCAGAGAACTCACCGACG
Organism: Callospermophilus lateralis; assembly: GCF_048772815.1. Classification (NCBI taxonomy): domain Eukaryota; kingdom Metazoa; phylum Chordata; class Mammalia; order Rodentia; family Sciuridae; genus Callospermophilus; species Callospermophilus lateralis. The sequence goes on from NW_027513394.1 coordinate 551,560, forward strand.
TTTTCACACCTGCCTACTTGGGGTGACTGCCAACACCACCTAGCGACTCTCTTCATGACAGAGCAATGAGAGAAAAATCTCCTGGAATGTAGAAAAAAATATCCTCAGACCTGATGGGCGACCAACACAACTTCCCAACATAATCAAACTGGCTTCTCCTTAAACCCACCCAACTGGGACCCCAACACCTTTGAAGATAGGGAGCATCTGTTCAATTATTGCCAGGCTCTAACAGCGGGTCTCCAAGGGGCCGCTGGGTGACCAACTAATTTGGCCACAGTAAGAGAAATTATTTAAAGGCCTGATGAATCTCCCTTTATGTTTCTAGAGAGAATCCTGGAGGCATATAAGAGATATACTCCTTTCGATCCTCAGGCAGTGGATTAAAAGGCATCTGTCACGATGGCCTTAATTGAGCAAGCTGCCATGGATATTAAAAAAAAAAAAATTTAATGAGAGATTTAGTCAAAGAAGCCGAGAAAGTATACTATAAGAGAGAAACAGGGAGAAAGAAAGGGAGCAAAGGGAGGATGATAGAAGCAAAAGACAGACTAAGGCATTGACTAAGGTCCTGATCACAACAAGAAAGAGGCCAGAAATTAAGACATAGGGTGACAAGAAGGGCCCATGCCAGAGGCCACCCCTGGCCTCAGATCAGTGTGCCTACCCTAAAGAAAAAGGATACTGGGCCATCGAGTTCCCTATAAAGAGACAGCCACGCCAGCTGGCCATTCTGACTCTAGAGGATGACTAAGAAAGTCGGGGCTCAGATCCCTTCCCCTAGCTCAGGGTAACTTTGGAAGTGGAGTGGACTCCAGTAAACTTTGAAGTGAATACAGGAGCAGTATACTCAGCCCTTAAGGCCCCATTGGGCCCTCTATCAAATAAAAGGTCTCTAGTTCAAAGGGCTGATGACAGTAAATATCGAGCTTAGACAACTAAGAGGACCATGGACCTGGGGAAAGGAAAAATCCATCACTCCTTCCTAGGAATCCCAGAATGCCGGGACCCATTGATGGGCAGAGATCTGCTCATCAAGCTCCAGGCAAAAATAACTTTTAACCATGAAGGCCCCCAAATGAAATTTCTAAATACTTCAGTAAAAACTCCTATAGTCACGGCTTTAACTATATTAGTAGAAGATGAACATCCACCATTCACACGCCCCAAGACTGATCAAACAGGCAAGCTACCCCCAAAATAGATAACAGATTACCCAGATGCCTCTGCAAAAACTGCTGGGTTAGGCCTGACCGTGAAACAACCTCCAATAACAGTGGAGTTAAAAACCTCAGTCTCCCCAATCAATGTCAAATAATATCTTCTAAGCAAAAAAACTAAAGGTGGGATAAGGCCCCATATGCAGAAATATCTGGCCTTAGGGGTCCTAAGGCCCTGTCAATCGGCCTGGAACACTCCTCTGCTACTAGAAAAAAAAAAAAGCCAGGAACCGGGGACTATCGCCCCATTAAAGACCTAAGAGAGATCAACAAAAGAGTGCAGGACATTCACCCCACGGTACCTAATCCGTACAATCTGCTTAGCACTCTGAACCCTGAGCGGAAATTATATACTGTTCTGAACTTAAAAGATGCTTTCTTTTGCTTGCCTCTGAATAAAGATAATCAGTTGCTGTTTGCTTTGGGGTGGGTAGACCCAGAAACCAAAACGTCTGGTCAACTAACTTGGACTAGACTCCTACAGGGGTTCAAAAACTCCCCCACTCTCTTTGATGAAGCCCTCCACAGAGATCTCAACAACTTCAGAACTACACACCCTGAATTTACCCAGCTTCAATACGTGGATGACCTGTTACTGGCAGCCAACACCAAGGAAAACTGTGAGTCTGGGACCCAAGCACTATTATATGAACTTGCTCAACTCAGGTATAGAGTTTCAGCCAAAAAGGCCCAAATTTGCTAGCATGAAGTAATCTTCCTGGGCTATTCCCTTAGGGGCAGTAAACGATGGCTCACTGAGCCAAGAAAACAAACCATTGTGTACATACCACCCCCATCTTACAGCAGACAACTCAGAGAATTTCTGGGACTGCTGGCTTTTGCAGGTTATGGATACCTGGGTTTGCGTCCTTAGCTGCTCCTTTATACCCGCTGTTAAAGGAAGATGCCCAATTCCAATGGAACCCTGAGGACCAGGAAGTTTTTGATAACATCTAAGGACACTGACACTGAACGCCTCAACTTCACTGAGCTCAGCCTGCAATTACAGCAAGCCCTACACTACGTTAAAAATGTACATCAACTCACTCACCTTGGTTCAAAGAAACTGCAGGCATTACTGTAGGATTAAGAACAGAGTTTTCCACTAACCAACTCACAGCGAAAGGAAATAACTGAACGGATAACAAAAGCCTTTCGGGTCCGTCAATTGGGTAATGCTTACCCTTCCAAGTTTCCTAGAGGAAAGCACCTACGAGGAACCAGACCAGGACAACTCTGGGAAGTGGACATTACTGAAATTAAGCCAGCAAGGTATGGACTTAAATATCTCCTAGTCTTTGTAGATACATTTTCAGGATGGATTGAAGCCTTACACACACACACACACACACACAAAAAAAAAAAAAAAAAAAAAAAAAACGGCGCAAATGGTTTTCAAGAAGATCCTGAAAGATATTTTTCCAAGATACGATCTGCCTAATGGACTGATAATGGACTGGTATTCATGGCCCAGGTAAGTCAGGTGTTAACCAGTACCCTGTGGATTAATTGGAAGTTACATTATGCTTATATACCCCAGAACTCAGAACAGGTAGAAAAAGTAAATAGAACCATTAAAGAGACCTAAACGGACCCCTTAGGGACCTGGTGGCTATCTCTCCACCCAGATATTTTTCAGCTCGGTATAGGTCTTTCCTATTGAGATATACCTGATAAAGAGGATCTCACTAAAATTCCATTAAATACCTTCTGTACCATAGATAATTGAAACAAACATTATGGATGCAGGGACACGTGAGCCAGATGAGGGTTGGCTAGCCTATATTACTATGTATGGCCGGCAGACTATCAAAGCGACAAACAGCCACGGCTGTGTGGGGGAAAAGCCGACTTCTTGAGTAAGTCATGGGGATGTGAGCATAAAGGGGCTGCCTGGTGGAACCCAAACTCCCAATCAAATTCAGTATACAGCATTGGCCACATTACCAATTAGACAACCAAAAACTATGGCCCCCAGAGGGTTCTCTAGATCCTCAAAATCTGCATGACATTTTTAACTTTGGCAAGTGCTCAAAAGGGGGAAATTTCCCTATGTGGAATCCTTTTCCCTCCTTCGCTCACATCCTGTACTATGCTTCCCCAATAGTTCCTCACCCTCAGCCTTCTGCTCTAGACTCTCTGCTTTCAATCCCACCTCAGCAACCTGATTTCTCCCCTCCAATTACTAGATCAAAAACCCAAACCTCCGCTGGATCTCAGAACATTGCCCCCTTGCTGAGGAAGCAGGTACCGAGGAACCCGTCCACCCACTCACTCCTCTCTTTTCCTGTTAGTGTCTGCACTAGGTCCCACCAAGTCCTCTAGCAAGCTTAGCCAAATCTCAAACCAGCTGAGAAGAGCCCTCAGACCCCTAACCAAGATGTAATGAAAATGACCTTTAAAGTTGATTTGTCATCACTGAAAACAGGTTTCTAAGAATTTAAAGTCCCTCACAGGCTTTTTGGAATACTCACTCCCGTCTTCCCCTCTGCACTACCTGTTGTACTGCTCAAGATTTGTTCTAGGAAAATCCCAAACCCCTTTCCCATTATTCTTTGGCATCTCTCCTTCCTCATTCTCAGATCCACGGAGCTGCTTTCAGCATCGCCTTCCCTGTCATCCCCCTCTGTACCAGGTCCACAGAAATGTCTTAAATGACCTTCTCCAGAAGTCTTCACCAAGGCTTACTTTAGGTCTTTCAGCAAAAGAGTCCCTCTGAAAAAGTTCAATGGAGATAAACTTCCACTCTTCGTGTTGCCCTGTTCTACTTGGCCACTGACTGGAAAAATCACCACCCCTAAGCTAAACATCGCCTTAACCAGTTTTTCACAAAATATGTGAACAAGGACTCTGGCCTTGAGCTGGGGCTTCACAGAGATGGATACATTTCTAAGATAAAAAAGTTACCAACTGGGCTCCATGGTGACAGCTGGCAAGGAGGAAAAAAAAGAGACAAAAAAGCTCTCCCGTTCCAAGGTGTCCTTGAAAAGTTAACGTGCACAGAACAGAGGAAAAAAAAACAGAAACAAAAACTGATTTGTGTGAATTTCTGCAGACTGGGAACTTCTGAGCCCCTTCCCTTACATGTTGGGTACAAATACTAAAACTACCAAAACTTGGGGTTCAGGGGATTAATTGATTACAACAGAAACAATGCCCTCTAAATACGGATGCAACCAAATAAAACTGCTTTCCTGTCTTTGGTGCTATCTTAGGTGCCTTTCCTTGTCCGTCCCTACAACAGTATAATTCTATACACTTTAACATTATTTATGTTTTCATAAAATGGTCAATAGATGCAATTAATTATGTAATGATGCAGATGTTTTCGAGAGTGCTCTATCAGGACGCAGGTTCATTTAAAGATCAAATAGGGGGGCATACAACCCGGTTCCACCAAGAACCTGTATCCCTCACTTTAGCCATCCTATTAGGAATAATAGTTGCTGAAGGGTTGGGCACAGGAACAACTGCCCTAGTCCATGAGACACAACAAAGACACAATTAGAAGCAGAAATAGACCAAAGCTTAAAGACATTAAAAACCGACATCACAGCTTTACAGGAATTTTAACCTCTCTCTCTCTGAAGTTGTTTACAGAGCAGGTGAGTGTTGGACCTCCTCTTCATGAGAGAAGGGTGCCTTTTTGCTTGCATTGAGGAAAGAATGATGTTTTTATGACGACAATACTGGAGTTGTAAAAGAATCTATGAGTAAATTAAGAAAATGACTTGAAGAGCATCAAAGAAAGACAGAGGCCCCCAAAGGGAGGTTTGAGTCTTGGTTCACATAGTCCACCTGGTTAACTACGCTTTTATAAACCCAGGCTGGTCAATTAATAATTCTCATATTATTGTTAACTGTAGGACCCTGTTTGCTCAACCATGTAGTTTCTTTTCTCACCCAAATTGAATCTGTTATTAACCCTAAACATACACTGTTCTCTCAATCTAATTTTACAGAACAGCGGGGACAGAGTTGGTCTTAAAATACAGGAATATAGAGGATCTTCCACCTGCTGAGAACCTCAAAGGTCCATGAAGAAATGATCCCTGGAGAAGATGTAGTCAACTATGAAAGACCTGAGAGAGCAAAAGTCTTCCATGGCAAACAACCTGCTCAGGATAAAGGGATGCGTCTGAATCAGCCACTCTCTTCTTAATGTAGAGAAGATGGACCAAAGCAGGGATGTGTTGAGAGTTGCTCCTGCGTGCCAATGGTTGACATACCATTCTAACTTGTGAAAGTGTCACAGAAAGTAAGGGCAGCCTTCTTCTCATGGGAACCTTAGAAGCAACTGTTAGGACAAAGTTGTTGCCAAGGCAGTGACCTCATTCAGTTCCTAAAGGAAGTGACCTCACCTAACTTCTATGGTGATGGAACTCTCTGAACTTGGAATCCAGGAAGCCTGCCACCCAGAGCCAGTCCCAGTCCCAGTCCCAGTTGTCAAACTTATTTTGATTTACCAAGGACAGACTCAGTCTTTCTTGGGACCTACTGATGTGAGGATGGACAAATACAAGAAAAGCTATGAAGAGGGGGCTTTCCTGAGAAAGCAGGCATTGGCTCACCACTGGATCCCGAAAACTTCACAGAGTTGGACAAGAAGACCAGAATTGAGACAGAACAGGACATTTCCGGAAACATAGTATGGCCCACCAGTCAGAGGACTCTCCGGATAGTCACAGACCTACATGGGGGAAGGAGGTGCCTTTGTGATGTGGGTGTGACTTTGTGGTTTTGTCTCATGTTCTGAGAATAGGTATGAAAGAAGGTTTGTTTTGTTTGGAGTGAAAGGTTTCTAGTAAGTCGTTTGACAACGTGAGTGTTTCTATGTCAGTGTATCCCACTGCGCCCGTGGTTGTAGACATTAGAAGAGAGAATGCATCAATGAATATGTCCTGTCAGGTAGAAAGCTTCCCAGCATTCATCCTTCCCAATTTATTAATGGACTGCAGCTTGCCTTATTGATGGGCAGCACCTACTATCTTCCTAAGATCCTGTTTTCTTCCTGAATTCTGGCCACTCTCCAGAATAGGCTCATGGTTTTGTGTTTAAGATATGTACAACCACGAAGCTCTGTGAAATGACCATGTACTAGATAGCTAAAGGGAATGACGAGCATCTCAGAAAACTCAGATATCAGTGTGACCAGTAAAGTCTCAGTGGAGAAACCCTGCTTGGGGCCTTTTGCTTACCTATTCTTCTGTTACCCTGAATGTCAGGAAGGTCTTTTCCTCAGGCCACCACTTTGTGAAGGCTGAAGAAAACAGTTTTCAAATGGAAATGAATGGGTATTACCTGTGGTTCTTTGCTTAATTGCTTTGGAGAGGATGTGTCTGAATCAGCCTATTTTCCCTGTGTGAGACTGTGGCTTAGAGTCTCACCTTCTGATGGATATAAAGGAAGATCCCATGTGTACATCCAAAACCAAAATGGCGAAAGAGCAGTCCTTGTGGATGAAGTCTCTCGCCTTCCTCTGTAACTTTCCTGAACCCCATCAAGTCAGAATAGGGATCCTTTGGGTCAAATGAGATCTTCAAAGCCCTGCAGAGGCTAGCCCATGGTTGCTTGGGTTTTCTCAAGACTCCAATTCACATAAAGAATCCAAACCCCACAGTCAGTTGACCTCAAATTGAAGAAGTTTAGCAGTATTAATGGGAGGCCTATTTTATCTCTCCTGGTTCACAAGAAGGGTGTCCATGCCAACCTGAATTAGGCAATTTAGGTGCAAGAGAGCTTATTTTGGACACGGACTTGAGCTGTGCCCCTCATGGAAAACTCTAGCCAGAGGTTATTATGTGTGTCTATATGGAAGAAGATGAGGGCCACGTTGGAGTGTTTTGGTTTAAATTGTGTTCATTTGGGTGGCGGTTAGAAGAGATGACTTGGTCCACATGTGCTTGAACTCTGGTGTGATTCCCTTAGAGACTGAGTTCTGCAACTGAACTCAGAGAAGTATTGCCATGAATAGTGTTGAGATTTTAGGAAGCCAGGCATGAGTGTCGCCCTTGGAAACTGAGTTCTAGGCCCAGGGTGGCTTTCCACAGAGCACTGGGCCTCTCAGCCAGGATACCACATAATTTTATTCTGAAAGACTTGGCACCCATCGTTGAGAGTCAAAACTCATATGGACCTCACATTGTAGAGCTAAATGAGCTAAACATCATGTGATCTTTTCACCACTCTTTGTGAAGCCTTACCTGTGAGTGTTCTCCAGAGCTTTCATTGAAATGAGCTTCCTAACCATTTAATGGTTCCTGAATGAATTGAAACTCACAGTGCCTCCAACTTCATCCTTGAAAAATGGATAGATAAATACCATGAAATTTTTGAAATTCCCATCACCAGGTGGCACTGGAGAACCTTTGGATGACCTGTTGCTGATCATGAATATTCCAGACAGTGTCTTGTTTTCCTGGGTTTCATGTAAATGGTGTAGAACAGAGATGTCAGTAAATTGGACTCTGTTGAGTAGTGGGCCTAGAGCAGTGTTGGGCAGGTATGTGATAAAACATCTGTGGTGGGGCCATGTGGATCAGCCATTGGCTTCCAAATGGCTTGTGACTGACATGGCGCAGCCAGCAGAACCTTCCGTGTAAAGGCAACTTGTTATATGGAGAGATTTCAGGACATTGTTCAGAATCAGGTTGCTATGGTCAAGGGGTCAAGCTATGTGGGATAGAAGCCTGGTTCTTGTATCATCCTGCAGACCCTGACCCACCACACGTGACAGAACTCCCTCTTGCACTTTATCCCAGTTGAACTCCTTGTATTTCGTGATGTGAATACCAAACTCACAGTGCAGCAGGAAGAAACACCACGAAATGGAAGATGACCATATGGCTTCACAGTCCACACGGGGAGACACTAAGCCCCCAGTGGCCACAGTTTACCTACAAAGAGAGAATTCAGCACTGCTGCCTCGTGTTCATTGTAAAATAAGAAACTTTGTCCTCCTGGTCACATTGATGCAGACCCAGCTTTGAGCGTGTCACTACAAAGGAAGCTTAACTCGTGACAACAACCTATATTTCAGTGCCCAACATCAGTGGCAGTTTCTCAAAAAGTTTTAGGCAAGCAGAGCTCCATGTTTGTGGAGTGAGTACCCTGTCCTTATTTTTGGAAACTCCTATACCACCTCCAAGTTTGTGCACTCTTGAGCATTTCCCATTCCAGAAATGTAATCACAGATGTTGTAACTCTTCTCCTTTAATTGTGTCTTACTTGGGGCGAAGGTAGTGTCAAGGCATGGTTCTGGATGAGAGTGGGAAGATTTGTTGTAGCACATATTTGCATACACATTGGATTAATTTTCCTATTTTCCATTCGAAATTCTGAATCCCTGACACTAACCCATATTCTACTAGACTCTGACTACTAATCCTAATATGATGGAGAAAAATAACCCAAACAGTACATTAGTACATGCAGTTCAGAGTTCGACTTGCCTTTTGCATGATAAAGGGTAGGTGTTATAATTCTAGTCAATTTTTAATTGAAATAGTTCTCCATGTGTTTTGAAAGTTAACAAATATGTGAATTACTGTCTCCCATTCTCTGGAGCCTATTCAGCACATGTATTTTTATATGCACAAATAGAATCCTGCATGGTATCACATGTACATTCTTGTGAATTACATGACTTAGCAGATACAAAGTGTGAGAAGTGATCACTCCTCCTAAACCCTGTTGGAACTGAAAATTCAACCTATGGGTGAGCTTCCCAGTAGAACAACATTATACATAAACCCATGTTCAGTAAAATGAATGTTTTTGAATCTTTATGATATATATTTCATGATGAATTTAGATTGGCGTATATATTGCTACTTATTAATGTCTATGTTTGAGTGTGTGTGTGTGTGTGTATATATATATGTATATATACATATATATATATATACTCTCCAGATTTTTAAAAATATGAAATATATGTGTCTTATATACAATCCTTAAATTCATTCATGTTCATGTATGTGGATTAATAATCAACTTTTCACAAGATTATTCTTAGAAATATTCATCCACCCGAAATACATATTTGTTTCCTAGTACTGAAAACTAACTTCAGTGAAAGGTGCATACAAATCCTAATATGTCTACATTAACTGACCCAGTTTAACATCAATGCATGTAGGTTGCTATGGAACATGATGTGTATTTTGACGTTAATTTTTATTCCACACTGGTACATTACTATTTCTTAAGTTTATGTACATCATAGAATATATATTTGATTCACTAGTTAGCAAATTTATAGGCATTTGTTTCACTTTCAATCACTTCCTGCTCCAGAACACATGAATTTCTCTATGTTTCTTGACTGGTCTATTCATGAGACTTTTTTTCCAAAAACATTTTTTTTCGATTTCCATAATCAATTTTGAAACAAAACTCACAAACCCTTTATGATAAACCATAACCCTAAGATGATCATTAGATATATAACTGGTTGGAATGAATGACATATAATATATGTCATATAACATTTCTTATATATTTTCAGATATCTATTCAATCCATTATTTAAAGTGGATCCAGTTATATTATTTATTCACAGTATGGTCTATTCATGCTTTATGTCTATATTCATATAAACAGAGTACACCTATTTGTACCCCCATACTAATTTGTAAGTCTTCAAAATATTGCTCCCAGAATTGGTGGAAGAAATACTCTTGTCACCTGATCTACATTCACATTTTATCACAGAAATATTCTGGACACCAAAAGCAAAGGTCACACTTAAAATTATACCAAAGCCTAAATAGAAAGTGAGCATGGATTACTAAAAACATCCATGTCCAGGTTGCCTAATGCTCTCAAATATCATTCCTATTGGTGACTACATATTTGTTTCTTCCTAAGATTATATATTCAACCTCAAACCTGTTGAAAATGTCTAACCCTATAACAAACTTTATACTTTGCTTGATTTCCTAATGTCTCTATTGATATCTGCTTTCCTACATGATTTCCCCAGTTCATCATTTTGACTGACTCTTCACATGTACTGACATTTACATACACTCTCTACCCGAAACCCTATTGCTAAAGAACTTTTGGTCCAAATCCTATACTCACTCTTCTTTCTAAACCTACCGCCTACCTTCCTAATCCTACTGACTATCGCTTTTTGACTGGATGTTCTCTTCAACATTCAATCATCCAAAGTACAAGGTCCGATGCCAGTGTATATTGATTTATTTGAGACATCTGTGCAGCACATAACTCAAAGCGAAGTATCCCACTCAAGTCCCCAATGCCCTTCTGGGCATCAAATCTTACCTAGATTTCTGCTTTCATAGTTATATTACACATATATACTCTTGTAAATATCGCAGGTTGCCAATGCCATTATTCATCCCGCAGAATGACTCGTAACCCAAATCAAACCTATTATTAACCCTAACCATACACTGTTCCTTCAATACAACTTAAAGAAGAGCAGGGACAGAGTGGGTCTTACAATATAGAAATGTAGATGATCTTCCACCTGCTGAGAACCTAAAAGATCCATGGAGAAATGATCCTTGGAGAATATGTAGGCAGCTATGTAGGACCTGAGAGAGCAATAGTCATCTTCCATGGCAAACAACCTGGTCAGGATGAATTGATGTGTCTGAATCAGCCTCTGTCTTCTTAAAGTAGAGAAGATGGACCAATCCAGGTCTGTGTGGAGAGCTGTTCCCGGGTGCCTATGGTTGATATACCATTCTAACTTCTGAATGTGTCACAGGATGTTGGGGCAGCCTCCATCTCATGGGAACCTTGGAAGCAACTGTTAGGACAAAGTGGTTACCAAGGCAGTGACCATATTCAGTTCCTGAAAAAAGTGACCTCACTTCACTTCCTTGGTGATGAAGTTCTCTGAACTTGGGATCCAGGAAGCCAGGCATCCAGAGCCAGTCTCACTCCGATTCCCAGTGGGCTAAATTGTTTGCTTTTCCCAAAGACATAGTCAGTCTCTCTTGGCACCTACTAATGTGAGGATGGCCAAATTTCAGCAGAGCTCTGAAGAGGGGCCTTTCATGAGAAAGTAGGGAGTGGCGAACCACTGGCTCCTGACAACTTCACAGAATTGGCCAAGGAGACCAGATCTGAAACAGGACAGGCCATTTTTGGGGAACATAATATGGCCCACCAGTCAGAAGACACTCCGGATAATCACAGACCTACTTGGGGGAAAGAATTGCCTTTGCCGTTGTAGGTGTGAGTTTGTGGTTTTTTATGATGTTCTGAGAATAGCTAGAAAAGGTGGTTTGTTTGGTTTGGAGTGGACTATTTCTAGTAAGTCGTTTGACATGGTGAGTGTTTCTATGTCTGCTTATCCCACTGTATCCATTGTTGCAGACATTAGAAAAGAGAATGCATCAATGGATGCGTTGTCTCTAGTTGAAAACTTCCCCGCATTCTTACTGCCCAATTGATGAATGGACTGCAGCTTGCCTTATGGATGGGCAACATCTACTATCTTCTTAAGTTCCTGTTTTCTTCGTGTTTTCCAGCCACTCTTCAGAATAGACTCATGGTTTTGAGTCCCAGATATGTAACACCACAAGGCTCTGTGACATGGCCATGTACTGGATAGCTTAAGGGAATGGGAGCATCTCAGAAGACTCAGATATCAGTGTGACCAGTAAAGTCTCAGTGGAGAAACCCTTCTTTGGGCCATTTGCTTACTTCTGTTTCTATTACCCAGAATGTCAGGAAAGTCTTTGAATCAGGCCACCCCGTTGTGTAGCCTTAAGAAGACTGTTTTCATATGGAAATAAATGGACATCACCTGTGGCTCTTTGCTTAATTGCTTTGGAATGGAATGTGTCTGAATCAGCCTCTTGTCCTTGAATGAGGTTTTGGCTTAGATTCTCAGCACCTGATGGATCTAAAGAAAGATCCCATGTGGTCCCAAAACCAAAATGACCAAAAGAGAAGTCATTGTGGATGAATATTTTTGCCTTCTTGTTTTAGGTTCCTGACCTCCATCAAGTGAGAATAGGGATCCTTTGGGTCAAATGAGTCTTTGAAATCCCTGCAGAGGCTAGCCCATATGTGCTTGGGTTTTCTCATGACTCCAAATCACATCAAGAATTTATAGGCTTCAGCCAGTAGGCCTCAAATTGGAGAAGCGGAACACTTTAACAGCAGGAATATTTGATCACTCCTGGTTCACAGGAATAGTGTTCAGGCCACCATGTTTTTAGGCAAATGAGGGGCAAGTGAGCTTATTTTGGACACTACCTTGTGCTCATTGAATCCTCCAGCTAGAGGTTATGATGAGTGTCAACAACGAAGAAGATTATGGCCCTGTGGGAGTGATTTCATTTTAATTTTGGTCATTTTTGTGGCAGTTGGAAGGGATGACTGGGTCCACCTGGGCTTGAACTCTGGTATGATTTACCCTTAGAGACTGAGTTCTGGAACTGACCTCAGAGAAGTATTACCATGAATTGTGTTGGGATTTTAGGAGGCCACGCATGAGACTCACTCTTGGAAACTGAGATTTAGGCCCAGGGTGCCTTTCCACAGAGGCCTGGGAATCTCAGCCAGGATATCACATGATTTTATTCTGAAAGACTTGATAGCCATAGTTGAGAGTCAAAACACACATGGACCTCACATTGTAGACGTCAATTGGCCTGGCTTCATGTGACCTGTTGGCAACTCTTTGAGAAGCCTTGACTTTAGAGTTCTCCAGAGCATTCATTGAAATGAGCTTTCTCAACACTTAACGGTTCCTGAATGAATTGAAACCCACAGTGCCTCTAACTTCATCCTTGAAAAATTGCTAGATAAATAACATAAAATTTTTGAAATTCCCATGACCAGGTGGCACTGCAGAAACTTTGGATGTCCTGTTGCTGATCATTTGTATACCAGACAGTGCCTTGTTTGACTGGGTTTCATGAAAATGGTGTAGAATATGAGATGCCAGGAAATTGGAGGCTGCTGAGTAGTGGGCCTAGAGCAGTGGTGGGCAGGTGTGTGATGAAACATCAAGGTGGGGCCATGTGGATTGGCTATCGGCTTACAAATGGCTTGTGACTGATATGGCGCAGGCCCCATTCCCTTGTATGTAAAGGCATCTTGTTATATGGAGAGGTTTCAGGGCAATGTTCATAATCAGATTGCTATGGTTATTGGGACAATCTATGTGGGATAGAAGCCTGGTTGGTACATTCTCCTGCAGATGCTAACCCACCCCACGTGACAGAACACCCTCCAGAACTGTATCCCAGATGAACTTCTTATATTGTGTGAAGCAAGTACCAAATTCCCAGTATAGCAGCAAGAAACACCACGAAAAGTGGAGGATGATCAAATGTCTTCACAGTCCCCACTGGGAGACACTTAGCCTCCAGTGGACACAGTTTACCCACAAAGAGAAAATTGAGCACTGCTGCCTCATGTTCATTGGAAAATAAGAAATCATGTCTTCCAGGTCACATAGATGCAGACCCAGCTTTGATGGTCTCACTACAAAGGAAGCCAAAGCTCATGACAACAACATATATTTCAAGTGCCCAACCTCAGAGGCAGTATTCCAAGAAGTCTTAGGCCAGCAGAGCTCTTTGTTTGTGGAGTGTTTACCCTGTCCTTTACTTTTGGAAACGCCTCTACCACCTCCAAGCTTGTGAACTCCTGAGCATATTCCATTCCATATATGTATTCATAGATTTTCACACTTTTCTACTATAATTGTGTCTTACTTTGGTGAAGGTAATCTCAAGGCATTGTTCTTGATGTGAGTGGAAAGATTTTTCTGTAGCACATATTTACATACACATTGGATTCATTTTTCAATTTTCCATTTGAAATACTGAATCCCTGACACTAATCCATACCCTACTAGACTCTGATTAATGATCCTAATATGATGGTGAAAAATAACCCAAAAAGAATAGAAATACAAGCAGTTCAGAGGAGGCATGGTGTATAGTTGGAATTGCCTTTTGCATTATATTTTGTAGGAGTTATAAATCTAGTCAATTTTTTGTTGAAATAGTTCTACATGTGTTTTTAAAATTAACAAATATATGAATCCCTGTCTCCCTTTCTCTGTAGCCTATTTAGCACATGTATTTTTATATGCACATATAGAATCCTACCTGATATCACTCGTATACACTTGTGAGGTGGCTGAATTGGCAGATGCAAATTGAGAGAAGAGATCACTACTCCTAAACGCTGTTGGAACTGAAAATTCAACCTACGGGTGAGCTTCCTAGTTGAATAACATTATACATAAATCCATGTTCAGTAAAATGAATATTTTTCGATCTTTGGATTATATATATTTCATGATGAATTTCGATTGGCATATATATTGCTACTTTTTTTCTTTTATTGGTTGCTCAAAACATTACAAAGCTCTTGACATATGATATTTCATACATTAGATTCAAGTGGGTTATGAACTCCCATTTTTACTCCAAATACAGATTGCAGAATCACATCAGTTACACATCCATATTTTTACATAATGCCCCATTAGTTACTGTTGTATTCTGCTACCTTTTCTATACTCTACTATCCCCCCTCCCTTCTCTTCCCATCTTTTTTCTCTACCATACCTACTGTAATTCATTTCTCTCCTTGTTTATTTTCCCACAACCTCTTATATGTAATTTTGTGTAACAATAAGTGTCTCTCTCCATTACCATGCAATTTCCCTCTTCTCTCCCTTTCCCTCCTACCTCATGTTTCTGCTTAAGGTTAATCTTTTCTTCATGCTCTTCCTCCCTGCTCTGTTCTTAGTTGCTCTCATTATATCAAAGAAGACATTTGGTATTTGTTTTTTAGGGATTGGCTAGCTTCACTAAGCATAATCTGCTCTAGTGCCATGCATTTCCCTGCAAATTCCATGATTTTGTCATATTTTAGTGCTGCGTAATCCTCCATAGTATATAAAAGTCACATTTTTATCCATTCATCTATTGAAGGGCATCTGGGTAGGTTCCACAGTGTAGCAATTGTGAATTGTGCTGCTATGAAAATCGATGTGGCAGTATCCCTGTAGTACGCTCTTTTAAGGTCTTCATGGAATAGTCCAAGAAGGGCAATAGCTGGGTCAAATGGTGCTTCCATTCCAAGCTTTCACAGGAGTCTCCATACTGCTTTCCAAATTGACTGCACCAGTTTCAGTCCCACCAGCAATGTACAAGAGTACCCTTTTCCCCACATCCTCGCCAGCACTTGTTGTTGTTTGACTTCATTATGGCTGTCAATCTCACTGGATTGAGATGGTATTTTGGGATGGTTTTTATTTGCATTTCTCTTACTGCTAGAAATGGAGAGCATTTTTTCATGTACTTGTTAATTGATTCTATGTCCTCCTCCGAGAAGTTTCTGTTCAGGTCCTTGGCCCATTGGGTTATTGGTTATCTTATTGTCTAATTTTCTGAGTTCTTTGTATACTTTGTATACTCTAGATATTAGGGCTCCATGTGAAGGGTGAGGACTAAAAATTTGTTCCCATGATGTAGGCTCCATATTTACCTCTCTTAAATTCAGTTTAAGTAAGTCCCATTTGTTGATTCTTGTTATTAACTCTTGTTCTATGGGTGTCCTATTAAGGAATTTGGAGTCTGCCACACAATATGTAGATCGGAGCCAACTTTTTCTTCTATCAGACGCAGAGACTCTGATTTGAATCTAGCTCCTTGATCCACTTTGAGTTAACTTTTGTGCATGGCGAGAGGAGGAGATTCAGTTTCATTTTGTTGCATATGGATTTCCAGTTTACCCAACACCATTTGATGAAGATGCTATCCTTCCTCCATTGCAGGCCATTAGGTCCTTTATCAAATATAAGATAGTTGTAGCTTTTTGGATTAGTCTTTGTGTCCTCCATTCTGTACCATTGGTCCACCCGCCTGTTTTGGTACCAGTACCATGCTGTTTTTATTATGATTGCTCTGTAATATAGTTTGAAATCTGGTATCGCTATACTGCCTGATTCACACTTCCTGCTTAGAATTGCTTTTGCTATTCTGGGTCTTTTATTTTTCCAGTTGAATTTCATGATTGCTTTATCTATTTCTACAAAAAATTCCTTTGGGATTTTGATTGGCATTTCATTAAACCTATAGAGAACTTTTGGTAATATCGCCATATTGATGATGTTAGTTCTGCCTATCCATGAACAGGGTATATTTTTCCATCTTCTAAGATCTTATTCTATTTCTCTTTTTAGGGTTCTGTAGTTTGCATTATATAAATCTTTCACCTCTTTTGTTAGGTTGATTCCCAAGTATTTAATTATTTTGAGGAAATTGGGAATGCAGTGTTTTGACTCATTTTTGTTTCAGAAGTTTTGTCGCTAAAATACAGAAATGCCTTTGATTTATCCATGTTGATTTTATATCCTGCCACATTGCTGCATTCATATATGAGTTCTAGTAGTTTTTTCTGTAGACCCTTTTGGGTCTTCTATGTATAGAATCATGTCATCTGCAAGTAGTGATAATTTAAGTTCTTCTTTTCCTATTTTTATGCCTTTAATGTCTTTCATCTCTCTAATTGCTCTGGCCAGTTTTTCGAGAACTATATTGAATAGAAGTGGTGATAGAGGACATCCCTGTCTTGTTCCAGATTTTAAAGGGAATGCCTTCAATTTTTCTCCATTCAGAATGATGCTAGCCTGAGGCTTAACATAGATAGCTTTTACAATGTCGAGGTAAGTTTCTGTTATCCCTAGTTTTTAAAATGTTTTGAACATAACGGAGTGCTCTTCTTTGTTGAATGGTTTTTCTGCGTCTATCGAGATGATCATATGGTTCTTATCTTTAAGTCCAATGATGTTGTGAATAACACTTATTGATTTCCATATATTGAACCAGCCTTGCATCCCAGGGATGAATCCTAGTTGATCATGGTGCACAATTTTATTGATGTGCCTTTGTATCCAATTCGCCAGAATTTTAATTAGGATTTTTGCCTCTAGGTTCATCAGAGATATTGGTCTGTAGTTTTCTTTCTTTGAGGTGTCTTTGTCTGGTTTCAGAATCAGGGTGATGTTGGCCTCATAGAATGAATTTGGCAGAGCTCCCAGTTTTTCTATTTCCTGAATAATTTGAAAAGTATTGCTTTAATTCTTCTTTAAAGGTTTTGTAAAACTCTGCTGTATACCCATTCGGTCCTGGGCTTTTCTTGGTTGGTAGTCTTTTGATTGCTTCTTCTGCTTCATCCATTGAAATTGGTCTGTTTAAATTGTGTGTTCTCTTATGACTCAGTCTGGGCAAATCATATGACTTAAGAAATTTATCGATGTCTTCACTATTTTCTATTTTATTGGAATACAGGTTTCCAAATAATTTCTAATTTTCTTCTATATTTATGTTGCATCTGTTGTGATATTGCCTTTTTCATCCCGTATGTTAGTAATTTGAGTTCTCTCTCTTCTTCTCCTCGTTAGCATGGCTAAGGGTCTGTCGATCTTATTTATCTTTTCGAAGAACCAACTTTTTGTTTTGTTAATTTTTTCAATAGTTTCTTTTGTTTCAATTTCGCTCTGATTTTAATTATTTCTTGCCTTCTGCTACATTTGCTGTTGTTTTGCTCTTCCTTTTCTAGGCTTTGAGATAAATTGTGAGCTCATTTATTTGTTGTTTTTTTTTCTTTTTTTGAGGAATTACCTCCAGGCGATGAATTTACCTCTTAAAACTTCTTTCATTGTGTCCCATAGAATCTAATATGTTGTGTATGTATTTTCATTTATCTCTAAGAATTTTTTGATTTCCTCCTTTTTGTTTTCTGTAACCCATTGATCATTCAGTAACCTATTGTTCATTTTGCATGTGATGTATGATTTTTTCTTTCTTCTTTTATCATTGGTTTCCAGTTTCATTCCATTATGATCACAAAAAAATTATGGTATTATCTCCACCCCTTTATATTTACTGAGGGTTGCCCTATGGCATAACATATGGTGTATTTTTGAGAAGGATTCATGTGCTGCTGAGAGAAAAGTATATCCACTTGAAGATGGTTGATATATTCTATATATGTCAGTTAAGTCAAGGGTATTGATTGTGATATTGAGTTCTATAGTTTCTTTATTCAACTTTTGTTTGGAGGATCTCTCCAATGGATGAGAGAGGTGAGTTGAAGTCACCCATAATTATTGTATTGTGGTCTATTTGATTCTTGAACTTGAGGAGAATTTGTTTTATGAACGTCACATCACCATTGTTTGCTGCGTGAATATTGATAATTGTTATGTCTTGTCGGTGAATGGTTTCTTTTAACAGTATATAATGTCCTTCCTTATCCCTTTTTATTAAATTAGTCTTGAGGTCGATTTTATTCGATAGGAGGATGGCCACCCCTGCTTGCTTACGAGGACTGTGTGCATGGTACAAATTTTCCCAATCTTTCACCTTCAGCTTGTGTGTGTCTTTTCCATTCAGTTGTGTCCCCTGGAGGCAACATATTGTTGGATTTGTTTTTTTTTTTTTTAATTCAAGTTACAAACCTATGTCACTTTATTGGAGAGTTTAAGCCATTAACGTTTAGAGTTACTATTGATATATGGTTTGTACTGCCACCCATGTTTGCTTATATCTTTTTTTTAAATTAGTTTGTTTCTCCATGATTAGCTTTTCCCCGCCCTCTGTCATTACTGAGGCACTTCCCACTGATGGTTTTCATTGTTGATTTTCATTTCTTCCTCGTGTAGTGTTTTGCTCAAGATGCTTTCCAATGCTGGTTTTCTGGCTGCAAATTCTTTTAGCTTTTGTTTATCATGAAATATTTTTATTTCGTTGTCTTACATTAAGCTTAATTTTGCTGAATACATAATTATTGGTTGGCATCCATTGTCTTTCAGTGTTTGAAGTACGTTGTTCCAGGATCTTCTCACTTCCAGCATTTGTGATAAAAAATCCATTGTTAACCTTTTTGGTTTACTCCTGATTGTAATCTGCCTCCTTTCTCTGGTAGCTTTTAATATTTTCTCTTTGTTTTGTATATTGGATATCTTCATAACAATGTGTCTTGGCATTGGTCTACTGTGATTTTGTGTGCTCAGTGTCCTGTAAGCATCTACAATTTGTTTATCTGTTTCCATTTTTATTTCTGGAAAGTTTTCTCTAATTATTTCATTCAGCAGGTTACTCATTCCCTTGGTTTGAAACTCTGTACCTTCCTCATTCCGGATGACTCATAAGTTTGTTTTTTTTATGTTATCCCATATCTCTTGGATGTTTTCTCATAATTTTTTACAGCATTTCTTTCTTGGCTAGAGTTTTTTCAAGATGATATATTTTGTCTTCATTATCTGACATTCTGTCTTCTTCTTGCTCCACTCTGTTAGTGATACTCTCAATTGAGTTTTTAATTTGGTTTATCATTTCCTTCATTTCTAGAATTATTGTTTGATTTTTCTAATAATCTCTATCTCCTGATGAGGATGCTTAATTTCTTATTTTATCTGTTTATGTAATTCATTTTCAATGCGTTCTTTCACTGTTTGTTTTTGTTGTCTCGTATCGTCTTTAAGGTTCCATTCCATCTGTCTAAGGTATTCCTTGAGTTCTTTATATGACCATTTTTCTGATGACTCTAGATGCTCTTGAATATTTAGGCTGTCCTTCATTGTTTGTACTTTTTTTCTCCCTTGCTTTTTTATGCTGCTCATGTTACTTCTTGTTCTGTTTGACTACTGAGTTACTGCTTACTCTTATAAATTTATTTGATGCTGGGAAGGAAAGATATTAGAAGGTAAGGGAAGAAGTCACTAAAGAGAATGAGAGTAGGAAGGTAGAATTCAAGGAAGGGGGTATAAGAAAATTGAAAAGAAATGAAAAGACAAAATAAAAAAAATAGAAAATATAGAAAGAAAATTTTAAGTAATGATAATTAAAAAATGAAAATCAAAATTTAAAATAATAATAATAAAATTAAAAAATTAAAAAAAATAAACATTAAAAAAGTTAAAGAACAACAACAAAAATGAAAATGAAAGAAAAAGAAAAACATACAAATAAAATAATAATAATAATACATGCAGTCCTAGAGTTCAGTTAAGTTCTCTTCCAGTAGGTGGAGCTGTGTGCACTGGGCCAAGCTTCTCCTCTCAATAAGTGGGAACCAATTACTGTGCAGCAGCTCTTTCTCCCAGACTGGGCGGGTCTCCAATCCTGAGTGCCTAGGGGCTTCTCTTGTGCTTCCTCAAGCCAGGCCCCGCTCACCTTTGACGATCACCACAATACTGGTTACACGCCAGGCCTCTGCTCCTGGTAGCCCTGTTTTAATGAACGCCTGGGCACACTCTCCCTGTTTGCCTCCCTTAGACCCTAAGTTTGTAGAGCTTTGGCCTGAGAACCCCCAGCGAATTTGCTTGCCCTTCGGGAGCCATGCCCCCGGTAGGTGGTGTAAGAGACCTCAATTGTCAGCACTGGTGGGAGCGGTAGCCGGGAATTCCGCGCCGCGAGTCCCGAGCCAATCGTGATTCCCTAGGTCTGGCTATCGCGCTCCTGGGAGAGCTGGGAGGGGCCATTACGGCAGAGCTGGGAAGGGCCCTTGAGGTTTCCTTGTGGTGTTGAGAGAGATGGCATTGGGATTACACACTTGTCGCGTTGGTTTCAATGAAGTTATCTCCTCCACCTGTGAAGTCAGTTCTCTGCCATGGTGGTATCCCATTAAAATGGTGACCGTTCGTTCCCTTTGCTGGGTGACCAATGCAAAGGGTGGGTCCTGACTATCTCTCCCAAGCCCCATTTCAATCCTGTGGCCACTGCCTATGAAGGCTCAGTTGTCTTTTAACTCTGTCAATTCAGAAAGCCCAACTAGTTATTTCAGCAGGAATGTTAGTGCTGAGTCACCATAACCAGACGAATCTATGCTTGAATGCAGCCAATCCGGGCTCTGTGTGTGTTCTGAGGGGCCCAGACTGTTCGCCCCAGATTCACAACAGGTCAACATTGCCTCGTGATTCTGAGCAAACAGCATTTAGACAGTTTACAACTCCCTATGCCCGTGCAGCAGAAGAGATCAGAGATTTGATTTCTCCATGCCTGCCTTCATAATGGATCTCCTGTATTGCTACTTTTTAATATCTGTGCATGTGCGTGTGTATATATATATATATATATATATATATATATATATATATATATATATTCCAGATTTTTCAAAATATGAAATATGTGTCTTATTATACACTCCCTAAATTCATTCATATATATGTCTGTGGATTTATAATCAACTTTCCACAAGATTATTCTCAGAAATAATCATCCACCTGCAATACATATTGTTTCCTAGTACTGAAAACTAAATTCAGTGAATGGTGCATACAAACCCTAATATTTCTACAGTTACTTAGCCAGTTTAAAATCAATGCAAGTAGATTCCTTGGGGACATGATGTGTATTTTGACTTTCATTTTTATTCAACACTTTTACGTTACTATGTCTTCAGTTTATGCACATCATAGGATTTATATTTCAGTCACAAATTAGAAAATTAATAGGCATTTGTTTCACGATCAATCACTTCCTGATTCAGAACACATGCATTGCTCCATGTTTCTTGACTGGTCTTTTCATGAGTCTTCTTTCTAAACACATTATTTTCGTTTAACATCATCACTTATAAAGCAAAACTCAAACACCATTCATCATTAACCATAATCCTAATATTACCATTAGAAATATAACTGGTTGGAATGAATGATTGTATATCAATATAAGATTACTTATATATTTTCACATATCAATTCAATCCATCATTTAAACTGGAATCAGTTATGTTATTTATTCATAGTATGGTCTATTCATGCATTTTCTCTATGTTCATAGACACAGGTTACACCTCTTTGTGCCCCTAATAGTAATGTATACGTCTTCAAATTATTGCTCCCAGAAATGGTGAAAGAAATACTCATGTCACCTGATCTACATATACATTTTATCACAGTAATATTCTGAACAAAAAAAAAATAAAATGTCACACTTATGATTGTACCAAAGCCTAAAAGGAATGTGAACGTTGATAACTAATAACATCCATGTCCAGGTTGCCTAATGCTCTCAAATGTCATTCCCATTCGTGACGACATATTTGTTTTTTCCTATGATTATATATTCAAACTCAAGCCTGTTGTTACCTATTGTTCTATTGAATGTCAGGAAGTTTTTTGCCTCAATCCACCACTTTGTGAAGCCTGAAGAAAAGAGTTTTCAAATGGGAATGAATGGGCATCACCTGTGGCTCTTTGCTTAATTGCTTAGGATTGGGATATGTCTGAATCAGCCTGTTGGCCCTGTGTGAGTCTGTGGCTTAGATTCTCAGCACCTGATGGATCTAAAGATAGATCCCATGCGTGCATCCAAAACCAAAATGGCAAAAAGATCAGATATTGTTGATGAACTCTCTTGCCTTTCTCTGGTAGGTTCCTGATATTCATCAAGTGAGAATAGGGATTCTTTGGGTCAAATGAGTTCTTCAAAGCCCTGCAGAGGCTAGGCCATAGGTGCTTGATTTTCATGACTCCAATTCACTTAAATAATCTAAACCCCAAAGCTAGAAGTCCTTAAGTTGGAGAAGCCAAGCAATATTAAAGGCAGGCTTATTTGATCACTCCTGGTTCACAGGAAGAGAGTCCAGGCCACCCTGACTTTAGGCAAATGAGGGGCAGGGAGCTTATTTTGGACACTGTCGTGGGCTGCATCCCTTATGGAAATCTCCAGCCAGAGGATATGATGAGTGTCTATATGGAAGAAGATGAGGGCCATGTGAGAGTGTTTTGGTTTTAATTGTGGACATTTGTCTGGCGGTTGGAAGAGATCACTGGGTCCACCTAGGCTTGCACTCTGCTGTGATTCCCCTTAGAGACTGAGTTCTTTTACTGATCTCAGAGAATTATTGCCAGGAATTGTGTTGGAATTTTAGATGGCCAGGCATGAGAGTTGCCCTTGGAAAGTGACATCTAGGCCCAAGTTGACTTTCCACAGAGCACAGGGAATCTCAGCCAGGATATCACATGATATTATTCTTAAAGACTTGGCAGCCATATTTGAGAGTCAAAACACACATGGACCATACATTGTAGACCTCAATGGGCCTGGCTTAATCTGACTTTTGGCCACTTTTGGAAGCCTTGCCTGTAAGAATTCTCCAGAGTTTTCATTGAAATGAGCTTCCTCACCATTTAATGGTTTCTGAGTGAATTGAAATCCACAGTGCCTCCAACTTCATCCTTGAAAATTGGCTAGATCAATACCATAAAATTTTTGAAATTCCCATGACTGGGTAGCACTGGAGAACATTTGGATGTCCTGTTGCTGATCATGAGTATACAGGACAGTGACTTGATTGACTGGGTTTTATGAAAATGGTGTAGAACAGAGATTCCAGTAAGTTGGATCCTGCTGAGTAGTTGTACTAGAGCAGTGGTTGGCATGTGTGTGATAAAACATCTGTTGTGGGGGCATGTGGATCTACCATTGGCTTCCAAATGGATTGTGACTGACATTTTGCAGTCAGTAGAACCTTATATCTAAAAGCATATTGTTATATGTAGAGGTTTCAGGGCAATGTTCAGAATCAGGTTGCTATGGTCAATGGGGAAAGCTATGTGGGATAGAAGCCTGGTTGGTGCATTCTCCTGCAGAACCCGACCCACCACATTTGACAGAACTCACTTCAGCACTGTGTCCCAGTTGAACCCTTGTATTTAATGAAGCAAATACCAAACTCCCAGTACAGCAGCAAGAAACACCACGAAAGTGGAGGATGACCAAATGACCACGGGGAGACACCTAGAATCCAGTGGCCACAGTGTACCTACAAATAGAAAATTCAGCACTGCTGCCTCATGTTAATTGGAAAATAAGAAACCATGTCCTCCAGGTCACATAGATGCAGAACCAGATTTGATGGTCTCACTACATATGAAGCTATTGCTTCTGAAAACAGCATATATTTCATTGCCCAACCTCAGAGGCAGTTTCTTCATATGTTAGGCTGGCAGAACTTCATGTTTTTGGAGTGTTTACCCTGTCCCTTACTTTTGGAAACTTCTCTACCACCTCCAAATTTGTGAACTTCTGAGCATTTTCCATTCCACATATGTATTCACAGATTTTCTAAATCTTCTCAACTAATTGTGTCTTATGTAGAGCGAAGGTAATGTCAAGGCATTGTTCTGAATGAGAGTGGGAAGATTTTTGTGTAGCACATGTTTGCATACACATTGGATACATTTTCCAAATTTCCATTCGAAATACTGAATCCCTGACACTAACACATACCCTACTAGACTTTGACTTCTTATCCTAATTTGATGGAGAATAATAACCCAAACAGAATACAAATACAAGAGGTTCACAGGAGGCATGGTGTATAATTGGACTTGCCTTTTGTATGATAAATGGTGTTATAAATCTAGCGAATTTTAATTGAAATAGTTCTCCATGTGTTTTAAAAGTTAACAAATATGTAAATAACTGTCTCCCTTTCTCTGTAGCCTATTCATCACATGTATTTTTATAAGCACATATAGAATTCTACCTGGCATCAGTCATACATTTGGTGAGGTGGCTGGCTTGGCAGATACAAATTGTGAGAAGAGATCACTCCTACTAAACGCTGTTGGAACTGAAAATTCAACATATGGGTGAGCTTCTTAGTTGAACAACATAAATCCATGTACATTAAAATGAATATTTTTGGATCTGTGGATGATATATATTTCATGGTGAATTTCAATTCACATACATAATGCTACTTTTTAATGTCTGTGTGTGTGTGTGTGTCTGTGTGTGTGTGTGTATATATATATATATATATATATATATATATATATATATATATATTCACTCTCCAGATTTTTCAAAATATTTAGTATATTTTTCTTTTTATACCCTCCCTAAATTCATTCATATTCATGTATGTGGATTTATAATCATCTTTTCACAAGATTATTCTCAGAAATATTCCTCCACCTGAAATACATATTTTTTTCCTAGTACTGAAAACTAACTTTGGGGGATCACATGATGGCGGCGAATGGAGTGCATTACCCCCATGTACCGCGTCACTGTGCGGGAGAATGACGAGTTAGAATGGCTAAAACCTATCTTGTTAGGAATTTCCAGAAAAATTGGGGTGCTCCAAAACCTAGTGGACATATATCCATCTCACGAGGATCAGCTACGGGGGCTCAAACGCGAGTGATTTGTCCGCACGGAGGGTCATGCTGCTTATTCAGCAAATTGCCCTGCAGCTAGAGTCTGTGGCGCGCACTGGGAAACGACGAGATAGCATCGCAAATATACAATGGTGCGGATTCTGTGGGCTCCTGCCAGCTATGCAATTACTGTGCTCAGTGCTGAATTCTGGGATTGAGATGGGGATTGATGCGGTCCAATTCGGTTCTCCATACCGGTCAGACCACAGAGGAAGCCAGCGTCCACCATCTTGAAGAGCTGACCTCACCATCCCTGTTTTCGACTGATCGCAGCTCATTCTGCTATAGAACAGGTAATTTCAGTATGCCATTCACCTTTGTCTCGCAGACAAATTACTCAGGCTCAGTGCTAAAGAACCCGCAGAAACTGCGTCTTGGAGCCTCCTCCTATTAGAACATACACCGAGCCCAGAGCGGCCAAATTTGGCCTCCCCGAACTGATCTGGCCCAGGGCTAAAGAACCCGTGGAAACTGCTTCCCGGTCCGGGTCTTGCTGAATAATGTGGAGGTAAATATCAACTGAGCCTTCATAGGCAGTGGCAACAGGATTGAGACGTGGCTTGTGAGGGCCAGTCAGGACTCACCCATTGCTTTGGTCACACAGCAAAGGGAACAAAATGCTGCCTTTTGCATGGGATACCAACATGGCAAAGATCTGATATCATCAGAAAGCAGCGGAGGAGATAACTTCATTGATACCAGCGGTGACAGAAACAGTTAGTCTCCTGGTAAAGAAAGTGAGTCACAAACACCCGAGTCTCTCTCACTTTGTCATCAAGACAGAGGGGCAGAGCAGAGCCGCTGCCCGTGCCCGGAACAGGCCCAGCGACACACCTGCATGGTAATCACTTCACCCCAATTGGAATAGAGGCAGAGCAGAGCCGCCGCAGGTGCCCAGAACAGGCCCAGGGACCAGCAGGCGTGTTAGTCACGTCACCTCAATTAGAGTAGTTGCAGAGCAGAGCCTTCTCCCGCGCCTAGTACAATTCAAGTGGTCCACCGGCATGGTAGTAACGTCACCCCAATAGGAATAGGGGCAGAGCAGAGTCTTTGCCCGTGCCCGGAACAGGCCCAGCAACCTGCCGGCTTGGTAGTCACGACACCCCAATTGGAGTAGCGACAGAGCAGAGCCACCACCCGCGCCCTCAAGGTAGTCAAATCTGCACATGACCAGCAGAAGAGGCCCAGCGGCCTGCCAGCGTGGCAGACACTTCACCCCATTTGGAGTAGGGGCAGAGCAGATCCATCGCCCATGCCCGCAAGGTAGGCAGACCTGCGACCGATCAGGAGAACAGGCCCAGCGGCCCATCAGCATGGTAGATAGATCACCCCAATTGGAGGAGCAGCACAGCCACCCCCTGCCCCTGCAAGGAAGGCTTTTCAAATATACAAGAGCAATATAAATATATAGGGGGAAAAATTTCAAAATCACAACAGTTTCACCAAGCAGAAAGAAACGCGAGCCGTATGAAAAGACATAGAAAAAAGGACCACAAGCAATGCAGGTCAACACAACTTTAGAAGAGGTAATAGCTGCAGCAGATGGAATGTCAGATAAAGAACCAGGATATACATGCTTCAGATGATCTGGAGTCTCAAGGAAGACATTAGACTGCAAAAGCAGACAATGAAAGATCACTTCGACAATGAATTACACAAACAAATCCAAAAATAAAATATCAATTATACAGGGGGATAGAAGTTGTAAAAAATAACAAACAGAAATCCTAGAAATGCAGGAAGCAATAAACCAACTTAAAAACTCAATTGAGAATACTACCATAAGAGTAGAAGACTTAGAAGATAGAACATCAGACAATGAAGACAAAGTATTTCAACTTGAAAAGAACATTGACAGCTCAGCAAGACTGTTAAGAAACCATGAACAGAACATCCGAGAAATATGGGATAACATAAAGAGACCAAACTTAAGAGTCATTGGGATACAGGAAGGTATAGAGGTCCAAACCAAAAGAATGAGCAATGTAATCAATGAAATAATACGAGAAAACTTCCCAGACTTGAAGAATGAGACAGACTCCCAGGTCCTTGAAGCCAACAGGACGCCGAATGTGCAAAATCATAAGAGATCCACACCTAGACACATTATAATGAAGATACCCAACGTACGGAATAAAGAGAGAATATTAAAAGCTACAAGAGAAAGGAAGCAGATTACATTTAGGGGTAAACCAATCAGGATAACAGCTGATATTTCAACACAGACACTGAAAGCTAGAAGATCCTTGAAATATATGTTTTTATCAGGAGCTTTAGCTTCATTTCTAGTGAAAGCATCAAAGCTGTGTCTGCATCTATGTAACCTGGAGGACATGATTTCTTATTTTCCAAAAGACATGAGGCGGCAGTGCTGAATTCACTCTTTGTAGGTAAACTGTGGCCACTTAAGGCTAATTGTCTCCCCATGTGGACTGTGAAGCCATTTGGTCATCCTCCACTTTTCATGGTGTTTCTTGCCACTGCACTGGGAGTTTGGTATTTGTTTCACTAAATAAAATGAGTTCAACTGAGACCCAGTGCTGGAGGGAGTTCTGTCATGTGTGGTGGGTCAGGGTCTGCAGGAGAATTCACCAACCAGGATTCTATCCCACATAGATTGCCCCCTTGACCATAGCAACCTGATTCTGAACATTGCCCTGAAAATCTCCATATAAAAAGATGCCTATACATGGAGAGGTTTCAGACATATAAGGTTCTGCTGGATGCACCATGTCAGTCTCAAGCCCTTTGGAAGCAATGGCAGATCCACATGGCCCCACAAGAAATGTTTTATCACACAACTGCACGCCACCGCTCTAGGCCCACTATTCAGTAGGCTACAAGTTACTGGCATTTCTGTTCTACACCATTTTCATGAAACCCAGATAATCAAGGCACTGTCTGGTACACTCATGATGAGCAAAAGGACATCAAAGGTTCTCCAGTGCCACCTGGTCATTGGAATGGCAAAAATTTCATGGTATTTATGTAGCCACGTTTCAAGGATGAAGTTGGAAGCACTGTGGGTTTCAATTCATTCAGGAACCATTAAATGGTGAGGAAGCTTATTTCAATAAAAGCTCTGGAGAACTCTCAGAGGCAATTTTTCCCAAGGAGTTGGCTAGATCTCAGTTTACAAGGGTGAATCTCATTAGTGGCCTATTCCACTGCCACACAAATGACCACAATTGAAACCAAAACACTCCCACATGACCCTCATCTTCTGCCATAGAGACATTCATCATAACCTCTTGCTGCAGGTTTCCATGAGGGGTGCAGCCCAAGACAGTGTCCAAAATAAGCTCACTTACCCCTCAATTGCCTAAAGTCAGGGTGGCCTAAACACCCTTCCTGTGAACCAGGAGTGATCAAATAGGCCTGCCCTTAATACTGCTCTGCTTCTCCATTTTGACTCTTACTGATTGTTAAGTATAAATTCTTTGTGTGAATTGGAGTCATGAGAAAATCCAAGCACCTATGCATTAGCCTCTGCAGGGCTTTGAAGAACTCATTTGACCCAAATGATATCTATTCTCACTTGATAGAGGTCAGGACTTACAGAGGAAGGCAAGAGACTTCATCCACATTGACTGCTCTTTTGGCCATTTTGGTTTTGGATTCAGAGAAGGGATCTTTCTGTAGATCCATCAGGTGCCGAGAATCTAAGCCCCAGCCTCACATAGGGTCAAGGGGCTGATTCAGACACATCCCTTTTTAAGCAATTAAGCAAAGAGCCACAGGTGATGCCCATTCATTTTCATTTGAAAACTGTTTTCTTCAGGCTTTACAAAGGGGTTGCCTGAGGCAAAGAAATTCCTGACATTCAGGACAACAGAACAATAGGTTAGCAAAAGGCCCAAAGCAGGTTTTCTCCACTGAGACTTTACTGGTCACACTGATATCTGAGTTTTCTGAGATGCTCCCATTGCCTTCAGCTATCCAGTACATGGCCATGTAACAATGCTTGGAGGCGGTACATATCTTGGACACCAAACCATGAGACTATTCCGGAGAGTGGCCAGAATTCAGGAAGAAAACTGAAGCTTAGGAAGATAGTAGGTGTTGTCCATTCATAAGGCAAGCTGCAGTCCATTCATCAATTGCACAGAATGAATGCTGGGAAGCTTTCTACTAGACAGGACACTTCCATTGATGCATTCTCTTTTCAAATGTCAACAACCACGGACACAGTGAGATACACTTTTAGAAACCCTCGCCGTGTCAAACGAATTTCTAGAAACAATCCACTAAAAAACAAACAATCCACCATTCCTACCTACTCTCAGAACATGAGACAAAACCACAAACTCACACCCACACCCACAAAGCACCTCCTTCCCAGAAGTAGGTCTTTGATTATCCGGAGTTTCGTCTGACTGGTGGGCCATACTATGTTCCCACGAAATGGCCTGTACTTTCTCAGATCTGGTGTCTTTGCCAGAACAACTACCTGCTTTCTCAGGAAACACCCGTCTTCATAGCTTTCCTGGCATTTGGCCATCCTCACATCAGTTGGTACCAATAAAGACTGACTCTGTCCTTGGTAAATACAATCAAGTGTGCCAACTGGGACTGGGACTGGCTCTGGGGGCCTAGCTTCCTGGTTCCCAAGTTCAGAGAGTTCCATTACAAAGGAAGTGAGGTGAGGTCACTTTTTTCAGAAACTGAATGAGGTCACTGCCTTGGCAACCACTTTGCCCTAACAGTTGCTTCCAAGGGTTCCATGAGATGGATGCTGCCCCAATTCCTGTGACATTTTCACAAGTCAGAATGGTATATCAACCATAGCCACCCAGGAACAGCTCTCCACACAGGCTTGGTTTGGTCCATCTTCTCTACATTAAGAAGAGAGAGGCTGATTCAGACACAACCCTTCATCCTGACCAGGCTGTTTGCCATGGAAGATGACCTTTGCTCTCTCAGGTCCTTCATACCTGCCCACATGTATTCTAGGGATAATTTCTGCATGGACCTTTGAGGTTCTAAGTAGGTGGAAGATCCCCTCCATCCCTGCATTGTAAGACCAACTCTCTTCCAGCTCTTCTGTAATATTAGATTGAGGGAACAGTGTATGGTTAGGCTTAATAACCAGTTCGATTTGGGTTAGGAATCATTCTACGGGATGTATAATGGTATTGGGTAACTGCCATACTTACAAGAATATATAGGTGAAATATAAGTATGAAAACAGAAATCCAGGTAAGATTTGAAGGCCAGAAAGTCATTGGGTCCTTGATTGGATTACTTAGCTTGAATTACGTTCTGCACAGATATCTCAGATAAATTGATATACAATGGCCTAGGAACTTGTACCTTGGATGATTGAATGTAGAAGAGAACATCCCCTCAAACAGAGATAGTCAGTAGGATCTGGAAGATAGTCGGTAAGTATCAGAAGAACAATGAGTATAGGATTTGGACAAAAAGTTATTTAGCAATAGGGTTTCGATTAGAGAGTGAATTTCAATAACAGCACATGTGAAGGGTCTCTAACAATGATGAAGTGGGGAAAATATGTAGGAATGCAGATATCAATAGAGACATTAGGAAATCAGGCAAAGTATAAAGTGAGTGATAGGATTAGATATTTTCAACAGGGTTGAGGTTGAACATATAATCTTAGGAAGAAACAAATATGTAGTCACCAATAAGATTGACATTTGAGAGCATAAGGCACCCTGGACATGGATATTTTTAGTAATCCATGTTCACTTTCTATTTAGGATTTGGTAGAATCATAAGTGTGACCTTTGAATTTTGTGTCCAGAATATTACTGTGATGAAATGTATATGTAGATCAGGTGACATGAGTATTTCTTCCACCATTTCTGGAAGCAATATTTTGAAGATGTATAAATTTGTATTGGGGCTACAAAAAGGTTCACCCTGTGTCTACGAATACAGAGGAAATGCATGAATAGACCATACTGTGAATAAATAATAAAACTGGTTTCAACTTGAAATAATAGATTGAAATAAATGTGAAAATATATAAGAAATCTTATATTAATATACAATCATTCATTCCAACCCATTACATATCTAATGGAAATATGAGGATTTTGGTTTATCATGAAAAGTGTGTGAGTTTTGCTTCAAATTGATTATGGAAATTGAAAATAATTTGTTTGGAAAGAAGTCTCATGAAAAGACCAGTCAAGAAACCTGGAGGAATACACGTGTTCTGAAGCAGGAAGTGATTGAAAGTGAAACAAATGCCTATAAATTTGCGAAATTGTTGATGAAATATATGTCCTATGATGTCCATAAACTTAAGAAAGAGTAATGTACCAGTGTGGAATAAAAATGAACGTCAAAATACACATCATGTCCAATAGAATTCTACATGCATTGATGTTAAACTGGTTCATTTACTGTAGAAGTATTAGGATTTGAAGGCACCAATCACTGTAGTTAGTTTTCAGTACTAGGAAACAAATGTGTATTTCAGGTGGATGAATATTTCTGAGAATAATCTTGTGAAAATTTTATTATAAATCCACATACATGAACATGAATGAATTTTGGGACTCTAAATAAGACACATATATTTCATATTTTGAGAAATCTGGAGAATATATATATATATATATATATATATATATATATATATATATACACACACACACAAAACACACACACATACTTTAAAATGTAGTAATATATATGCCAATCAAAATTCATCGTGAAATATATATCATCCACAAATGCAAAAATATATATTTTACAGAATATGGAAATATGTATAATTTTGTTCAACTAGGAAGCTCACCCATAGGTTGAATATTCAGTTCTAAAAGCGTTTAGGAGGAGTGATCTCTTCTCAAAATTTGTATTTGCTGAGGAAGCCACCTCACAAAAATGTAGGTGTGATACCAGGTAGCTTTCGGTATGTGCATATAAAAATACATATGTTGAATAGGCTACAGAGAAAGGGATACAGTAATGCACATATTTTTAACTTTAAAAACACATGGAGAACTATTTAATTAAAAATTGACTAGATTAATAACACATAAACTTTATCATGCAAAAGGCAAATCCCAATATACATCATGCCTCCTTTGAACTGCTTGTATTTATATTCTGTTTGTGTTATTTTTCTCCATCATATTAGGATTAGTAGTCAGAGTCTAGTAGGGTATGGGATAGTGTCAGGGATTCTGTATTTTGAATGGAAAATTGGAAATTGTATCCAATGTGTGTGCAAATATGTGCAACCCAAAACTTCCCACTCAGATCCAGAACAATGCATTGACATTACCTTCGCTCCAAGTAAGACACAATTAGAGGAGAAGAGTTAGAAAATTTGTGAATACATGTCTGGAATGGAAAATGCTCAGGAGTTCACAAACTTCGAGATGGTAGAGGAGTTTCCAAAAGCAAGGGACATGGTAAACACAACACCAACATGGAGCTCTTCTGGCCTAAAGACTGTTTGAGAAACTGCATGTGAGATTGGGCACTTGAAATATAAGTTTTTGTCAGAAGTTTTTGCTTTCTTTCTAGTGAGACCATCAAAGATGGGTCTCCATCTATGTGACCTGGACGACATGTTTTCTTATTTTCCAATGAACATGAGGCAGCAGTGCTGAATTCTCTCTTTGTAGGTAAACTGTGGCCACTGGGGGCTTAGTGTCTCAACGTGTCGCTGTGAAGCCATTTGGTCATCCTCCACTTTTCGTGGTGTTTCTTGCTGCTGCACAGTGAGTTTGATATTTGCTTCACAAAATACAATGAGTTCAACTGGGACACAGTGGTGCAGGGAGTTCTGTCACTTGTGGTGGGTTAGAGTCTGCAGGAGAATGCACCATCCAGGCTTCTATCACTCATTGCTTGCTACATTGCCCCCTTTTCCATTGCAACCTAATTCTGAACATTGCCCTGAAACCTCTCGATATAACAAGGTGCATTTATATAAATGGGTCTGCTGGCTGCTGCAAGTCAATCACATGCTATTTGGAAGCCAATGGCAGATCCACATGGCCCCACCACAGATGTTTTGTCACACACCTGCCCACAACTGCTCAAGGCGCACTACTCAGAAGTTTCCAACTTACTGGCATCTCTGTTCTATGCCATTTTCATAAAACCCAGTAAATCAAGGCCAGTCTGGTACACTCATGCTGAGCATCAGGAGATCTAACTGTTCTCCAGTGCCACCTGGTCATGGGAATTTTAAAAATTTCATGGTATTTATCTAGCCATTTTTCATAGATGAATTTGGAGCCACAGTGGGTTTCAATTCATTCATGAACCATTAAATGTTGTGGAAGCACATTTCAATGAAAGATCTGGAGAACTCTCACAGGCAAGGCTTCCCAAAGAGTGGCCTAAAGGTCACATGAGGCCAGGCCCATTGAGGTCTACAATGTGAGGTCCATGAGTGTTTTGACTCTCAAATATGCCTGCCAAGTCTTTCAGAATAAAATCAGGTTATATCCTGGCTGACATTCTCAGTGCTTTGTGGAAAGCCACCCTGGGCCTAGATCTCAGTTTCCAAGGGCAACTCTAATGCGTGGCCTCCTAAAATCCCAACACAATTCATGTCAATACTTCTCTGAGGTCAGTTCCAGAACTCAGTCTCTAAGGTGAATCAAACCCGAGTTAAAGCCCAGGTGGACCCAGTCTTCTCTTCCAACAGCCAAATAAATGACCACAATTAAATCCAAAACACTCCCACATTGCCCTCATCTTCTTTCATATAGACACTCATCATTACCTCTGGCTGGAGGTTTTCATGAGGGGTAAAGCACAAGACAGAGTCTGAAATAATCTCCCTTGCCCTCATTTGCCTAAAGTCAGTGTGACCTGGACACAATTCCTGTAAACAAGGAGTGATTTAATAGGTCTGCCACTAATACTGCTCTGCTTCTCCAATTTTAGGCTTACTGACTGTCAGGTATAGATTCTTTATGTGATTTGGATTCATTAGAAAACCCAAGCACCTATGGGCTAGCCTCTGCAGGGCTTTGAAGAACTCGATTAATTCAAAGGATCCCCAAATTCACTTGATGGAGGTCAGGAACCTAAGAGAGAAAGGCAATAAACTTCATCTACAATGACTGATTTTTTAGACATTTTGATTTTGGATGCACACATGGGATCTTTCTTAAGATCCATTAGGCACTGAATATCTAAGACACAGCCTCAAACACTGCCAAGAGGCTGATTCACACACATATCTCTCAAAGCATTTTAGCACACAGCCACAGGTGATGTCCATTCATTTCCATTTGAAAACTGTTTTTTTCAGGATTCACAAAGGGGTGGCCTGAGGCAAAGACCTTCCTGACATTCAGGGCAACAGAGGAATAGGGATGCAAAACGCCCAAAGCAGGTTTTCTCCACTGAGACTTTCCTTGTCACACTGATATCTGAGTTTTCTTAGATGCTCCCTTTTCTTTCAGCTATAGAATACATGGCCATGTCACAGAGGTTGGAGGTGGTACATAACTTGGACAAAAAACCATGAGCCTACTCTGGAGAGTGGCCAGATTCAGAAAGAAAACAGGAACTTAGCAAGATAGTATGTTTTGCCCATTGATAAGGCAAGTCACAGTCCATTCATAAATTAGGCAGAATAAATGCTGGAATACTTTCTACTAGACAGGACACATCCATAGATGAATTCTCTTTTCTAATGAATACAACCACGGACACAGAGAGTTACACAGACATAGAAACACTCTCATTGTCAAAGGAATTTCTAGACACAGTCCACTCCAAACCCAAC
The DNA here is from genome assembly GCF_048772815.1 of Callospermophilus lateralis. Classification (NCBI taxonomy): domain Eukaryota; kingdom Metazoa; phylum Chordata; class Mammalia; order Rodentia; family Sciuridae; genus Callospermophilus; species Callospermophilus lateralis. The sequence goes on from NW_027513394.1 coordinate 586,715, forward strand.
AAACTGCCTTTCCTACTTATTCTCAGAACATGAGATAAAACCACAAAATCACTCCCACACCCACAAAGACACCTCCTTCTCCCAAGTAATTCTGTGACTATCTTGAGTGTCGTCTTCCTGGTAGGCCATACTATGTTCCCCCAAATGGCCTGTCCTGTCTCAGATATGGTCTCCTTGGCCAAATATGTGACATTGTCAGGAGCCAGAAGTGGGCAAGTACCTTTTTCTCAGGAAAGGCCCCTCTACAAAGCTCTCCTGGCATTTGGCCATCCTCACATCAATAGGTTCCAGGAAACACTGACTCTGTCCTTGGTAAATCCAAACAAGTGACCTCACTGGGACTGTGACTGGGACTGGCTCTGGTTGCCTGGCTTCTGCATCCCAAGTTCAGAGAGTTCCATCACCAAGGAAGAGAGGTGAGATCACTTACTTCAGGTAGTGAATGAGGACACTGCCTTGGCAATCACTTTGTCCTAACAGTTGCTTCCAAGGGTCCCATGAGATAGAGGCTGCCCCTACTTCCTGTGACACTTTCACAAGTTAGAATGGTGAATCAACCATAGGCACCCAGGAACAGCTCTCCACACAGGCCTGGTTTGGTCCATTTTCTCTACATTGAGAACAGAGAGGCTCATTCAGATACAACCATTCATCCTGACCAGGTTGTTTGCAATGGAAGATGAGTTTTGCTCTTTAAGGTCCTTCATAGCTGCCTATATCTTCTCCAGGGATCACATCTGCATGGACCTTTGAGGTTTTCAGCATATGGAAGATCCCCTAGATTCCTGTATTTTCAGACCAACACTGTCCCTGGTCTTTTGTTAAGTGATATTGTGGGAACAGTGTATGTTTAGGGTTTAATAACATGTTTGATTTGGGTTAGGAATCATTCTGCTGGATGAATAATGGTATTGGGAACCTGTGATATTTATTAGAACATAGACATAAAATATAAGTATGAAAACAGAAATCTAGGTAAGATTTGAAGCTCAGAAGGGCATTGAGCTGTTGATTGTGATAGTTAGCTTTGAATTATGTTCCGCATATATGTCTCGGATAAATCAATAATCAATGGCATAGGACCTTGTACCTTGAATGATTGAATGGAAAAGAGAACTTCCACTCAAACAGGGAAACTCAGTAAGATTAGGAAGATAGTCAGTAGCTTTCAGAAGAAGAGTGAGTACAGGATTTGGACCAAAAATTCTTTATCAATAGGGTTTCGGTTAGAAAGTGAAAGTAAATATCATCACATGTGAATAGTCACTCACATGGTGAACTGGGGAAAATATTTAGGAAAGCAGACATAAATAGAGACATTAGGAAATCAGGCAAAGTATAAAGTGAGTGATAGCATTAGACATTATTAACTGCATTTAGGTTGAATATATAATCTTAAGAAGAAACAAATACATAGTCACCAATAGGATTGATATTTGAGACTATTAGGCAACCTGGACCTGGATGTTTTTAGTAATCCATGTTCAGTTTCAATTTAGGCTTTGGTACAATCATAAGTGTGACTTTTGCTTTTTTGTCCAGAATATTACTGTGATACAATGTATATGTAGATAAGGTGACCTGAGTATTTCTTCCACCATTTCTGGGAGCAATATTTTGAAGATGTATAAATTAGTACTCGGGGTACAAGCAGGTGTACTCTTTGTCTTTGAATATGGAGAATATGCATGTATAGACCATACTGTGAATAAATAATATAACTGGATCCAACTTTAAATAATGGATTGAATTGAAATGTGAAAATATACAGGAAATCTTATATTGATACACAACCATTCATTCCAACCCGTTTTACATCTAATGGTAATATGAGGATTATGGTTTATCATGAAGAGTGTGTGAGTTTTGCTTCAAATTGATTATGGAAATTGAAAATAATTTGTTTGGAAAAAAGTCTCATAAAAAGACCAGTCAAGAAACCTGGAGAAATACATGTGTTCTGAAGCAGGAAGTGACTGAAAGTGAAACAAATGCCTATAAATTTGCGAACTTGTAGATGAAATATATATCCTATGATGTGCATTAACTGAAGGAATAGTAATGTACCAGTGTTGACTAAATGAACGTCAAAATAAACATCATGTCCCATAGGAATCTTCTTGCATTGATGTTAAACTGAGTCCGTTAATGTAGAAATATTAGGATTTGAATGCACCATTCACTGAAGTTAGTTTTCAGTCCTAGGAAACAAATATGTATTTCAGGTGGATGAATATTTCTGAGAATAATCTTGTGAAAATTTGATTATAATTCCACATATATGAACATAAATGAATTTTGGGACTGTACATAAGACACATCTATTTCATATTTTGAAATATATGGAGAGTGTGTGTGTGTATATATACATATATATATATATATATATATGTATATATACACACACACACACACACACACACACAGACATTAAAAAGTAGCAGTACATATGCCAATTGAAATTCTTCATGAAGTATATATCATCCACAGATCCAAAAATCTTCATTTTACTGAGTGTGGATTTATGTGTAATATTGTTCAACTAGGAAGCTCACCCATAGCTTAAATTTTCAGTTCCAACAGGGTTTAGGAGGAGTGATCTCTTCTCATAATTTGTATCTGCCAAGTCAGCAACCTCACAAAATTGTACGTGTGATACCAGGTAGGATTCTATATGTGCATATAAAAATACATGTGCTGAATATGCTACAGAGAAAGGGAGACGGGAATTCACATATTTGTCAACTTTAAAAACACATTGAGAGAGGGAGGGGCAGATCTGCCAATCGCTCTTTCAAGGTAGGCGGACCTGCGACCCACTGGCTGAACAGGACCAGTGGCCCGCCACCGTGGAAGACACATCGCCCTGGTTGGGGGAGGGGCAATGCCGCCGGGCCTGCAAGGTAGGCAGACCTGTGACCCACAGCAGGACAGGCCCAGCAATCTGCGGAGGGGCAGAGACACCCTCCGCGCCTGCAAGGTAGGTGGACCTGCGACCACCGACAGACCAGGCCTATGGCCCGCCAGCATGGTAGACACATCATCCCGGTTGGGGGAGGGGCAGAGCAGCCACACGCGCCTGCAAGGTAGACAGACCTGCAAGGGAGAGACAAAAAAGACCCAGTAGCCCGCGAATGGTCAAAGCTGCCGCCCACGCCTGCAAAGTAGCCTGACTTGCGACCCACTGGCAGAACAGGTCCAGTGCCTGCAGAGGGGCAGAGCTACTGCTCGCACCTTCAAGGTAGGCGGACCAGCTACCGACTGACAGAACAGGCCCAGCAGCCTGCTGGTGTGGTAGGCACATTGTCCCAATTGTAGGAGGGGCAGAGTCACCACCCGTGCCTGCGAGGGAGACTTTGAAACTATACAAGAGCAAAATAGATATATAGGGGAAAAATTCAATAACACAACAGTTTCACCAAGCAGAAAGAAACATGAACAGTATGAAAAGACAAAGAAAGAAAGGACCATAAGCAATGCAGGTAAAGTCAACGTTAGAAGAGGTAATATCTGCAGCAGATGGAATGTCAGATAAAGAACTCAGGATATACATGCTTCAGATGATCTGGAGTCTCAAGGAAGACATTAGACAGCAAAATCAGACAATGAAAGATCACCTTGATAATGAATTACATAAAAAAATCCAAGAACCATAAGATCAACTATTCAGGGAGATAAAGATTATAAAATCAAACAAACAGAAATCCTAGGAATGCAAGAATCAATAAACCAACTTAAAAACTCAATTGAGAATACTACCAGCAGAGTAGAACACTTAGAAGATAGAACATCAGACAATGAAGACAAATTATTTCAACTTGAAAAGAACACAGACAGCTCAGCAAGACTTTTAAGAAACCATGAGCAGAACATCCAAGAAATATGGGATAACATAAAAAGACCAAACTTAAGAGTCATTGGGATAAAGGAAGGTATAGAGGTCCAAACAAAAGGAATGAGCATTATATTCAATGAAATAAAGGAGAAAACTTCCCAGACTTGTAGAATGTGACAGAATCGCAAATCCTAGAAGCTTACAGGATGCCAAATGTGCAAAATCATAAGAGATCCACACCTAGACATATTATAATGAATATGCCCAACATACAGAATAAGGAGAGAATTTTAAAAGCTACAAGATAAAGGAAGCAGATTATATTTAGTGGTAAACCAATCAGGATAACAGCTGATCTTTCAACACAGACTCTGGAAGCTAGAAGATCCTGCAATAACATTTTTCAAACACTGAAAGAAAATGGGTTCCATCCAAGAATTGTGTATCCAGTGAAATTAAGCTTCAGGATAGAAGATGAAATTAAAACTTTCCACGATAAAAAAAAGTTAAAAGAATTTGCAGCTAAAAAACGATTTCTTCAAAACATCCTTGGCAAAACATTACAGGAAGAGGAAATGGAAAATAACAATGAAAACCAACAGTGGGAGGTAGGACAGTAAAGGGGGGAAAATAATCAAGGAGGAAAACAAACCATGTTTAGTAACATAAATATACAAATATGGCTGGAAGAACAACCCATATCTCAATAATAACCCTAAATGTTAATGGCTTAAACTCACCAATTAAGAGACACAGGCTAGTAGAATGGATCACAAAACAAGACCCAACATTATGCTGCCTACTGGAGACGCATTTGTTAGGAAAAGATATACATAGACTGAAGGTGAAAAGTTGGGAAAAATCATATCACTCATATGGACTTCGGAAACAAGCAGAAGTGTCCATACTCATATCAAATAAAATAGATTTCAAGCCAAAGTTAATCAAAAGGGATAAAGAGGGACACTACATACTGCTCAAGGAAACCATACACCAACAAGACATAACAATCATAAATATATATGCCCCAAACATTGGTGCAGCTATGTTCATCAAACAAATTCTTCTCAAGTTCAAGATTCTACTAGACCACCATACAATACTCATGGGAGACTCAAACACACCTCTCTCACTACTGGACTGATCTTCCAAACAAAAGTTGAATAATGAAACTATAGAACTCAATAACACAATTAATAACCCAGACTTATGATATATATAGAATATACCACCCAACATCAAGCAGTTACACTTTTTTCTCAGCAGCACATGGATCCTTCTCAAAAATAGATCATATATTATGTCACAGGGCAACTATTAGACAATATAAAGGAGTAGAGATAATACCATGCATCTTATCTGAACATAATGGAATGAAATTGAAAATCAACGATAAAAGAAGTAAGGAAAAATCATGCATCACTTGGAGAATGAAAAATAGGTTACTGAATGATCAATGGGTTATAGAAGACACCAAGGAGGAAATTAAAAAATTCTTAGAGATAAATGAAAACACAGACATAACATATCGGAATCTATGGGACACATTGAAAGCAGTTCTAAGAACAAAATTCATTGCTTGGATTTCATTCCTTAACAAAAGGAAAAAAAAAACGACAAATAAATGATCTCATACTTCATCTCAGTATCCTAGAAAAAAAGAGCAAAATAACAGCAATGAAGGAGAAGGCAAGAAATAATTAAAATCAGAGCTGAAATTAATGAAATCGAAACAAAAGAAACAATTGAAAAAATTGACCAAACTAAAAGATAGTTCTTTGAAAAAATAAATAAAATTGACAGACCCTTAGCCAAGCTAACAAAGAAAAGAAGAGGGAGAACTCAGTATCACAACAGATAGTTCAGAAATACAGAAGATAATCCGAAATTATTTTGAATTCTTATTCTTCAATAAAATGGAAGATAGTGAAGGCATCGATAAATTTCTCAAGTCATATAATCTGCCCAGATTGAGTCAGGAGGATATTGGCAACCTAAACAGACCCATAACAATTGAGGAAATAGAAAAAACCATCAAAAGACTACCAACTAAGAAAAGCCCAGGACCGGATGGGTATACAGCAGAGTTTTACAAAACCTTTAAAGAGGAACTAATACCAATACTTTTCAAGCTATTTCAGAAAAAATGCAAAAATCCTCAATAAAATTGTGGCGAATCGGATACAAAATCATATTAAAAAATTGTGCACCATGATCAAGTAGGATTCATCCCTGGGATGCAAGGCTGGTTCCATATACAGAAATCAATAAATGTTATTCATCACATCTATAGACTTAAAAATAAGAACCATTTGATCATCTCGATAGATACAGAAAAAGCATTCGACAATGTACAGCATCCCTTTATGTTCAAAACTTTGAAAAAACTAGGGATAACATGAACATACCTCAATAATGTAAAAGCAATCTATGCTAAGCCTCAGGCTAGCATCATTCTGAATAGAGAAAAATTGAAGGCATTCCCTCTAAAATCTGGAAGAAGATAGGGATGCCCTCTCTCACTACTTCTGTTCAACATAGTTCTCGAAACACTGGCCAGAGCAAATAGAGAGATTAAAGAAATCAAAGGCATAAAAATAGGAAAAGAAAAACGTAAATTATCACTATTTGCAGATGACATGATTCTATACTTAGCAGACCCAAAAAGGTATACAAAGAAACTATTAGAGCTAATAAATGAATTCACCAAAGTGGCAGGATATAAAATCAATACGCATAAATCAAAGGCATTCCTGTATATCAGCAACAAATCCTCTGAAATAGAAATGAGGACAACCACTCCATTCAAAATATCCCCCCCCAAAAAAATACTTTGGAATCAACCTAACAGAAGAGGTGAAAGACTTATAAAATGAAAACTACAGAACCCTAAAGAGAGAAATAGAAGAAGATCTTAGAAGATGGAAAAATATACTATGTTCATGGATAGGCAGAACTAACATCATCAAAATGGCAATATAACCAAAAGTTCTCTATATGTTAAATGCAATGCCAATCGGGTCTAAAAGCATGCAATGGAGGAAGGATAGCATCTTCAAGAAATGGTTCTGGGAAAACTGGAAATTCATATGCAACAAAATGAAACTGAATCCATTTCTCTCGTCATGCACAAAAGTTAACTCAAAATGAATCAAGGAGCTTGATATCAAACCAGAGACATGGCATCTGATACAAGAAAAAGTTGGCTATGATCTACATACTGTGGGGTTGGGCTCCAAATTCCTCAATAGGACACCCATAGCACACGAGTTAATTACTAGAATCAACAAATGGGACTTACTCAAACTAAAAAGTTTTTTTCTCATCAAAAGAATCAATAAGAGAGGTAAATAAGTAGTCTACATCCTGGAAACAAATCTTTACTCCTCACACTTCAGATAGACCCCTAATATCCAGAGTATACAAAGAACTCAAAAAATTAAACAATAAGAAAACGAATAACCCAATCAACAAATGGTCCAAGGACCTGAACAGACACTTCTCAGATGAGGACATACAATCAATCAATAAGTACATGAAAAAATGTTCACCATCTCTTGCAGTCAGAAAAATGGAAAACAAACCCACCCTAAGATACCATCTCACTCCAGTATGATTGGCAGACATTATGAAATCAAACAACAAGTGCTGGCGAGGATGTGGGGAAAAGGGTACACCTGTACATTGCTGGTGGGACTGCAAATTGGTGCAGCCAATTTGGAAAGAAGTATGGAGATTTCTTGGAAGCTAGGAATGGAACCACCATTTGACCCAGCTATTCCCCTTCTCGGTCTATTCCCTAAGACCTAAAAAGTGCATGCTGCAGGGACACTGCTACATTGATGTTCATAGCAGCACAATTCAAAATAGCAAGAGTGTGGAACCAACCTAGATGCCCTTCAATAGACGAATGGAAAAAAAATGTGGCATTTATACACAATGGAGTAATACTCTGCATTAAAAAATGTCAAAATTATAGAATTTGCAGGGAAATAGATGGCATTAGAACAGATTATGCTAAGTGAAGCTAGCCAATCCCTAAAAAAACAAATGCCAATAGTTTTCTTTGATATAAGGAGAGTAACTAAGAACAGAGTTGGGAGGAAGAGCATGAGAAGAAGATTAACATTAAACAGGGGTGAAAGGTGGAATAGAAAAGGAAAGAGAAGGGAAATTGCATGGAAATGGAAGGAGACCCTCATGGTTATATAAAATTACATACAAGAGGAAGTGAGGGGGAAGGGGGAAAAAAAACAAGGGGGAGAAATGAATTACAGTAGATGGGGCAGAGAGAGAAGATGGGAGGGGAGGGGATGGGGGATAGTAGAGGATAGGAAAGACAGCAGACTACAACAGAAACTAGTATTGCAATACGTAAAACAGTGGATGTGTAACAGATGTGATGCTGAAACCTGTGTACGGAGTAAAAATGGGAGTTCATAACCCACTTGAATCAAAGTGTGAAATATGATATTTCAAGAAATAGGTAAAGTTTTGAACAACCAACAATAAAAATTAAAGGAAAAAAAACACATAGAGAACTATTTCAATGAAAAATGGACTAGATATATAACACCTACCGTTTATCATGCAAAAGGCAAGTCCAACTATACACCATGCCTCCTCTGAACGGCTTGTATTTCTATTCTGTTTGTGTTATTATTCTCCATCATAGTAGGATTAGTAGTCAGAGTCTAGTAGGGTATGGGTTAGTGTCAGGGATTCAGTATTTTGAATGGAAAAAAGGAAAATGAATCCAATGTGTATGCAAATATGGGCTACACAATAAATTTCCCAGTCTCATCCAGAACAATGGCTTCACATTACCTTCGCCCCAAATAAGACACAATTAGAGGAGAAGAGTTAGAAAATCTGTGAATATATATCTGGAATGGAAAATGCAAAGGAGTTCACAACCTTGGATGTAATAGAGGAGTTTCCAAATGTAAGGGACAAGGTAAACACTCCACAAACTTGGAGCTCTGCTGGCCTAAAGACTTCTTGAGAAACTGCCTCTGAGGTTGGGAACTCAAAATATATGTTGTTGTCAGGAGCTTTAGCTTTCTTTCTAGTGAGACCATCAGAGCTGGGTCTACATCTATGTGACCTGGAGGACGTGGTTTCTTATTTTCCAATGAACACTAGGCTACAGTACTGAATTCTCTCTTTGTAGGTAAACTGTGACCACTGGGGTCTAAGTGTCTCCCCGTGTGGACTGTGAAGGCATTTGGTCATTCTCCACTTTTCGTGGTGTTTCTTGCTGCTGCACTGGGAGTTTGGTATTTTCTTCACAAAATACAAGGAGTTTAACTGGGACACAGTGATGGAGGGAGTTCTGTCATGTGTAGTGGGTCATGGTCTGCAGGAGAATGCACCAACCAGGCTTCTAGCCCACATAGATTGTCCCCTTGTCTGTAGCAATCTGATTCTGAACATTGCCCTAAAAATTCTCCATATACCAATATGCCTTTACATATAAGGGTTTCCTGGCTGCACTACGTCAGTCACATGCCATTTGGAAGCAATGGCAGATCCACATGGCGCCACCATGGATGTTTTATCACAAACCTGCACACCACAGCTTGCGCCTACAATTGAGGAGTATCCAACTTACTGGCATCTCTGTTCTACACCATTTTAATGAAACTCAGTCAATAAAGGCACTTTCTGGTACACTCATGATCAGCAACAGGGCATACAAAGGTTCTCCAGTGCTACCTGGTCATAGGAATTTCAAAAATTTCATGGTATTTATCTAGCCATTTTTCAAGGTGGAAGTTGGAGGCACTGTGGGTTTCAATTCATTTAGGAACCATTAAATTGTGAAAAAGCTCATTTCAATGAAATCTCTGGAGGACACTCACAGGCAAGTCTTCCCAAAGAGTGGCCAGAAAGTCACATGAAGCCAGGCCCCTTGAGGTCTACAGTGTGAGGTCTATGTGTAAAGTTTTGACTATGGCTGCCAAGTCTTTCAGAATAAAATCTTGTGATATCCTGGGTGAGATTCCCAGTGCTCTGTGGAAAGCCACCCTGGGCCTAGGTCTCAGTTTCCAAGGGCGAGTCTCATGTGTGGCCTCCTAAAAACTCAACAAAATTCATGCCAATACTTCTCTGAGTTCAGTTTCATTACTCAGTCTCTAAGGGGAATCACACCAGATTTCAGTCCTGGTTGACCTACTCATGTCTTCCAACCCCAACACAAATGACCAAAATTAAACCAAAACATTCCCACATGACCCTCATCTTATTGCATATAGACACTCATCTTAACCTCTGGCTGGAAGTTTCCATGAAGGACACAGCCCAAGACAGTGTCCAAAATAAGCTTCCTTGCCCCTTATTTTCCTAATGTCAGGGTGGCCTGGACACCCTTCCTGTGACCCAGGAGTGATCAAATAGGCCTGCCGTAATACTGCTCTGCTTCTCCAATTTGAGGGCTACTGACAGTGGGGTTTAGAATCTTTATGTGAATTGGAGTCATGAGAAAACACAAGCACCTCTGGGCTAGCATGTGCAGGGCTTTGAAATCATTTGACGCAAAGGATCCCTATTCTCACTTGATGGAGTTCAGGAACCTTACAGTGGAAGGCAAGAGACTTTATCCTCAATAACTCCTCTTTTGGGCATTTTGGTTCTGGATTCACACATGGGATCTTTCTTTATATCGATCAGGTGCTAAGAATCTAAGCCAAAGCCTCACACAGGGCCAAGAGGCTGATTCAGACACACCCCTTTCTAAAGGAATTAGGCAAAGAGCCACAGGTGAGGCCCATTCATTTCCATTTTAAAAATGTTTTCTTCCGGCTTCATGAAGGGGTGGCCTGAGGCAAAGAAATTCCTGACATACAGGGGAATAGAATAAAAGGTAAGCAAAAGGCCCAAAGCACGGTTTTTCCACTGAGACTTTACTGGTCACACTGATATCTGAGTTTTCTTAGTTGCTCGCCATTCCCTTCAGCTATCCAGTACATGGCCATGTCACAGAGCTTGAAGGTGGTACTTCTCTTGAACACAAAACCTTGAGCCTATTCTTTAGAGTGGCCAGAATTCAAAAATAAAACCAGAACTTAGGAAAATAGCAGGTGTTGCCCATCGATAAGGGAAGCCACAGTGCATTCATATATTTGGCTGGATGAATGCTGGGAAGTTTTCTACCAGACAGGACACATCCATTCATGCATTCTCTTTTCTAATGTCTACAACCACGGACACAATGGGATACACAGACATAGAAACACTTGCCTTATCAAATCACTTATAAGAAACAGTTCACTCCAAACCAAACAAACCGCCATTCCTACCTATTCTGAGAACATGAGACAAAAGCAGAAACACACACCCACACCCACAAAGCACCTTCTTCCCCCAAGTAGGTCTCTGACTATCCGAAGTGTCCTCTGACTATTGGGCCATACTATGTTCCCCCGAAATTGCCTGTCCTGTTTCAAATCTGGTTTCCTTGGCCAACTCTGTAAAGTTGTCAGGAGGCAGCGGTGATCCACTAACTGCTTTCTCAGGAAAGGCCACTCTTCAGAGCTTTCCTGGCTTTTGGCAATCCTCATATCAGTAGGTACCAACAAAGACTGATTCTGTCCTTGGTAAATCCAAAGAAGTGAGACCACTGCTACTGGGACTGGAATGGGATTTGGGTGCCTGGCTTCCTTGATCCCAAGTTCAGAGAGTTCTATCACCAAGGATGTGAGGTGAGGTCTGAGGTCACTTCCTTCAGGAACTGAATGAGCTCACACCCTTGGCAACCACTTTGTCCTAACAGTTGCTTCCAAGGGTCCCCTGAAATGAAGGCTGCCCCTACTTCCTGTGACAGTTTCACAAGTTAGAATGCTATATTAACCATAGGCAACCGGGAACAGCTCTCCACACAGCCTGGTTTGGTCCTTCTTCTCTACATTAAGAAGAGAGAGGCTGATTCAGACATATCCCTTCATCCTGACCAGGTTGTTTGCAAGAGAAGATGACTTTTGCTCACTCACTTCCTTCATAGCTGCCTACAACTTCTCCAGGGATCATTTTTGCATGTACCTTTGAGTTTCTTAGCAATAGGAAGTTCCCCTACATTCCTGTATTGTAAGACCTACTCTGTCCCTGCTCTTCTGTAAAGTTAGATTGAGGGAACAGTGTATGGTTAGGGTTAATAACAGGTTCAATTTGCATTAGGAATCATTCTGCTGGATGAATAATGGTATTGGAAACCTGCGATATTTACAAAAATATATAGGTGAAACGTAAGTATGAAAACAGAAATCTAGGTAAGATTTGAAGCCCAGAAGAGCATTGGGACCTTGATTGTGATACTGAGCTTTGATTTATTTTCTGCACAGATGTCTCAGATACATCAATATACAATTGCAAAGGTCCGTGTATTTTGGATGATTGATTGTCAAAGAGAACTTCCAGTCAAAAAGGGATAATCGGTAGGATTAGGAAGATAGTCGGTATGTTTAGAAAGGAGAGTGAGCATAGGATTTGCACCAAACGTTCTTTAGCTATAGAATTTCGGGTATACAGTGAATGTAAATGTCACTACATGTGAAGAGTCAGTCACAATGATGAACTGGGGAAAATATGTAGGAAAGCAGATATCAATAGAGACATTAGGAAATCTGGAAAAGTGTAGTCGGTAGTGAAAGGTTAATAAAATAGGTACTTATCACTTCCTGTTTTCTGTATGCTTAATAAAACACTGTTGAAATCTTGAGAACTGTCTGCTAATCTTGTTCCCAGAATGTGCTGTCCTCAACTGCCAAACTGCAGAAAGTACTTCCTCACCCGGTTGCCCACAAACAGCTCACTCGCCCGGACCCATCAATAAACATCCTGCCTTGCCCTCTCCAAGGAAAGTATATAAGCTCTGCTTAAGCTGTTCTCAGGGCTCTCTGCTCTATTCAAGTGAAACTCTGAGCCCCAGCATGCTGGACCCATAATAAACCCTTTGCTTTTGCATGAGACAGTCTCTTGGTGGTTTCTTCCCTGGACGCTCACCCGACCTTTACATATGGAGGTTCCACCGAGATCCAGCAGGGGCACATGAGAGACCCCAATGGGCTCCTCTCGGGGTATGTAAGGCGCCTCTTTCTGGTTTCAGGTTTCAGGTTAGGGCTTGGCAAAATGACTGTTGATGAAGAGTGTGAGCTCTCTCCGATGGTGGCTGACAGACATGTCATAGAGCCACAGGCCACGTCACTGGGGGATTCCCCAGAGGACTCGGGAAATCGAGGAACAATAGTCTCCTTGACTCAGTGATATTTTGTTTCAGATTCGGTATTGCCAGCCCATCGGGTTTTGCCGGCTACTCAGTCCTGGTCTCAGTGTTGGACGTCCATTGCCTGTCTTTATTGTATTGTCTTGTCTGTGTCATGTGTCGTGGCTTTTACTGATTGTTTAACTTTCATTATGGGATAGAGCACTTCAATGCCTCTTTCCCTGAACCTTG